>NC_081398.1:9088764-9388764 GCF_030684315.1 Stegostoma tigrinum
CTCTCTCCCTCCCTCTCACTTTCCCTCCATTAATCCCTCCCTCCCTCTCACTCTCCTTCAATCCCACCCTCTATCCCTCTCTCCTTCCATCAATCTCTCCCTCCATCAATCTCTCCCTCCCTTGCTCTCTCCTCACCTTTCCCTCCTTGCATCTCTCTCTCTCTCTCGTTCCGTCTCCCTATGTTCCACTCTCACCTCAATCCCTCCCTGTCCATCGCTCTGTCTGTCTCTCTCTCTCTCTCTCTCTCTCTCCTCACCCAACGCTTCCTTCCACCAATCTGTGGACCCGGCCCTCAATTAGTCCGTCTCCATTGCTCTTGCACCCTCGCCCTGCTCCTGCTGCCCATTCATCCTGCTGATAGTCTCTCGAGTTAATCATCTTCCCCGTGCCTTGTTCACAGGAGGGTCAATAGGACACCCATTACTCAGCATCCAGGGAAACCAGGGACAGCAATGGATTGAGGCCCGGGTTGTTCACTGTGGAAATTCACCAGTGCAAGTAAGTTGTTGGATGACAATCACCGTGGTAACCCTAAGGACATCCCATTTGAACCAGGCGTGCGCTTTGGGTGGCAATTGTATGGCTTGCTAGGTTACCTCGTGGGCACTGAGGCCAAGTGCCCTACTAATCAAAGCCAGGCTAGCTGTTATCTGCAACAAATACAAAGATGGCTGGAGAAACTCAGCAGGTCTGGCAGCACCTATGGAGGGAGGAACAGGGTTAATGTTTCGTGGCTGTTCTTCACATGCGGATCAGGTATGATCTTATTGAATGTCAGGCTGAGTTGGAGGGGCTAAATGGCCTGCTCATGTTCTCATGTCCTATGTTTCTATAATTCTCCTTGACCTTTCCAAAGTCCATGAGTGAGTCACTATGCAATGAAACTGACTGGGAAAATGGGTCACCATTCATGTCAGACTGAAAACAGAGACTCTGTTTCTCTTGCCATACTTGCTGCCAGACCTGCCGAGTTTCTCCAGCATTTGCTGTATTTGTTGCACATTAGTAGCTGTATTTTGCTTTAACTTCATGGATTCCTCACAGTGTGGCCCAACAAGTCCACACCAACACTCCTGGGAGCGTCTTGCCCAGACCCTGCATGTTCCCATGGCTAACCCACCTAAGCCTGTAGACTATGGGGCAATTTAGCGTGGCCAATCCACCCTAAGCTGCACATGTTTGGACGGTGGGAAGAAGCTGGAGCACCCGAGGAAACCCACAAAAGGGGGAAAGGTACAAACTCCACACAGACAGTCACCCAAGGCTAGAATTGAACTTAGACCCCGGCTCTGTGAGGCAGCAGTGCTAACCACTGAGCCACTACAATGTCCCAGCTTTTAGCTCATTTCATTTCAGCTTTTATCTAATACTTGCCTTTATAGTTTGTCATAGAAGGTGTTCGAGGAGACACTCCAGCCTCTGATATCGCTGTGGACAAAGTCTGTATCTTCACTTGTAGCGGTAAGAACCGAAATGATCTCTCTAATCTTTCCTAATCGTCGGAGTGTAGCTGGCAATGCCCTGGAAGGTTCTAGCCAGCAGATCTCAGGTGGGATCACTAATACCTCTGGCCTTGATGCTTTCTCCCATCATTCACCTGAGATGGTCATCATGGGACAGGCCAGCATTTCTTGGCCATCTCCAGATACCCAGAGCCAACCTTGTCACTGTGGGTTAGTCAGCCTGGCTGGGTAAGGACACTAGATTTCTTTCTCTAAAAGACGAGTGAACCAGATGGGTTTGGTTATTAGACTCATAGTTTTTTATCCTGATTTGAATGAATTCAAATTCCATCATCTGCCATGATGGTATTTGAACCCATTTCCCCAGAAGATTAGCTGGTGTTCTGTGGACATGTTGTAAAAGGACAGTGAAGATGCCAGAGGGCTGCTCTTTCATTCGAGAGAGAGAAGACTGATGGTGGTTTAACACCCTCCTTTGTCTTAGTTTTATCTTGGACCTTTCTCAGCAATCAGTGCTGGACCATATCCTATTGTGGAGTATCTACAGTAGAAACTGTTCTTCCATAACAGCAAGGTTTATTGTATGATGCTAATAAATGTGACATTTGGCCAGGCATCGTGTCTACGACTTTAGGGAGCAGGTGCAGATAAACTGTTCCCTTCTAAGGCTGGAATAGAACTCCACACCTCCACCCATAGACTGTGTCTGTGGGAGCTCCAGAAGAATGGGTGGAGTCCAATGTAACATGAATATTAACTCCTTCAGAACCATTGCTGTATACAACAACTTTCTTTTGTCATACAGATCTGGATACATCAACGTCTGACGATACCTCGACCATTGGGACCTCTGTAGACCTCCCTTTGACCACAGAGCCCTTATCAACAATTACAAGTGAGTCAGTCAGCACCAGTGCAAACATCACATTTCTCACCCAAATACCATTAGTGGAGACCATAAGACTGTAAGAAATTGGAACAGGAGCAGACCTTTCAGCCCCTCCAGCCTGCTCGATCATTCAATAGGTTCCTGGCTGATCTGACATTCCTCACGTCCACTTTCCTGTCCTTTATCCGTTACCCTCAATTGCCCGACTGATTAAGAATCTGTCTCACCCTTCAATATACACAAGGACTCTGCCCCCACAGTTCTCTGTGGCCATGAGTTGCAGAGACTCACACTCTGCGAGAAGGAATCTCTCCTCATCTGAAGTGAATAGTGTGGATACATTTAAAGGGAAGCCGCATCAACACAAGAGAGAGAAAGAAATTTAAGAACGTGACGGTAGGGTGGGACAAAGAGAATGAAGGAGGAGGCTTGATCAAGGCATAAGATGGACCAAAGGGCCCGTTTCCGTGCTCGCAAAATTCTAAGTAAGTAGAGAGGAGAGATTGTTATGAACGAGAGCAGACCCTCTCAAAGTATTTTAAGAGGATGGCCGAGACCCTAACTTTTTCTTATTTTAAAGTTTAATATGAAGTGCTATATTCCAGTTGCGTTATGACTGATCAAACTACTCGAAATTAGGCAAAACACGATTTATTTAAAAACAGAGGAATTTAGAATAACTTAACTCTGTTGGAAAACTTAACTGAATAATAGGTACAGTAACTGTTACTAATTAACTGTCCCAATATAGTAACATCCCACAAACATACCCCTGGACAAAAAGGAAAATTCAGACACAGATTCTCACTTGCAGCTCTCCAATTCAGGAGGAAAAAACATTAAGAAAAAATTTGGAGAAAGCAGCAGCTAAGAGGCATTCACTGAGGCTTCCGACTTTTTTGAGACCTCAAAGGCTTCCACTTAAAATTGAAGCTAAAAGCTAAAAACAAAACTAAAAAACGAACACCCAGGATGCTTCGTTTGTTCCAACTTTCAAACAATCCCCAAGGCCTCACAAGCTGTTTATGTACTTGGAGGCAGCTTGTCGCCTCTGCCTTACAACGTCTCTTCAAAAAGAAAACCCAGGATAAATTAACCTCTTGAAAGCCACAGCCTCAACACCAGACAGGTTGGTTTATGAATGCTGACAGAAGTACAAAATGGTTTATCATGGAAAGGGCCGTGAGATTGCTTGGAGAGGATGTCACTGTTGGTTTAGCCACTGTAGTAATTAATTTGGTATCGTCTGCTCAGGTTCAACTGAATCCACTCCGTCGAACTCAACCCCGGACTGGAGCTCATCCTCACCATCAGTGGTTTCCACCAGGTAATGAGAAAGCCACTCCATAAGATCAATCTAATTGTACAATCTGTGCTTGCTTGATTGTTAATTACAGCAGCTACAGGCCTTGGACAGCTACAAGCCGCCCGAGAGTTTGTGGTGGAAGCAGGCCTCCGGTTTCCCAGCCATTTTGTGCTCATCGTCCTACATTGGCTCCTAGTCCATGACACTCTCCACTCAAAGAATCTCACATTCATGTTCACTCTTTTCCCTGGTCTTGCCTGCTTGCTCCAACTTGTAAGTTGTTCTTCCCCAGCCCTACAAATCCCCTCTAAGATTTCCTGCATTTCCAGTTTATACTCTACCACTTCCTTTGCATTGCTGTTAGGGACTGTGACTATGGACATCCAGGACCCAACTATTTAATTTCTAATCCTGCCCACCTCACCATTCTATGAACATACACGATACAATAGGCCGTGGGCTGTTTGCTATTCAATAAGATCATGGCTAAACTGAACATGTTTCAAATTCCACATTCTCATCCACTTCCTTTCAATAACATTTCATTCTCTCTCTCGTCCTTTAGCCCCTTGTTTAAACTCACCTCTGACTGACTGCTTAATCACCAGGCCTAATGTCTCCTCAGCTACAACCAGGAAATGATGGAAACACTCAGTTTATTGTGCAACATTTGCAACGAGAGACAGAGAGAGACAGAGGAAGACACTGTGAGAGCAGGAGGGACAGACGGACTGAGAGAGACCGTGAGAGCAGGAGAGACAGAGGGACTGAGAGAGACCGTGAGAGCAGGAGAGAAACAGAGGGACTGAGAGAGATCATGAGAGCACGAGAGAGACAGAGGGAGAGAGAGAGACCATGAGAGCAGGAGAGAGGCAGAGGGAGAGAGACCATGAGAGCAGGAGAGAGACAGAGGGAGAGAGACCGTGAGAGCAGGAGAGAGACAGAGAGAGAGAGACTGTGAGAGCAGGAGAGAGACAGAGGGACTGAGAGAGACCGTGGGAGCAGGACAGAGACAGAGGGACTGAGAGAGACCATGAGGGCAGGACAAGAGACAGAGGGACTGGGAGAGGCCGTGAGAGCAGGAGAGAGACTGAGGGACAGAAAGAGACCGTGAGAGCAGGACAGAGACAGAGGGAGAGAGACCGTGAGAGAAGGAGAGAGACAGAGGGACTGAGAGAGATATGAAAGTAGGAGAGAGACACAGAGGGAGAGAGACCGTGAGAGCTAGAGAGAGACAGAGGGACTGAGAGAGACCATGACAGTAGGAAGGAGACAGAGGGAGAGAGACCATCAGAGCAGGAGAGAGACAGAGAGAGAGAGACCATGAGAGCTGGAGAGAGACTGTGAGATCAAGAAGGGAAATAGAGGGAAAAAGACCGCGAGAGCACGAGAGAGACAGAGGGAGAGAGAGAGACCATAAAAGCAGGAGAGAGGCAGAGGGAGAGAGACCACGAGAGCAGGAGAGAGACAGAGAGAGAGAGACCATGAGAGCTGGAGAGAGACTGTGAGATCAAGAAGGGAAATAGAGGGAAAAAGACCGTGAGAGCACAAGAGAGACAGAGGGAGAGAGAGAGACCATAAAAGCAGGAGAGAGGCAGAGGGAGAGAGACCATGAGAGCAGGAGAGAGACAGAGAGAGAGAGACTGTGAGAGCAGGAGAGGGACAGAGGAACTGAGAGAGACCATGAGGGCAGGACAAGAGACAGAGGGACTGGGAGAGGCCGTGAGAGCAGGAGAGAGACTGAGGGATGGAAAGAGACCGTGAGAGCAGGACAGAGACAGAGGGACTGAGGGAGATATGAAAGTAGGAGAGAGACACAGAGGGAGAGAGACCATGAGAGCTAGAGAGAGACAGAGGGACTGAGAGAGACCATGACAGTAGGAAGGAGACAGAGGGAGAGAGACCGTCAGAGCAGGAGAGAGACAGAGAGAGAGAGACCATGAGAGCTGGAGAGAGACTGTGAGATCAAGAAGGGAAATAGAGGGAAAAAGACTGTGAAAGTAGGAGAGAGACAGAGAGACTGAGAGAGACCATGAAAGTAGGAGAGAGACAGAGAGACTGAGAGAGACCATGAAAGTAGGAGACAGACCGAAGGACTGAGAGAGATCGTGAGAGCAGGACAGAGACAGAGGGACCGGGAGGGACTGTGAGAGTAGGAGAGAGACAGAGGGACTGGAAGAGACCGTGAGAGCAGGAGAGAGACTGAGGGATGGAAAGAGACCATGAGAGCAGGACAGAGACAGAGGGACTGAGAGAGATATGAAAATAGGAGAGAGACAGAGGGAGAGAGACCGTGAGAGCTAGAGAGAGACAGAGGGACTGAGAGAGACCATGAGAGTAGAAAGGAGACAGAGGGACTTAGAGAGACCGTGAGAGCAGGACAGAGACAGAGGGACTGGGAGAGGCCGTGAAAGCAGGACAGAGACAGAGGGAGAGAGACCGTGAGAGCTAGAGAGAGACAGAGGGACTGAGAGAGACCGTGAGAGCAGGACAGAGACAGAGGGAGAGAGACCATGAGAGAAGGAGAGAGACAAAGGGACTGAGAGAGACTGTGAGAGCAGGAGAGAGACAGAGGGATTGAGAGAGAGGGCAGGCATGAATGTATAAGATGGCAGGCAGGACGAAATGAAAGGCAAAAGGGAATAACGTAGATCAAAAGGAGATGGTAGTGGAACAAAATAAGCAAGTGATGGTTTTTCACGAAGTAAAAATTAGATATAACAAAAACAGGAACATTACCTCTGATTTCTCTCTGCAGATGCTGCCCGACCTGCTGATCTTTTCCAGCAACTTCTCTCTTGTTTCTGATTTACAGCATCTGCAGCTGTTTCAGTTTTTATTTGGCAAATCGGATTTCATGAAGTATATAACACCTCCTTCAGTTCTACATCGACTTTGTCTCGAATTCAGACTCCCACGAAAAGTCTCGGGGCATTTTCCCACACAACATGAATGCGAATTGTTGTTGGTTTAGTGTGTTTTCTGGACATCTTCAGGTGCTTTCGATGAATTAGCTCATCTCTTTGTTGTGTCTCTGTACAGCCTCCCACAGATCCTGCAGTGCCATGTGGAAGAGGAGGCTAAAGGTATGGTCCATTCACTCCGTCTACACTGATGCCTCCCTCTCCCGTTCGGGTCACACCGCTGCCCTTTCTGTTACCCAGATCCCAAGCCAGCTGGTGAAGGGTCAAGCAAGATGCCAATCTCTCATATTCACCGAAGAATGCCTCCTGTCTGCAACCCCCAGCAATGTTTTCGCCGCTGTTAAAATTAAACAAATTGAAGCCAATTTAAATGTGATGGACACTTTAAAGTGTCAAAGTCTCATCTTGTCAAATTAAACTAAAATGTCATTGGAGTCGCAGGTAGACAGGGCGGTGAAGAAGGCATTAGGTATGCTTGCCTTTATTGGTCAGAGCATTGAGTACAGGAGTTGGGAGGGTCATGTTGTGGCTGTACAGGACATTGGTGAGGCCACTTTTGGAATACTGTGTTCAATTCTGGTCTCCCTGCTGTAGGAAGGATGTTGTGAAACTTGAAAGGGTTCAGAAAAGATTTACAAGGACATTGCCAGGGTTGGAGGCTTTGAGCTACAGGGAGAGGCTGAATAGACTGTGGCTATTTTCCCTGGAGCGTCAGAGGCTGAGGGATGACTTTATAGAGGCTTATAACATTATGAGGGGCATGGACAGGGTAAGTAGCCAAGGTCTTTTCCCCAGGGTAGGGGAGTCCAAAACCAGAGGGCATTGGTTTAAGGTGAGAGGAGAAACATTTAAAAAGGACCTGAAGGTCAATGTTTTCATTCAGAGGGTGGTGCGTGTATGGAACGAGCTGCCAAAGGAAGTGCTGGAGGCTGGTACAATTACAGCATTTAAAACGGATCTGGATGGGGACATGAATAGAAAGGGTTTAGAGGGGAGTGGGCCAAAAGCTGGTGAATGGGAGTAGATTAATTTGGGATATCTGGTCGGCACAGACAAGTTGGACCAGAGGGTCTGTTTCCATGCTGTACAGCTCTGTGACTCGATGTGATAACACACCCCAGTCCTGAGGTGGCCATTAGCCATGGGGCACCTGAAATGTGCCAGTGAACACCCTGTACTCCCTCCTCAGGGATACGCTGGGACACTGCCCCCCTTCACTGTTTAGATTACACCAACTAAAGCAAATTAAACAAAATAAACAGGGACCAGGCCTTTAAGAGGGGCACTGTAATGAAAGGAAATCGCCGGCCAGAAACTTAACAAATTTGAAATTAGAATTTGGTCGGGATGACGGATGATACACTCCAGGCCCCATCATGGCCGCCAGTCACCAGGGACCTGAAGCGCACTGATGGGACTTCGCGCACTCTCTCACTCTAAGTTAATCCAGATGTGGATGTAACAACAGGAGAGAAGCAAGAACCATAGATAAAGTCCTCTGCTTCCTTAGACTTGCCTTATACATACTGTAGGGACTCAATTAATGAATGTTCTTTGTCTGTGTATCTCAAAACATAAGCCACATGCCATTAATACTTTCCACCATGTTCCCCTACAGGCAACTATTGGGTTGGATGAGGCCATTCAACCCCTCCAACCTGTTAGATCATGCCTGAGCTGTATCTCAACTCCAATCAGCTTCCCAGGCCGTCCCTCACACATCTGACGATTAGGTCACTCAAGTTTCTTGATTAGTCAAGCGTTTCATTGGATGGGGTAAACTGACCAGAACTTCCTGAGGCAGACGGCTGACACTTGAATCCCTTCAAGGGGGTTTCTAAAGGAGCCTGCAACAGACAGCAGTTCTTCACTGAGCAGATCCTCCTCAGTGAAGTTCTGAAGGCCTTGAGCCCAACAGCATAACCTGTAGGAACAGACATAGACCATTCAGCCCACTGACTGTGCTTCAGCATTCAGTGAGATCATGGCTGAGAAGATAATCCTGAACTCCACTTACCTGCCTTTTCCCCCATGACCCTCGATTCCCTAACTGATTAGAAATCTCTCCATCCTGACCTTGAATACACTCGATAGCTGCCTGTGTTAAAACAATGCCACAGATTCACTGCCCTCTGAGAGAAGAAATGCCTCCTCATCGCTGACTTAAATGGGTGACCCCTTATGCTGAGATTATGCCTCCTGGCCCTAGGCTCTTGCACAAGGGGAAACAATCTCTCACCTACCCTATCAAGCTCCCTAAGAATATTGTATGTCTCAATAAGGTCTCCTCTCATTCTTCCAAACTCTAATGAGTACCTGCCTGACCTATTCTCCTCATGTGGTCCTCCTTCTGTATTCGGGACCAGCCTATTTCCGAAGCCAGTCTCTCTTTCCTTAGATAGAGAGCCCAAAACCAATCACAGTATTGCAGTTGTGGTCGGATTATTTTAAGGTGAGAGGAGAAAGATTTATAAAAGACATGAAGGGCAACTTTTTTTAATACAGCGGGTGGTTCGTACGTGGGATGAACTTCCAAAGTGCTGGATGGGGGTACAGTTACAACGTTTAAAAGATATTTGGATGAGTACGGGTGAAGGGGAAATGTTTTGGAGGGAGCAGGCAGACAGGACTAGTTTAGTTTGGGGTTATGGTCAGCATGGACTGGTTGGACCGAAGGGTCTGTTTCCATGCTGTATGATGTGTGGATGCAGGAGACGTGGTTAATCGAGTTTGTCTTCTTTCCTGCAGATTACATCACACGCTGTGACTTTAACGATAACCTGAGACCTTACTGCCAATGGACTCAGGAATGTGCCACTGACAACGGCGAATGGATTAGAGCTGAAGGCAAGACCCCCACCTACCACACGGGACCCTCGGCCGACCAGCCAGCCCCATGGGGGAATGGGGTGACTCACGGTAAGTTGGGACTGACAAGCCAGAGCAGAAGCCCCTGGAAAGGGCACACAGAGGATGCAGTAATAAGTGAAAGGTGGGCTACAGCAATTAGCACAGTATCCCTTGGCCATTCCATACCATGTGACTCCTGGCCATTGTGTGTCACATGGCTGAGTGGCTCTGTCATGCAGCACCACGTGACTTAGAGCTGTTGGATCACATGACTCTTGTATGCCAAGATTGTGTGTCTTACAATCGGAACAGGCACAGGTGGACCAGGGCAGTCGATGCTTCCTTAAGACTATTCAGGATGGGCTGAATGGCTTCCTACTGTACCATTCTGACTGTGTGGGCTGCATCCTTAATGGATGCCAACTCCGCAGCCCCTCCATGTGACCCAAAGAGACAATACCCCACAGCCATTTGAAATCAGAAACATATTTCAGGGTGAGGTGTCCACTCACTCCCCCCACCGACCAAAATTTGTGGAGGAATCTGATTGGCCGGCCAACACCTTGCAGTCTGATCAGCTCCAGGCTGGGGCAATGGCCACTGACAGTTCCATATGAAAGCCCCTGAGAAAGGCGTTCCCAGAGAGTGGACGTCAGAACCAGATAATTGGTTGGGGGGGTGTGAGGGGAGGACCCCATCGGGGGAAGAGGAGGGGGAGGTGAGGGGGTTGTGAGACACAGACAACTCTTCACTACTGTGAAAGATTTACCAGGAATTCGGACACACATCTTTGGAATGTGGGTTTCCTCCCACAATCCAAAGATTTACAAGGTAAATGGTGTGCCCATGCTAAATTGCCCATAGTGTCCAGGGTGTGCAGGTTAGGTGGATTAACTGTGGTAAATTTAGGGTTACAGGGATGACGTGTCCAGATGGGATGCTCTTCAGATGGTCGAAGTGACTCAACAGACCAAATACCCTGCTCCCACACTGTAAGGATTCCACAAATCTAATTCTGCATTCATTGCAGGATGACAATCTTTGGACAATTTACCAAAGGCACCTACTTATAATAACCGAGTGCAAAGTAAGAGCTTATGGCTCTGTTTGGTGGTCAGGGATTTCCAAACACGGCCCCATTGTTAATTATATTACATATGACGTGCACCGTAATAACTGCCATAAATGGGTGGTGAGATTGGGTTTGAGAGGCCAGGGGATTAAAAGGAGAGAAGGGTATACAATGGGTCCCCCACCTTTTGCTGGGTGCCTGCCCACCCAGAGAGAGAGCGCACAGCATGGGCCCCTCTGCCCCCATCCCCTGCCACGGGGTAAAGGGAAGGCTGAGCCACTTGAATTAGCCATGAATTTGCTACTTGAGAGCCTCAACAGGGGCTAGGCAGCCTGGCACCTCCATTCCACCTCACCCCAATGAGGAAATGGGGGTCAGGTCCGGGATGTGGTTGAGGAGGCATTTGGAATGCCACAGGATTCACAACCCACTATTCCCAATCACCCGTCTTCAAGCACAGGGGCCATAATACTCAGCCCTGTGTCCCTCGACTTGTCGCCAAGCTTTTTGAGGGAGTGGGGGTCTTTCCTTGCATTGAGCTGTGGGAAGGGGCAGCCCTTGTTTGATATAACAGTCATTATCCTCTCGCTCGACCAGGTCACTATATCTACCAGGAGGCCAGTAACTTTGTCCCCGAGCAGCTCATCCGCCTGTCAAGCCCGACCCTGAACGTTAGCGGCGACGTGTGTGTTGAGTTCTCCTATCACATGTACGGGACATTCGGCAACGGAGGGACCCTCAATGTTCTGGTTGGGGAAGGCCTGGGCGAGTCTCTGCTGTGGAATCGGACCTTGCCCCAGAGCCATGCCTGGCTGTCGGGGACGGTCACTGTCCCAGGGCGGACCAATAGGAGCATTTGGGTGAGTTGCTGCATCATCACCGAGTTGGGTCGCCCATTCTGATTGGACGCATTCCCTGAGGGTGGGGGGTAAAGGGAATGATGGTGGAGTGGGTGGTGTGCGCAGTAACATCCTCTCCCACACCCCTCAATCTCCTCCATCCACCCAATACCCCAAACCAGCCCAACTTAAAGTTATACAACCGCCCCACATTCGCCCTACTGCCACCCATTCCCATGAAGCCAATCAGAATGCCAGCTGACTCTATTCCCCAATCCTATTCTATCCCACCAACTCCATTGCATCATCCTTAAAGCACCTCCCCCAACACCCCAAAAACACCTCCAAAGATCACAAGAGATTTGAAAAACAAATACCAAGCTAGTTGGTTTCAAATACCCCTGATGATGATTCTCTTGCGTGCTGTGGCTTACCAGCAGTATCCTGGAGATTGGCCATTTATTCCCTGAGGCTCCTTGTTGCTCTGCTAGTGATTGCAGAATTTCATTTTTGGATCAAAAAGTGCAAAACAAGCGGAGGAAATGACCCAAATATGACTCGAATTTATTGCAGCACTTGTGCTTAATGAGTGCATCATTAAATATCCCTATTGTCCTCATTAATCTGTTTTAATGAATCCTGCCATTAGCCAGCTGAAACACAAACCTCAAGACATGTTGTTAATGTCCTGGCCCTATTAGCATGTCCCAAATCAGCTCTGCCTCAAAGTCAGCTTTTTATCATCAAATAACCTTCTTTGCAGGACTCCACCACTCAGCTAAAGGAATGGAAAATACTGTCTCTCTCCCTTCTCCCACCTCCCCCTTCTCCCACCTCTCCTTTCTCCAATGGCTTAAGAGTACTGCCTGTCTGTATCAATAGTCCAACAAGATATCTTCCCTACTCTTGAGTGGGGAGAAGTGAGCCCTTCCGTGTGTCTGAGATAGAAGAACCCCTCAGATGTCATTCTGAGGTAAAAAGGACCCATAATTCTCGACTGGCATCACAGGAACAAGATTGTTGCACAGTTGCTGAACGAGGGATCAAGATGAATATCTTTGGCTGCATATCCTATATTAAAGCAGCGTCGACAATTACAAAGGAGTGGAGCTATAGTCATAGTTGGAAACAGACCGCACAATCCAAACAGCACATGCTGACCAGATATCCTAAATTAATCTTGTTCCATTTGTCAGCATTTGGCCCATATCCCTCTAAACCCTTCCTATTCATATACCCATCCAGATGTCTTTAAAAAGTTGTAATTGTACCAGCCTCCACCACTTCCTCTGGCAGCTCATTCCACACACACATCACCCTCTGTGTGAAAAAAGTTGCCCCTCAGATCCCTTTTAAATCTTTTCCCTCCCACCTTAAACCTATACCCTCTGGTTTTGGGCTCCTCTACCCTGAGGGAAAAAGACCTTGACTACTCACCCTATCCATGCTCCTCATGATTTCATAAACCACTATAAAGTCACCCCCTCAGCATCCGACACTCCAGGGAAAATAGCCCCAGCCTATTCCGCCTCTCCCAGCTCAAACCCTCCAACCCCAGCAACATCCTTGCAAATTTTTTATGAGCTCTTTGACGTTTGACAGTATCCTTCCTATATCAGGGAGACCAGAATTGAACACAGTATTCCAAAAGTGGCCGAACCAATGTCCTGTACAGCCACAACATGATATCCCAACTCCTGTACTCAATGCACTGATCAATAACAGCAAGCGTACCTAATGCCTTCTTCACCGCCCTGTCTATATTTTTCCCAGGGATGGGGAAATGAAAACTAGAGGGCAAAGGTTTAAGGTGAGAGGGGAATGTTTTAAGAAGGACCTGAGGGCCAACCTCTTCACACAGAGAGTGGTAAGTGTATGGAATGGGCTGCCTGAGGAAGTGGTTGAGGCAGGTACAATAGCAACATTTTAAAACATTTGGATAGGTACATGGATGAGAAGTCTTTAGAGGGATATGGACCAAATGCGGGCAATTGGAACTAGCTGAGTGGGGCACCATGGTCAGCATGGACTAGTTTGGGCTGAAAGGCCTGTTTCCATGCTGTATTACTCTGTGACTCGATGACTCTTTGACATGTGATTGCACTTTCAAGGAAGTATGAATCTGCACTCCAGTCACTGGTCATGAAGAATTTCTGGGTGCCCTGAGGCCTTGACAGGTGCTACATAAATGCAACAGTAGGTTCTCGGCATCAGCAGGGTAGAGAATACACATTGCCCGTGAGCTGTGCTATTCACAAACACTGAAATAGCTGCCTCCCCAGGACGAGGTGGAGCAAGAAGCCTCTGCTTTTCGATTGTGCCCACCTCCTCCCCCCCCAGGGTCCTCTCGGTCTGCATTGGCAGCGAGCACATCCCCAGGATGCAGTCCCCACAAAGCCAGCAGCTGAAATCCAGGCTCTGACTGGCAGCGCTAGGCCTCACTGCTGGTTGACGCTTACCCAGATCCCCAGCTCACAGCTCCCCCAGCTGGTTATGTGTGACTGGACGTATTGTTTCTGGTGATTGGTTCTGAAAGGGTTAACGCCAAGGCATACACTGAGTACTGCCTTGTACGACAACATCACACAGACTCAAGTGAGTGGGAGATCTGGGTCTCAGAGAAGACAAATTAAATATCAAGGTCTCCCTCATGGCCTGAGGAAGAATCTGTATCAGATTTGCACCTGATTGCCATCTTTATTGAACTCAGCAACCTCTTCTTATTAGACGTACTGGTAGTCTTCAGGGGATTGCGGGAACAAATCTACCTCAAGGTGACCAAGACCCCAACCAGCTCATACAACACGGTGAGCAGTGGTGGGGATCCATGAACAAGAATGATCTAGGGACAGTCGTGTTTACACAGGCTCCTCATGGTTACTGCATTGGGTGCACTGATAGCACAGGCTTCCACAATTGAGCATTGTTATTATTCTAAAATCATTCCAAGCCATTTCATAGGCCATAACCGGACAAATGGCAGCACGTTGGCTCAGTGGTCAGCACAGCTGCCTCACGCCTCCAGGAACTCAGGTTCAATTCCCAGGCGACTGTCTGTGTGGAGTTTGCACGTTCTCCCCGTGTCTGCGTGGGTTTCCTCCGGGCGCTCCGGTTTCCACCCACAGTCCAAAGATGTGCGGGTTAGGGTGGACTGGCCGTGCTAAATTGTCCCATAGTGCCCAGGGATGTGCAGGTTAGGGTGGATTGGCCGTGCTAAATTGTCCCATAGTGCCCAGGGATGTGCAGGTTAGGGTGGGTTGGCCGTGCTAAATTGTCCCGTAGTGCCCAGAGACGTGCAGGTTAGGGTGGGTTGACCGTGGGAAATTGTCCCGTAGTGCCCAGAAATGTGCAGGTTAGGGTGGATGGCCCATGCTAAATTGTCTCGTAGTGCCCAGGGATGTGCAGGTTAGGGTGGGTTGGCCATGGGAAATTGTCCCATGGTGTTCAGGGATGCACTAGTTATGTGGAATAACCATGGGAAATGCACTGTTATAGGGTAGGGGGTGGGCCTGAGTGAGATGCTGTTTGTAGGGTCAGTGTGGACCGAAAGGCCTGTTTCTGCACTGTAGGAGTTCTACAACTGACACTGGTGGAGTGATGGTGATGTCACTCGATTAGTCTTCATCAGGAACTGCCTAACACTCGAATTTCAAATCATAAAATCCTCCATCGAAAACTAGCCTCAGGATGGTGGCCATCTCGAATGTCATTAATCGTTGTAAAAATCCCACTCCAGGTCACTCATTGTCCTTACTTTTACAGAAGGAAATCTGCCATCCTTACCCAGTCTGGCCTATATGTGACTCCAGACCCGCACCCAATGTGCTTAAATCTTAGCTGCCCACTGAAATGGCCGAGTGAGTCACTTTGTTTCAAGGACATGGGCCACAGACTCACTGGCCCACTCCAACACCCCATGGAAGTATAAAACAAAAAAATTAATCTGGGAAATATTGGATAATCAGAGAAGCTTGTGATGTAGGTTGTAAGGGGCATCAAAGAGAGAGAAACATAGAGGTTTGGAGAGAGATGATAAGGAGCATCAAACAGAGAGATTCAAAGGGATTTGGAGTGACAGTGAAACCAGAAGATGTACAAGAGGTTAGATTTGGAGGTTCACAAAGATCCTGGAGAGTTATGGAACTGGTGGAGATGACAGAGGTAGGGGGAGAGGCATGGACATTCTGAACACAACGTCAAGAATATTAAATTTTCTTTCGACACCCATGGTTTTTTTTTCTTTGACGGCAGATCATCTTCGAAGCAGTGAGAGGATTGACTGAGGATGGTGATATTGCCCTGGACAATGTGGCCGTGCTGACTGGACCTTGTTTCTGTGAGTGAAGTCAAACGCAGGAAAGATTGAACATCCTAGATTTTCTTTAGCCAAGGGGGCAGCTCAGTAAAAGCCTACAAAACTATGAAGTAGTTCAATAGGACAGAGGAGGTTCCCATTTCTAACAGCCCAAAGTTAGTGGCTCATAAATACAGGATCATCTTAATAATCAGGTGGGGCAGATAGAATTAAAGCAGAGAAGGTGGCCATTTGGCCCCTTCATCAGTGCTGGCTCTTCAAATGAACAATGCACCCAGTGCCACTCGCTCATCTTCTCTCTGCACTATCTTCCCTTCAGGACAATTATACGATGCCCACTTGGAAGCCCCAGATGGACATGTCTCCATTACACTGTCACAGATAGCACACCGGCTGCATGAAAACCTTTTGTTGTCGGGCTCAGTGGTTATACTGCTGCCTCACGGTGCCAGGGACCCGGGTTCGACCCAACCCTCGGGCGACTGTCTGTGTGCAGTTTGCATATTCTCCCTGTGTCTGCGTGGGTTTCCTCCGGGTGCTCTAGTCTCCTCCCACAGTCCAAAGATGCACAAGCTAGGGTGGGTTGACTATGGGAAGTGCAGGAAGACAGGGATAGGGTAAGGGGAGAGGGTCTGGATGAGATGCTGTTTGGGGATTGGTCTGGACCTGATGAGCCAAATGGCCTGCTTCCACACTGTAGCGATTTCTGTGATTCTATGTTGCATTTTTACCTTAAGTCTGCTGTTACGATCCTAGGCAAGGCCGACAAATTGCTTGGCAACATGATCTCTCCAAACTCTAAAACAATCCTGGTCCCCTATCATCCCGTCTGCTCACTAAGTCAAACATTTTAAAAACATGCCACTTTGCTCACATGGCCTCACTTTTACTGCCTGTGGACCGCTCCAGCCCCTACAACCCTCCCAGATCTTGGTGATTCTCAAATTCTGACCTTCTCGGCATCACCCCTTTCCAATGCTCCACCGTCAGCACTGTCCTTCAACTGCCTGGGCTCCAAACTCTTGAATTCCCTTCTTAAACCTCCCTGCCTCTCTCTCTCTCTCCTCCTTCATAAAACCTACTTCTTTGTCTGAGCTTTAGCTCGTCTGACCTAATATCTTACTTTGTTGCTGGGTTGTGACCTTTAGTTTTACAGTGCTCGTGTGGAACAGCTTAAACCTTCGCGGTGTTAGGTTGGCGAAATGAACGCAAGTTCTGGTTGTTGCGAACAGAAACAGCTTACGCTGTTCCAGCTCCCTGTGTGTACTGCAATGAGAGGCATTGACTCACTGTGCTCTCCACAGCTTGCCTCAGTGGCTGCGATTTTGACAAGACACTTTGCGGGTGGACGACAGACACGCATGTGGGTGATACAAGCGACGAGGGTTGGATCCAGGGAACAGACAAGGTGGTCGATTTCTCGAAGCCTGGCTGTAAGAAAACATTTTTTTAAAAATTATTCATAGCACCCTGAAATGTTTTGGGTTCAAAGCAGAATTCGGTAGAAACGTGTTAAACACCCAACCTCCAATAGTAGATCAAACAGGCAGAGGTGTGAAGCCATTAACAGTCTGAAGTCTATCCCTTCTGTTTCAGTTGGGCAGTACATGCTGATTCATTCGAAGTACAACAAACCAGGACATAAGTTCCATTTGAAGAGTCCAGTGATCCAGTCCTCCCAGTGCCTTTCGCTGACATTTTACTACTATGTGAACAAGACAATGACAATAAATGTCTACATAGGGGAACAAGGTAGGTCACAGCTCCTAATCCTGACCACTTTTAGATGCAGTGGAAAGGTGGACCAACACGTACAAACAGGGCACACAATGACAGAGACATACACACACACACATACACAAATACATAAACACGCAGTCCCACGCACAATGAACACACACATGGATACGCAAACCTCCACATATATAAAAAAACACACGCTTCCATGTGCACAAGCATGATCACATGCACGCAGCATCCACAAACATTGTGTCAGACGTGTGATTAATCTATGTAGTGATGTCATGTATTTTAAAATTTGGGTTTGAGTTAGAAGACTATAGGGTTTCCTGTATGCCTGAAGAAATGTAATGTAGCTATGGTATTATGGACCAGGCCAGACTCCCTCAAAATATTTTAAGAAGGCAGCCCTAACTTTTTCTTATTTGAAAGCTGCAGGGTGCCGCGTTCCACATGCGATATAACTGATCAACTACCCAATGTTAAGCAAAACACAACTTACTTAAACACTGTAGTTACAATGCACACAAAAGAAAGGAATTTAGAATTACAACTATTGGAAAATGTAACTGAATAGTAGATACAGTGACTTTTACAAGCTAACTGCTCCAACATAGTAACATCCCATTAACACTCTTAGACCAGATAGAACATAGAACATTACAGCACAGTACAGGCCCTTCGGCCCTCGATGTTGTGCCGACCTGTCATACCAATCTGAAGCCCATCTAGCCTACACTATTCCATATACGTCTTTTAGGCGAAAAGGCAAATTCAGACACAGAATCTTACATGCAGTTCTCCAATCCAGGAGGAAATAACATTAAGAGAGATTTCAGAGAAAGTAGCAGCTAGGAATCATTTACTGAAACTTCCAAATCTTCTGAGACCCCAAATAGCTTCTGACAACTAAAGTTAAAAAAAACTAGAAAGCCTGGTCTATGAGAGCCCGTCACTCCCATTCAAGCTATTTCTATTGTTGCAGCTTAAAAAAAGACTAAAGACCTTCTAAGTTGTTTATTTAAGTCATTTCCAGTAGCCAGTTTGACACCTTTGCCTTTATAGCCTCTCCAATAAAACCCAGGACAAAATAAGCTTTTTAAAGTGAGAGTATTGTCACAATGATAATTTATTTTAAAATACAGCATCAGAGAGAGATTCTTCCTGGAACAAAACTTTCACATTGTTTACAGTGGGGGGGTGGGGTGTGGTTAGGTTTTCATACAGAAGATTCTAGATTTTTAGGGCATAGGGAAAATACCCATTACTGTTTTTAGGCAGTTTTGCAGAAGTCTTTGCTGAAACTAGATGTGTAAAACAGAGACTTGTAAGAAGGGGAGGTTAATTCAGTGTAAGGAATTCTGTTTAAAAGTTCCAGATCAGAGGTGTTTAGTTAAAACCATGAAAAGATTATCTGAAGTTGAGGAAGTCTAAGCTCAGTTATAAGAGAGCTCCAGAACAGGCTATCAGATTCACAAGACAAGATATTAAAACCACAATTAACTTAAATCCTAAGAGAAAGCATGAATTCTGGGAAGAATTATTCTTGGGATTAATGGATTTGTATTTTACAATGGGTTCTGAAATTTGTGTTTTATGTCAATAGTTTGGTTTGTTCTATTTTATCTTCATTTTCTTTTGCTTAATAAATTTATGTTTTATTTTAAAATAATCAAACCTGCAGCATTGTGTGTTTGTGAAAGAGCTTGTCATTAAAACCAAAATAAAATGTGGTCTATCAAGGCAGATTTCAGTGTGAGATCTGACATGACTAGTAATAACATTAGCTGGAATCATAAAAACGTACATGTGCAGCAATACGTACATGGATATACCACATATGTATGCAAATGTGTGTGAGTAGATATGGATACACACATATGCAAGTACAAAGTTTTATTCACATATACATTTACTTTAAGTGACCAGGCACACATGAATATGCATACAGGTACCTTCACAGACATACGGGAAAGGTTTTACACTTCATCATATGTGCAAACATGTACTTATACATGCACATACAGACAAAAACTTACATTTACTGAAGCTAGCACATGCAAACACAAACTCAAAGAGACACATGATCAGAATCACGCACCCACACACATGCAAATTTTGGTTGCAATCAAACCAGACCGTAGAACATAGAACACAGGCAGTACAGCACAGGAACAGATCCTTCAGCCCACAATGTTGTGCCAAACATGATGCCAAATGAAACTAATCCTTTCCAGCTGCCCTTGGTCCATATCACTACACTCCTTGCATAGTCATGTGCTTATCTAAAAGTCCCTTAAACACCCCTATCGTATCTGCTTCCAAAACTGGCAGCGCATTCCAGACAACTACCACTATCTGTATAAAACTTGCCCCTCATGTCTCCTTTGAACTTTTCCCCTCTTGCCTTAAATGCATGCCCCTGGTATGAGACATTTCAACTCTGGGAAAAAGATTCTGACTGCCAACCCTACCTGTGCACCTTATAATTTTACGGACTTCTATCAAGTCTCTCCTTAGCCTCCGCCGCTCCAGAGAAAACAGCCCGAGTTTTTCTTGCCTCTCCTTATACGTCTAATCTCCTGCACCCTCTCTAAAGTCTCCACATCCTTCCTGCATGCACAACTAGAATTGAATGCAATACTGTAAGTGTGGCCTAACTAGAGTCTTACAAAACTGCAACATGACATCTTGACTCTTACACTCAATTCCTCGACCAATAAAGGAAAGCATGTCAAACCACCCTATCTGCTTGTGTGGCCACTTTTACGGAGCTATGGACTTGAACCCCAAGATCCTTCTGCTGTTCAGGGTGCTGCCCACTCGAGCGGAAACAGCCATACAGTCACTTTCTGATATCTCATTGCCTGACAATGTGCTCTCGTTTTCTTTGGTGTACAATAGGATCTTTAGGGAGGCCGTTATTCTATACTCACTCTGGTAATCCACAGCAGCAATGGACGAAGGCCCAGGCAGTTTATTGTGGAGCAACGCCTATTCAGGTAAGGGAAGGCAAGGGATGCTACAGGAACCTGGGTGGGTTGCTCACTGGTGATGGTGTTTAGATTCTTGAAACAAGTTGAGAAGTGATGCCTACAATGCTCAACAGTGCGCTTAATTATGTCGGTCTGGATATCAATGAATTGATACGCTCTGTGCTTGGTCGGGTGAGGACTCGGAGCAAAGTAAACAGGCACAGAAGCTGCTGGAGCGTTGGGTTGGAATCTATGTGGCCCTTCATGTGTGTTTTCAGCAGGGCAGGCATGCCAAAAATATCAAGTGGCAAACATGCCACCTTCCCACACACATTTGGGCCGACACGCCTAACATACTCATTAGGTGACTGTTGAAATTAGTTGCGTTGCATTATATGTGGACCAATAATCAAAGGTTATTTAGGCTTGTTCACAAAATTTATACTGGCCTGAATAATACACACTGCCAGTCATATTAATGCCATGGTTAATCAGGTGGGAGTGGGCAGGCGTTTACAGAGGCAAATGTGAGAAAAGGTGACATGGGATGGGGGATACATCATTTGGGGGAGAATAGGGGTGTCCCACACACCTCGGGAGCACACTGCCACTCCCCTGACACACACACACACACACACACACACACACACACACACACACACACGCACGCACACATACTTGAAGAGTTGAGGTGAGGAGGAGGATCATATGTTATGATCTAACTCACTGTCTTTCTGTTTCCAGTTTATCATAGAAGGTGTTTCAGGAGACAGCAAGACTGCTGAACTTGGGGTGGACAAAGTCTGCATCGTTGACTGTTTGGGTAAGACCAATATTGAGTGCGTCCCTTCGGTTATCAGCACTGGAAGCAAAATAAACAATTTCTTTTAACCTCACGTGCCATCTGGAACATAAGAACTCAAGAAACTGGAAAGGAGGAGGCTATTGAGCCCATCATGCCTGCTGTGTCGTTTTACACAATTGCAGCTGATCTTGGGCATGAACTTGCCCATTCCCCAAAAGCCCTTGATCCACTGACAGACCACACTTCTGTTGGTCCCAGCCTTAAATACATTCAACAATGGAGCCTCCACAACTCCTCTCTGAAGAGAATGTTCCTTGTTCACTCGTAGAATCCCTACAATGTGGAAGCAGGCTATTCAGCCCATCGAGTTCACACTGGCCCTCTGAAGATTAACCCACTCCGACTCATTCTATTCCTGTAATCCTGCATTTCCCATGGCTAAGCCACCCTAATGTGCACATCCTTGGACTGTGGGAGGAAACCCACGCAGACACGGGGAGGATATGAAAACTCCACACAGCCAGGCACCGAGAGTGGGATCGAACCCTGGTCCCTGGCACTGTGAGACAACAAGGCTAGCTGAGACACTGTGTATCCTAAAGGATTGGCCCCTTACCCCGACACTGTGCCCAGTTGCTCTCAATTTCCCATGAAGGGAGAACACCAAGCAACAACGTCGAATTTTTGCAGTTACTACAGTTCACTTTCTTACTTCTGAATTCTTTGCAGAAACACCGTCACCAAGCACGACCTGGACTCCATCATCCACACCCGAGAGCACACCATCCACCCCCTGGACCCCATCATCCACATCCGAGAGCACACCATCCACCCCCTGGGCCCCATTATCTACACCCGAGAGCACACCATCCACCCTCTGGACCCCATCATCCACATCCGAGAGCACACCATCCACCCCCTGGACCCCATCATCCACACCCGAGAGCACACCATCCACCCCCTGGACCCCATCATCCACACCTGAGATCACAACATCCACCCCCGAGACCACACCATCCACCCCCGAGATCACACCATCCACCCCCGGGAACCCACCATCCACTCCTGGGAACCCACCATCCACCCCTGGGGACACCCCCGAGACCCCATCATCCACCCCCGGGACCACTCCATCCTCCCCCCAGACTACACCATCCACCCTCTGGACCCCATCATCCACATCGGAGACCCCATCATCCACCCCTGAGACCACTCCATCCACCCCCGAGATCACACCATCCACCCCTGGGAACCCACCATCCACCCCCGGGAACCCACCATCCACCCCCGAGATCACACCATCCACCCCCTGGACCCCATCATCCACACCTGAGAGCACACCATCCACCGCCCGGACGCCATCATCCACATCCGAGACCCCAACATCCACCCCTGGGAACCCACCATCCACTCCTGGGAACCCACCATCCACCCCTGGGGACACCCCCGAGACCCCATCATCCACCCCCGGGACCACTCCATCCTCCCCCCAGACTACACCATCCACCCCCTGGACCCCATCATCCACATCGGAGACCCCATCATCCACCCCTGAGACCACTCCATCCACCCCCGAGATCACACCATCCACCCCTGGGAACCCACCATCCACCCCCGGGAACCCACCATCCACCCCCGAGATCACACCATCCACCCCCTGGACCCCATCATCCACACCTGAGAGCACACCATCCACCGCCCGGACGCCATCATCCACATCCGAGACCCCAACATCCACCCCTGGGAACCCACCATCCACTCCTGGGAACCCACCATCCACCCCTGGGGACACCCCCGAGACCCCATCATCCACCCCCGGGACCACTCCATCCTCCCCCCAGACTACACCATCCACCCCCTGGACCCCATCATCCACATCGGAGACCCCATCATCCACCCCTGAGACCACTCCATCCACCCCCGAGATCACACCATCCACCCCTGGGAACCCACCATCCACCCCCGGGAACCCACCATCCACCCCCGAGATCACACCATCCACCCCCTGGACCCCATCATCCACACCTGAGAGCACACCATCCACCGCCCGGACGCCATCATCCACATCCGAGACCCCAACATCCACCCCTGGGAACCCACCATCCACCCCTGAGACCCCATCATCCACCCCCGGGAACACACCACCCAACCCCGAGATCACACCGTCCACCCCCGAGACCACACCGTCCACCCCCGAGATCACACCATCCACCCCCAGGAACCCACCATCCACCCCCAAGATCACACCATCCACCCCCTGGGCCCCATCATCCACACCCGAGAGCACACCATCCACCCCCTGGATCCCATCATCCACACCCGAGAGCACACCATCCACCCCCTGGGCCCCATCATCCACACCCGAGAGCACACCATCCACCCCCGGGAACCCACCATCCACCCCCGAGATCACAACATCCACCCCCGAGATCACACCATCCACCCCCAGGAACCCACCATCCACCCCTGGGGACACCCCTGAGACCCCATCATCCACCCCCGGGACCACTCCATCCACCCCCCAGACTATACCATCCACCCCCTGGACCCCATCATCCACATCCGAGACCCCATCATCCACCCCCTGGACCACTCCATCCACCTCCCAGACTACACCATCCACCCACTGGACACCATCATCCACATCCGAGACCCCATCATCCACCCCCGGGACCACTCCATCCTCCCCCCAGACCACACCATCCACCCCTGGGCCCCCATCATCCACCCCCAGGATCCCATCGACCACCTTCTCTACGACACCAACGGCACCTCCGCCACACCCAGGTCAGGAGATTCATCTATAACTTGCGGTCATTATTTTGGGATGAGTGATTTATGTCAGTATTCTCTTTTGTGTCATTTAAGGTTAGTCATTTGTAAGGTCAATAATACTCACAACTCTTTTTGTGAACTTTAGAAAACTTTAGAGAAACAACAGAGGTCCATCAACCAGGTCGATCTCTTTTGTCTCATACATAAAGAGCATGTGATGAAACACCATTCCTGCCCTTTCAAAGACATCTGTGAAATGTCTACTAATCTAGTTACATCAGTGACTCATCATATTTCAACGGTGTAATTGAAATCTATGGGAGTAGGTGATAGAGAAATGTTAAAGCAGCTGCAACATTTGGTATCCAGTTCATGAGTAATTGAAGAATCAGGACAACTAGAGAGAGTAGGGCCCCTTAAAGATCAAAGAGGTCATCTTTGTGTTGAACCTCAGGGGATAGGAAAGATATTAAATGAGCATTGTGTGTCAGTTTTTGCTGTGGTGAAGGAAGTGGGGGTTGGGGAATTCCAGGAAATAAATATTGATGTTTTGAAAACCGCTCATGTTACACAAGTGTTGGAGGTCTTAGAAACTATAAATCTCCAGGACCCGATCGAGTCCATCGTAAGACTTTGTGGGAAGTTTGGGAAGAAATTGTGGGGCCCCCAGCGGAGATATTTGTATCATCAATAGCCACAGGCGATATGCTGGAGGACTGGAGAATGACTAATGTTGTGCCTTTCTTTAAGAAGGCATGTAAAGAGAAGCCTGGGAGCTATCAACATGTGAGGCTGACTTTGGTGGTGGGAAGTTCATGCAGGTGATTCTGAAGGATTTGAATGCATTTGGAGAAGGAAGGAATGATTAGTCAGCATGGTTTGTGTGAGGGACGTCATGTCTCACAAACTTGACTGAGTTCTTTGAGGAACTAACCAAAAAGATTGACAAGGGCAGAGCGACTGATGTCGTTTACTTGGATTTTAGTAAAGCCATTGACAAGGTCCCGCATGGTAGACTAGTTAGTAAAGACGAGACAGAGGGTGGGTGGTGGAGGGTTGTTTATCAGACAGGAGGCTTATTATGATCACCAATGTTCCACAGGGATCGGTGCTGGCTCCACTGTTGTTTGTCATTTATATAAGTGATGTAGATGGCAATACAAAAACCACGGTTGGTAAGTTTGCGGATAACACCAAGATTAGTGGTATAGCAGACAGTGAAGAAGGTTATCTGGGAATGCAGCGTGATCTTGATCAACTGGGCCAGGGGGGCTCAGGAATGGCAGATGGAGTTTACATTATTGTGGGTCAAACCAGGGCAGGACTTACACAGTCAATGGCAGGGCCCTGAGGAGTGTTATGGAACAAAGGGATCTCAGGCTACAGGTTCATAGTTCCTTGGAAGTGGAGTCACAGGTAGACAGGGTGGTGAAGAAGGATTTCAGCATGCTTGCCTTCATTGGTCAGAACGTTGAGTACAGGAGTTGGGATGTCTTGTTGCAGAATACAAGATGTTGGTGAGGCCACATTCAGAGTACTGCATGCAGTTCTGGTCACCCTACTACAGAAAGGATATTATTAAACTAGCCAGAGTGCACAAAAGATTTACTAAGATGCTTCCTGGGCCAGAAGGTTTGAGTTATAAGGAGAGGCTAGATAGGCTGGGGCTATATTCCCTGGAGTGTAGGAGACTGGGAGCTGACCTTATAGAGGTCTATAAAATCATGAGAGGCATGGATAAGGTAGATAGCCCCATGGTAGGGGAATCTAAAAGTAGAAGGGATAGGTTTAAGGTGAGCAATACAAAAGGGTCCAGAGGGGGAGTTTTTTCACACAGAGAGTGGTGAGTGTCTGGAATGAACTGCCAGAGGCAGTCAGCCACTTGGAGACAGTAAGGACTGCAGATGCTGGGATTAAGAGTCAGTAACAGTAGAGCTGAAAAAGCACAGCAGGTCAGACAGCATCCGAGGATCAGGAGAGTCAACGTTTCGGGCCAGAGCCCTTTGTCAGGACTCTGGGTTGACTTTCCTACCCTTTGGATGCTGCCTGACCAGATGTGCTTTTCCAGTTCGACATTTGCAGACTGCCAGAGGTAGCGGTGGTAGCGAGTACAATTTTATTATTTAAGAAACATTTAGACAGGTGTGATGGGATGTGGGCCAAACCCAGGCAAATGGGACTAAGTTTAATTGCTAAAACTGGCCAGTGTGGGCAAGATGGGCTGAAGGGCCTGTTTCCACGCTGTAGACCTCTGTGACTCTAACTGAGAAATTAATTTTTCTTTAACCCATTTCCTGTGGCAGATGGCACTTGTATTGTGTCTGGAGATCCTCACTACATAACCTTTGACAACAGGAAGTTCACATTCCTGGGGACCTGTACATATACCCTTGCCAGAAGCTGCAGCAATAAGACAGGTATGTATAAGAAGAAAGATACAGAGCCTGAAAGTAAAAAGACACACAACATCTCTTGGAGGGAAAGCCAAGTTTTGCTGAACAAGCTACACCTAAGACATGAACCTGTCATTTCTTCTCATAGCTATTGAGCCCATGAATGGCTCCAGTATTCACCGTGGTGATCCTCTCTTCTCTGAGGGAGTCGGTGCACAGTTCGAGTCCCATTCCCTACGCTCTAAGTCCAAATCGATACTCTCAGTGGTAGCAGAGGCAGTGCTGCTTTGTCAGATGTTCGATGAAATGTTAATCTTGTCGGGGGGGGTGTAAGAAAGGTCTCAGGGTGGGGAGATCTGTTTTGAAGAAGAAGAAGAGTAGTGGAAGGATGACCTGCTGAGCCAATATTCACCCTCCCTTTTAAACAGTCAAAACAGCAGATCTAATCGATATCACATTGCTGCAGGTGGGATCTTGCTGTGCACTGATTGCCTGCTGTATTTCCCATGTTACCATAGTAACCACTAGTGCATTGGCTGTGTGGGGGGAGGTGCAGGGAATGCTTTGGATCCTCTGGGGTCACGAAAGACACTAAGCAAACATTGCTCTGTTATTTTTAAATATAAACTCAGTAAGTGCTGGAGAAACACAGCAGGTTTGGCAGCAGCTGTGGAAAGAGAGAGGTAGAGAGAGACAGACTGGATGTTTCCAATCTACATGACTGCTTTTTGGAACTCCAGCCTGTTGCTGCCCACATGTGTGTGCGATGCACACCTTGCACATGTATCTGTGTGGGTTTTCCATTCTGCGTGTTGATGTGCATATTTGAGTATTTGTGTGATTGCTTGATCAGTTTGTGTTGTTCTGTCTGTGTGCCTGTTTGTGTCTGTGTATCTATGTGTTTACCTCCTTGTGTGTGCAGGTGTTTTACAGTTTGTGTATGACTGTGTAGATGTATGTATCTTACTGTCAGTATATGTCTATGTCTTTCTTTCTACGTATTTATCCACTTGTGCCTGAATGTATATTTCTATGTACACGTGTCTGTCTGTATGTGTGTGTCTCAGTGCACTTGAGTTTCTGGTTAGCTGTATATTGTGTCTGTGTCAATGTACATGTTTGTGTGTCTATGTGTCTGTCTGCCTGCCTGTGTGTGTATGAGAGAGAGTGTGTGTTTGTGTGTGAATGTGTGTGCGTGTGAGAGAGTGTGTTTGTGTGTGTGTGTTTGCGTGTGAATGTGTGTGTGTGTGAGGGTGTGTATGTGTGTGACTGTGAGTATGCGTGAGCATGTTGGTGTTTGTGTCTGTTTGTGTATGTGTGTGTGTGTGAGTGCAAGTGTGCGTATGTGTGTGAGTGTGTGGGTGTATGTGTATGTGAGCACATGTGTGTGTGTGTGAAACTGTGTGAGCATGTGTGCGTATTGTGTGTGTATGAGCGTGCATGAGAGTGTATGTGTGTGTGAACATGAAAGAGTATGTGTATGTGTGAGCATGTGAGTTTATTGCGTGTTTGTGTGTGTGTGTATGTGTGCGTATGTGTGTTTTTGTGAGCATAAAAGTGTGCATGAGTGTATGTGCGTGAGCGTGTGTTTTTGTTGCGTATGTGAGGGTTGCGTGTGTGTATGAGCACGTGTGTTTGCATGTGTGTGTGTGAGCATGAAAGTGTGCATGAGTGTATGTGTGAGCGTGTGTGTTTATTGCATGTGTGTCTGAGTGTGTATGTATGTGTGTATGAGTGTGTGTGAATGTGAGTATATCTGTGTGTGTATGTGTGTTAGTGTGTGTGAACGTGAAAGTGTGCATGAGTGTATGTGTGAGCGTGTGTGTTTATTGCATGTGTGTCTGAGTGTGTATGTATGTGTGTATGAGTGTGTGTGAATGTGAGTATATCTGTGTGTGTATGTGTGTTAGTGTGTGTGAACGTGAAAGTGTGCATGAGTGTATGTGTGAGCGTGTGTGTTTATTGCATGTGTGTCTGAGTGTGTATGTATGTGTGTATGAGTGTGTGTGAATGTGAGTATATCTGTGTGTGTATGTGTGTTAGTGTGTGTGAACGTGAAAGTGTGCATGAGTGTATGTGTGAGCGTGTGTGTTTATTGCATGTGTGTCTGAGTGTGTATGTATGTGTGTATGAGTGTGTGTGAATGTGAGTATATCTGTGTGTGTATGTGTGTTAGTGTGTGTGAACGTGAAAGTGTGCATGAGTGTATGTGTGAGCGTGTGTGTTTATTGCATGTGTGTCTGAGTGTGTATGTATGTGTGTATGAGTGTGTGTGAATGTGAGTATATCTGTGTGTGTATGTGTGTTAGTGTGTGTGAACGTGAAAGTGTGCATGAGTGTATGTGTGAGCGTGTGTGTTTATTGCATGTGTGTCTGAGTGTGTATGTATGTGTGTATGAGTGTGTGTGAATGTGAGTATATCTGTGTGTGTATGTGTGTTAGTGTGTGTGAACGTGAAAGTGTGCATGAGTGTATGTGTGTGAGTTTGTTGTGCATGTGTGTGTTTGTGTATGAGGGTGTGTGGGAGTATGTGCATGTGTGAGTATGTGTGTGTTAGGGAGTCTCTCTGTACTTTCTCCACACTCACTCCACCTTTCTCATTAATGTTATTGAATGATTTCCAGGACCCTGGTTCAGCATTGAAGGGAAGAATGAGGAGAGGGGATTACCTGGAGCCACATACCTGAGAAAACTTTATATCACCATTGATGGCATCACCATTACTCTGATGAAAAACCGGCGAATCATGGTCAGTCTCCCTAGTTTTGCCAGTCATTCTGAGTTCACTGAGTTCAGTCAGTCAGAATGTCTCTTTTTTGCCTTTATTCATCCATAGATGGCATGGCTGGCCAGGCCAACATTTATTGTCCATTCCTATTTGCCCAGAGGGCAGCTAAGAGTCAACCCCACATTGCTGTGCGTCTGGAATCAAGGCAGGCCAGACGAGGCAGATTTCCTTCCCTAAAGGACATTAGTGAGCCAGATGGGTTTTTTATCCTGACAATGGTTGGAAAAGGTTATAAGGGATAGGATTTATAATCCTCTAGAAAAGAATAAATTGATTAGGGATAGTCAGCACGGTTTTGTGAAGGGAAGGTCGTGCCTCACAAGCCTTATTGAGTTCTTTGAGAAGGTGACCAAACAGGTAGATGAGAGTAAACCGGTTGATGTGGTGTATATGGATTTCAGCAAGGCGTTCGATAAGGTTCCCCACAATAGGCTATTGTACAAAATGCGGGGGAATGGAATTGTGGGAGGTATAGCAGTTTGGATCGGAAATTGGCTTGCTGAAAGAAGACAGAGGCTGGTAGTTGATAGGAAATGTTCATCCTGGAGACCAGTTACTACTGGTGTACCACAAGGGTCGGTGTTGGGTCCACTGCTGTTTGTCATTTTTATAAATGACCTGGATGAGGGCGTAGAAGGATGGGTTAGTAAATTTGCAGACGACACTAAGGTCGGTAGAGTTGTGGATAGTGACGAAGGATGCTGTAGGTTGCAGAGAGACATAGATAAGCTGCAGAGCTGGGCTGAGAGGTGGCAAATGGAGTTTAATGCAGACAAGTGTGAGGTGATGCACTTTGGTAGGAGTAACCGGAAGGCAAAGTACTGGGCTAATGGTAAGATTCTTGGCAGTATAGATGAGCAGAGAGATCTCGGTGTCCATGTACACAGATCCTTGAAAGTTGCCACCCAGGTTGACAGGGCTGTTAAGAAGGCATACAGTGTTTTAGCTTTTATTAATAGAGGGATCGAGTTCCAGAACCAAGAGGTTATGGTGAAGCTGTATAAAACTCTGGTGCGGCCGCACTTGGAGTATTGTGTACAGTTCTGGTCACTGCATTATAAGAAGGATGTGGAAGCTTTGGAAAGGGTGCAGAGGAGATTTACTAGGATGTTGCCTGGTATGGAGAGAAGGTCTTACGAGGAAAGGCTGAGGGACTTGAGGCTGTTTTCATTAGAGAGAAGAAGGTTGAGAGGTGACTTAATTGAAACATATAAAATAATCAGAGGGTTAGATAGGGTGGATAAGGAGAGCCTTTTTCCTCGGATGGTGACGGCGAGCACGAGGGGGCATAGCTTTAAATTGAAGGGTGAAAGATATAGGACAATGTCAGAGGCAGTTTCTTTACTCAGAGAGTAGTAAGGGAATGGAACGCTTTGCCTGCAACGGTAGTAGATTCGCCAACTTTAGGTACATTTAAGTCGTCATTGGATAAGCATATGGACGTACATGGAATAATGTAGGTTAGATGGGCTTGAGATCGGTATGACAGGTCGGCACAACATCGAGGGCCGAAGGGCCTGTACTGTGCTGTAATGTTGTATGTTCTATGTTCTATGTAATGGTCACCCTTAAAGTTTTAACTTTTTAAAAATTGAATTCAAATTTCTGCATTCAAATGGCAGGATTCAAATCCAGGTCCTCAGAACATTATCAGGGTCTCTGGATTAACTAAACGTGGGTACAGTTACAATGTTTAAAAGACATTTGGATAAGCTCATGAATAGGAAAGGTTTCAGGGGATATGGGCCAGGAGCAGGCAGGTGGGACTACTTTAGTTTAGCTAGATTAGTTCAGCAATAATACCACTAGGCCATTGCCTCCCCAACTGAAATCATTAGATTGCAGTCAAAATCAATGGTTTCCTCAATGTCTTCCAGGGAGGGAGCCCTGTTGTCCTTACCCAATCTAAATATCACAGCACAACAACATGGTTGAATTTCAACTGCCTTCTGAAAGTTCATGTCACAGACAATGGGCATGGCCTAGCCTTGACAGTGATGCCCATAATCATGAAAATTGTTATAAAAGACAAGTTTTGTACCAAGATACCAGAGGTACCGGTACCATAACGAGTTGAATAGTGATGCTCCCAAGACTGAAATGTTTGATTTGATTAAGTTTTGTTTTGCTCGCAGTACAGGCAGACCATACCATACAAAGTGCATTAGGGTAATAGGAAGGAGCGAAGAATACAGTGTTATAGTAGCAGAGAAGGTGCACAAAGACCAAAGTCAACAGAGAAAGATTTAAAGAGGCCATGAGGGGTAACTTTTTTTACAGAGGCCATGGTACATGTGTGGGATGAACTTCCTGAGGAAGTGGTGGATGTGGGTACGGTTATGACGTTTAAGAGACATTTGGCTAAATCCATGATTAGGGAAGGTTTGGAGGGATATGGGTCAGGAGCAGGCAGGTGGGACTAGTTTAGTTTGGGATTATGGTCAGCATTGACTGAAGGGTCTGTTTCCGTGCCATGTGACTCTATTCAATTAAAAGTAGGAGTGGTCCATTCAAGAAGTCCAGTTAAAGCAGGGAAGAAGCTGTTCTTGAACCTACATGTGTTTAAGCTTTTGTATCTTCTGCCTGACGGAAGAGATTATAACAGGGTGGGAGGGGTCTTTGATCATATTAGATGCCTTCCCAAGGCAGCAAGAAGTGTAGATGGATCAAAGGCTGGAATGTTTGTTTGCATGATGTACTGGGCTGCGTTCACACCTCTCTGTAGTTTCTTATGGTCCTGGGCAGAGCAGTTGCCGTACCAAGCCACTGCACATCTGGATAGAACACTTTCTCTGGTAGTTCAGGTATTTTCAATGTCTAGCTCAGAGCTTGTGTCATCATCTTGTTAATCAACTGCAATTTTTTTTCACAATAGTCAAAGGAGATGATGAATAAGCGAAAGCATATTCTCTCCCCCTCTCCCTATCATTGATGAACTGATTGCAGCCTCAGTTCCATCTTCCTGTCAGGCTCTCATAAATCTGTGATTCCCTTATTGAACAAAACAAATGTGTTTAGCTTGACCTTGGCTTATATATATATATATATATATATATACATATATATATAAAACCCAGTCCGCTCTACCTTGTGGGGCAGAGAATTCCAAAGATTTCTCTCCTTCATTACCCACTTCTCTTTTACTGCCCATATTCGCTTCCCGTACTGATGGTAACAAACAGTATGGATTTTCTGATATCAGACCTCCGCTGAAATGTCTCCCCCTGGGAGATGGATGGCGAGGGAAGCAAGCAGGGATACTCAGTCCCTAGTCTGGGGAGGGATAAAACCGATCAAATCTCCTCCTGACGATTTGATTTTAATTGGATTTCACAGCAGGTAATGCAACGACAACCATAGAATCCCTGAAGTGTAGAAGCAGGCCATTCAGCCCATCAAGTCCACACTACCCCTCCAGGGAGCATCCAGGCTTGTAGCCCCACATTTCCCATGGCTAACCCACCTAGCTTGCACATCCATGGATACTATGGGATAATTTAGCACAGCCAATCAACATAACCTGCACATCTTTGGACTGTGGGAAGGAACCCAGAGGAAAAAACCCACACAGTCACGGGGAGAACATGCAAACTCTACACAGACAGTCACCCGAGGCTGGAATTGAAGCTGGGCCTTTGGTACTATAGGGCGAACCACTGAGCCACCGTGCCATCCTGATGTTGCTACAACTTATGTCATGCAGAAAAGCCAGTTCACAAAGAAGCAGGCTGTGGAGTGGGGTAACCCATACCTGCTACTTGGAAAAGGGAAAACAAGGGTGAAAAACTGGCCCGTTTATTTTTAAACTGCTATTAGATTACTCACCACCAACCAAGAGTCCAGAGTCAGCACTGTCCATGGGGAATTAATTCCAACTTTTCCATTAATTTAAATTAATGCTGCTAAAGTGTGATTTGAATCTAGAGCATTAGCCTGGGCTATTAATGCACGTTGTAACCCTCTTTACCTCTAGAGCTATCAGGTCAAAACTACCATTGCTTGTCTGGGGATGTAAGGGACTAGTGGTATTCATAGAATCCCTACACTGTACAAAGAGGCCATTTGACCCAACAAAACCACACCAACTCTCCAAAAAGCATACCACCCAGACTCACCCCTACCCTATTCCTAGGACCTTGCATTTTGTGCAAACACCACACAGACAGTCACCAGAGGGTGGAATGGAATCCAGGCCCCTGATGCTACAAGGCAGTAGTGCGAACCACTGAGCCACTATGCTGCCCCACTAATACAGGGCTGTTAATCCAAAGACCCAAGTAACGTTCTGGTGTCCCGGCTTCGAATCCCGCAACAGCACATGGCGGAATTTGAATCCAATAACTATCTGGAATTAAGAATCTAACGATGACCAGGAATCCATTGTCGATTGTCAGGGAAAAACCCATCTGGTTTACTAACGTCCCTTAGGGAAGGAAACTGCCATCCTTACTTGGTCTGGCCTACATGTGACTACAGACCCACAGCAATATGGCCAATTCTTAACTGGCCTCTGGGAAATCAGGGGTGGGCAATGAATCCTGGCCTGGCCAGTGATGCCCTCATCCCATGACTGAATTAAAAAACTGTAGCCACAACACAGAGCTACAGGGTAGAAAGTTGCCATTTTGGTGCAATTCTAAATGGAATCCATAGCTGTGAAATACAAACTAGTCACAGAAACACTCTCCCACTTCAGGACAAAAGTGAGATAAAACAGATATTGACCACGGTGAGACTAAAAGAATCTTGATGAAAGAGTCCACATCCAAAACATTGACTTTCCTGCTCCCCTAATGCTGCCTGACCTGCTGTGTTCCTCCCGTTCCACACTGTATTGACAGATATCAACCAATAAATCACAACACCTTAAGCAATCTATGCACTTATGTTTTACACATAGTATTTCTCACCAACACGGTGCACCCATTCGCCTGGGAGGTTTGTCACGAGACAATTGTGTAACAGTTTTAGCACTGGTTGTCTGGCAGTTACATAGACCATACATTTCAACGACTGTCTGGTAGAATCAAACAGCACTTTGATCTGGCAGCTCATATCACGCAATTCCAGATGCTTGCAAACCCTAAAACAAAATGACCATCCTTAGGGATAATGGGAACTGCAGATGCTGGAGAATCCAAGATAACAAAGTGTGAAGCTGGATGAACACAGCAGGCCCAGCAGCATCTCAGGAGCACAAAAGCTGACATTTTGGGCCTAGACCCTTCATCAGACCATCCTTAGGCGTGATTATATGATTGGACAACACTTGTCTCACAACCCAAAGTGCACTAATAACCACACAAGCAAGCAATTTATGATAACCATAATAGCAAGAATAGGCCATTCAGCCCATCACCATTCAATATGATATTGAAGTAACTCTCCAGAGGCCAGTACCCCATCACTAAGTCAACCTTTATTTACATGTGGAGAGTCCTTGACACTGAGTCCAGCTTCCTCAGAACGCAGACCCTCTGACACTCCTGTTCTTACCTGTCAGCCAGGGCTCCCTGATTGGAACAGGCTAACAGCTCCAATCAGGGAACTCAGCATCTATGACTGACCTCATTACAATCACTACAGTAATGGCTCATCCTCTATATAAATCCCAGTTTTTTCCCAATATTCCTTGATGCCTTTAATCTATTTATTGATCTCTTTCTTTCTCAGCGACTTGGCCTCCACAACCTTCCTTGGCAGAGAGTTCCAAACCTTTGAGTGAAGAAATTTTCTGTTGTAAGAACATAAGAAATAGAAGCAGAAGTAGGCCATCTGGCCCCTCGAGCCTGCTCCACCATTTAATAAGATACATGGGCTCAGCTTTATTTACCTGCCCGCTCACCATAACCTTTAATTCCTTTACCATTCAAAAATCTATCTTTGCCTAAAAGACATTCAATAAGGAAGCCTCAGCTGTTTCACTGAGCAGGGAATTCCACAGATTCACAACCGTTTGGGTGAAGAAGTTCCTCCTCAACTCAGTCCTAAATCTGCCTCCCCTTTATTTTGAGGCTGTGCCCCCTAGTTCTGGTTTCACTCGCCAGTGGAAACAGCCTCCCTGCTTCTATCTAATCTATTCCCTTCATAACTGCATATGTTCCCATTAGAACCGCATCCCCCCCACTCATTCCAATGAGTACAGCCCCAGTCTACTCAATCTCTACTCACAAGCCAACCCTCTCAACTCTGACATCAACCTGATGAACCTCCTCTGCACCCCCTCCAGTGCCAGTCCATCATTTTTCAAGTAAGGAGACCAAAAGTGGCACAGTGGCTCAGTGGTTAGCACTGCAGCCTCACAGCGCTAGATACCTGAGTTTGATTCCATCCTCGGGCAACTGTCTGTATGGAGTTTGCACATTCTCCCCGTGTCTGCATGGGTTTCCTCCAGGTGCTCTGGTTTCCTCCCACAGTCAAAAGATGTGCAAGCTAGGTAGATTGGCTGTGTTAAATTGCCCATAGTGTCAAGAGGTGTATATGTTAGACACGGAAAATACAGGGTTATAGGGAAAGCGAAGGGGGATTGGACTTGGTGGGATGCGTGGCCTGTTTCTGCACTGCTGGGATTCTATGAAAACTCTACACAGTTTTTTCTGTGGCCTCACCAGCACCCTGTACAGCTGCAACATAACCTCTCTGCTTTAAACTCCAACCATCTAGCAATAAAGGAGAACATGGTCTACTCCATATCCTCAGACTGTGCTTGTTGGTTTTATACTCCCCAGCCAGGGGAAAACCCTCCATGCATCTAGTCTGTGCAGTCGTGTTGGAATTTTATATATTTCAATCAGAGTCCATCCCATCTTTCTAAACTCTAGGGAATACAAAGTCCCATTGAGTTTGTATCTGAGCTCATTCATGCTTCCGAGATGCAACATACATTCACACACAGGGAGCAGTTCCCTGCAGTCAAAGGGAATATATCCAAGCCTTGTGCCTATTGTGAATTACCCAGAAACTTTCACCATGGCAACACTTCTGCTAGTCAGAAATGGTTTTATCAACCAATCAGCACCATTTTAACCGTGCAGTATAAATTGTTGTGAACATTTATAACTTGGCATTCTTGCATTTGTCCTGATGAGTGCATGATGATTGATATTCAGCGACAATCAGAATCTGTCTGACCAAGTGACTGTTGATGAGGTTGGTCTGGTTTGGTGGCACTGTGTCAAGACCATCTTATACAAAGCTTTTCAGTGTTGGAAAACATTCAGAACTACATCTGAGAAAAGCGAAATATTGATCCTTGTTATTGCAGGTGGGACAAAAAAGAGTGAGGCTGCCTAAACAGGTGGGCAGAGTCCAGCTCTCTCAATCCGGCCAATATGTCATGCTCCAGACAGAATTTGGCTTGAAGCTACAGTACGACGGAAATCATTTTGTGAAGATAACTGTACCTGGGTGAGTTCCATTGCTTTTGAGCTTGAGCATGCTGTCAAACCTTTCACTTCACCCCTTCACCTCCAAGAAATGTTTACCATCTCCAAGATGAAGAGTGTGGAAGAACACTCTTTGCTTGCCTGGTGATTTGAGGCGCTTAATGTCGTCCAGGATAAGGCAACCCATTTTGATGGGCTTCAACCTTCACTCCCTTCGCACATCAGCAGCATTGTGTACCATCTACAAGGTGCACTGCCAGGCTCCTTCGGCAGCACCTTTCAAACCTGTGACCTACACCATTTTAAACGACGAGGCCAGTAGACACATGGGGAAACCACCATCTGCAAATTTCCTTCCAAACCACACACTGTCCCAACTTGGAAATATATTGGCTGCTCCTTCATTGTTGCTGGGTGAAACTCCCCTCCCTAATTGTACCGTGCGGGCATCCCTACACCACACAGGCTGCAGCAGTACAGCTCACCACCACCTTCTCAGGGGGCAATTAGGGATGGGCAACAAATGCCATCCCAGCTACACATCTGATAAGATTTTTCTTTTATAAATCTGTTGCCTGTGCGACATACACCATGATGCTGAGCTACCTTCTGCCTGAATGTCATTCACACTAGAGGTCTCTCAATCCCCCCAGACCTCAGCCCATTTGTTAAAGGTCTCTTTCTCTCTTAGCTCCTACAACACAGAGATGTGCGGACTCTGTGGTGACTTTAATGGTGACGACAGTGATGATTACCAGATGCCAAATGGCGCCTTGGCAGGAAATGACACCATATTTGGAGACAGCTGGAAGACAAAAGACGATGAGGATGAGACGTAAGTGCTGCTTAAAGCCAAGTTACATCAATCTCTTCATCTCCTGTGCTTAGATGGGGCAGGAGAATCCACGGTCCGAAGAGTGAAGACTGTGCGCCAGTCCAAAGATGCGCAGGTTAGGGTGGGTTGGCCATGCTAAATTGTCCCGTAGTGCCCAGGGATGTGCCGGTTAGGGTGGGTTGGCCATGCTAAATTGTCCCATAGTACCCAGGGATGTGCAGGTTAGGGTGGATTGGCCGTGCTAAATTGTCCCAGAGTGCCCAGGGATGTGCGGGTTAGGGTGGATTGGCCGTGCTAAATTGTCCCAGAGTGCCCAGGGATGTGCGGGTTAGGGTGGATTGGCCGTGCTAAATTGTCCCAGAGTGCCCAGGAATGTGCAGGTTAGGGTGGATTGGCTGTGCTAAATTGCCCCGTAGTGTCCAGGGATGTGTAGATCAGGTGGGTTATAAGGGTATGGGTCTGGGTGGGATGCTGCAAATGTCGGTGTGGGCTGTTGGGCTGAAGGGCCTGTTTCCACACTGTGGGGATTCTATGTATAACAAGCTGTTTAGCACAGGCTTGATTGAAGATGTAGGTTTTTGAGCAACGAATCAAAGTATGAGAGTGGCCTAGAGCGGAACAAAATGTCGGATATTGAAATGAATGTGGTGGAATTCCATTTTGACGTATACAAGATGAGTTGGTCCAGAATGTCTTTCACGCATTTCCCTCTGGGAAAGGTTCAGAGAGGGAACCCTTGGGTCCATGAAGGCATGGTCACCAATAGTTGAGGGTTGGAAATTGGGAACTTGTAAACCAGCCTTGCACTCCTCCTCAACACCTTTGTCAATACTGTTTGCAGGAGAGGGAAATGGTTTCAAGATGACGCGGGAGGCACGCTTCTGTCATCCAATTGGCTCAAGGTGCAATCCTGAGCCAATCTAAGACCCTGCCACTGAGTCCATACTGATTGCACATTCACTGACTCTTATCTCCCAACTCCAAGCCATGGCCAATTGTTTTTTAAGGTTTCTTTCTGGCAGGAAAGCAAAGACCCATTGAGTCACGTTTCTGTGTTCCAGGTGTAGGACTATTGACCCAATGCCATGCAAGAAAGAGGTCTTCGACAAAGTGATCAGCAGTGACCAGTGCGGTATGATCATCGATACAACGGGACCGTTCAGGTAGGAGAGCTGGATCGCAACAGCGGAATACTGCGGGTGCCGGACATTGGAAATACAGGCAGAAAGTGCTGAGGAAGTAAGGGGAGAAACAAAGTTAACAAGCTAGGTTGATGAATTATCTTTCAGAACTGGATCAAGGGAAGGTGAGAAGGAGAGAGCCAAGGGTAAATCGTAATAGGCTGGAAGATGGGGCAGCTCACACGAATCTGTCATTGCAGTTTGGGCCTAAGGCCTAAGCGGTGTGAGTAAAGGAACAAAAGGTGTTACTTGAGCCGGTCTGGATGTCCAGAAGCAAAATAAAAGCAAATAACACAAGGAGGAGGCTCCCCAAATATTCCCACCGTTCGTACTGGGGGAGCCTAGCGCCACCAGGCGAAAGATAAAGTATTTGCAACCATCCTCAGCTGGAAGTGCTAAATCGAAATGGGAATAGAGATTACTGTCCGAAGTTTGTGTTTGTCCATTCTTTTACACAATTGTTAGTATTTATTGTCCATCCCTTGAGAAAATGGTGGCAAGCGCAATCTTGAACCTTTCCAAAGAGTTTCTGGGGCCTGGGACGGTGAGGAGAGAAAGGGTGAAAGGTTATGAGTGAATTCTCCTGCCAATGTGTGTGTGTTCAGGATTGGAACAGGATATCTTTGATCTGTCCCCAATATTTATTGGAACCAAATATCACGTTGGGTTTGGTGACTGGCCAAGGTGAGGCAGCAAAACACCAAGCAGTTTCAAGGCTAGTGTGCCTTGTAAAGAAAATAACTTTCAATCTTAATGTCGGTTGAAATAGTGATGTAGTGATAGTGACACTGGGCTAACAGTCCAGAGATCTCAGTTAATGGTTCAGCAGCAAGTTTCAATTCTGACCATAGCAGCTGGTGGAATTAAAATTCAATTAATTGACTCATCTGTAATTGAAAGCAAGTGACTATAAACTTATCATTGATTGCTGTTTAAAACAAAATCTCACCTGGTTCACTCTCCCCCTTTAGGGAAACACAAGAAAGAAATAGCTGGGAAAGCTCAGAGCTCTGGCAGCAACTGTACAGAGAAAGCATAGTTAACGTTTCGGGTCCAGTGACCGACCTTTAGAACAGTGCCAGTAGGAATCAGCTTTGGCAAATACCTTGTGTCCCTACCTGGTACGGCCGAGATGTGACCAATAACACCCTAACATTATTGTTTCCCCTTCCTGGATGAACTTCCAGGTTCAGCACACAGAATCTCTACTGTGTGGAAGCAGGCCATTCAGCCCATTAAGTCCACACCAACTCCCTGAAAAGCATCCCACCCAGACCCGCTACCATATCTCTGTGACCCTGCATTTCCCATGGCTCATCCACCTAGCCTTGTACATCCCTGGGCACTATGGGGCAATTTAGCACAGCCAATCCACCCTAACCTACACATCTTTGGGGGAAACCGGAGCACCCGGAGGAAACCCAAGCAGACACGGGGAGAATGTGCAAACTGCACACAGACAGTTGCCCGAGACTGGAATGGAACACACATCCCTGGTGCTGTGAGGCAGCCGTGCTAACCACTGAGCCACCTGTAGTATAGCTTAGAGGGAATGTTACATGTAATAAACGCTGTCTAACTGGTCCAAGGGCTTTGAGAGATGGGTGACAATCTTTGGTCTGACCACTGACATCTATATTTCATGACTGAATGAAAAACGCATCAACATAACACATCAGCATGACATTTCTGACAATGCTGGAATTGCAATCAGAAGTTTAAGTTTGGTTTAGCCTTGTACCCATTAACCAACATGGAGCCTTCTCATTCATTCCAGGTCTTTCCTTGATAGTCTCCTTGAATCAATCCCTGTCATAAATAGAACCCTAAGTATTTGGCGTGCTCCTCTACCGCCGAATATCAGCCAAAAGTTTTGTGACCTGAAGCCCGTGTTTAAGACTGGCTGTTGTTTTAATTAACAGGGACTGCGTTAAGATTGTGGACCCAATGCCCTACTTCAACAACTGCGTGTACGATATGTGCCAGTTCCAAGGTTTCCAGCCTCCTCTGTGTGACCAGCTCCAGGCCTACACCGACGCCTGTCTATCTGCTGGGGCCTCCGTGCATAACTGGAGGACTCCAGACTTCTGCAGTAAGTCAGCGCCCTTTTTATTTGGCCACGTGGACAGGGGTCTGTTTCCTGTGTGCTTTATCACTTACACACTGACATCCACGGGCTCCCTCTTCCCGACTGGCGTGGAGGGGCCATGGACTAGGTGAATAGCCAAGGTCTTTTCCACAGGGTAGGGGAGTCCAGAACCAGAGGGAATAGGGTTTAAGGTGAGAGGGCAAAGATTTAAAAGGGACCTGAGGCACAACGTTTTCACACAGAGGGTGGTGCCTGTATGGAATGAGCAGCCAGAGGAAGTTGTGGAGGCTGGTACAGTTATAACATCTAGAAGGCATCTGGATGGGGACATGAGTAGGAAGGGTTTAGAGGGATATGGGCCGAATCCTGGCAAATAGGACTAGATTAATTTAGGATATCGGGTCAGCTTGGATGAATTGGACTGAAGGGTCTGTTTCTGTGCTGTACGTCTCTATGACTCCATGACTGTTATAAGGAGAGGCTGGCACTTGTACCACGGGAGTGTAGGAAGTTGAGGGTGACCCTGTAGAGGTTTATAAAATCATGAAGGGTATAGCTAATGCGAATAGCCAAGGGTCCTTTCCCGAGGGTGGGGGGATTCAAAACTAGGGGGCATATTTTTAAGGCAAGAGGAGAAAGATTTGAAAGAGACCTGAGGTACAACCTTTGCACAAATTGGATGGTGCATGTATCGGATGAACTGCCAGGTGGGTGCAGGTACCGTCACAATATTTAAAGGACTTTTGGATGGATGCAAGGATAGGAAAGGTTCAGAGGGAAATACGCAGGCAGGTGGGACTAGTTTAGTTTGGGAAACTTAGTCAGCATGGACCAGTTGGACTGAATGATCTGTTTCCGCGCTCTCTGACTGATATGTTCTCATTTCAAGCCCCTGTCCCTGGACCAACCTCACGATCCTTTGCACCTGCAAACATTCGGAAAAACACAGTTTTGAAGATGGTAAAAAGTGACTAACCACAGCCCACCAACAATGGAATTAAACAAACTTTAGGCCCATGTTACTCTAACAGGTTCAGTATCACAGGATCTCTCCCGCAAGTGAACCTCAGAATCTAGAACGTACCATTTCTGTTTTGCGATCTCAGGAGAAGATGGTAGAACTTTAGTTCAGTGAGCTGGGCAGTGTGAGATCTTGCTTACCATCACCAATGTGTCTCTTATTGTTTGGAGGCTAAACGATCCTCGATTTTGTTTTGCAGCTCCAACCTGCCCACCGAACTCCCACTACAGCTTATGTGCCAATTTGTGCCCTGAGACCTGTAGCCAACCCAGCAACCTCAGCTGTTCACACAAATGTATTGAGGGATGTGACTGTGACCCTGGGTACGTTCTTAGTGACAATAAGTGTGTTCCCCGCTCTGACTGTGGATGTACCGATAGGGAAGGCAATTATCACCCGGTAAGTAATCGTTCTTTATTCCCAATATCGCAAATCTCTACAGACCCAGCTTTGGTGACACCCCCCAGCTCCCACACCAGGATGAACAGCCTGTTTCACTTCACTGCCCAAGACTTGCACACAAGTCCAGTTGCAATAAAACATTGCGGGTGGGCAGTGCGCAAGTCAAAGGCCTGACACATGCGACTGCTTGTCAATTCATTTTGGGACGTGGGCGTCGCTGGCTGGTCAGCATTTATTGCCTGGTCCTAGTTGACCCTAGAGAAGCTGGTGGTGAGCTGCATTCTTGAAACGCTGCAGTCCCCTCAACAATGCTATTACGGAGGGATTTCCAGGATTTTGACCCGAAAGGAACAGCGAAATATATCCAAGTCTAGACAGTGAGTGACTCGGAAGGGAACATACAGGGGGTGATGTTCCCATGTATCTGCTGCCCTTTTCCTTGTGGTTGGAAGTGGTCATGGGTTTGGCAGGTGCTGTCCGAGGGTTTTTGGTGACAATTGGAAAAATGGATCTGGATCTTGTAATGTAGTGGAAGTGTCCCTACTACTAGAACAGGAGATTTGGGTTGGAATCTCACACACCCTGGAGTTAATATGTTGATTAAAACTAGTTACATGTTTGCGTAAGCAAAACAAAAGGACAAATTCACATGAGCAACTGGCTTTTAGGGCCAATACAAAGATCACTTCCAATGAAGGAAAATGTACAAAATTCAACTGAAATGTTATTCCTGGGGCTATACAAGAGCAGAAGTAGACCTTTCGCGTTCCTGTGCCACGTAATGAGATCTATGGCCTCGCTTTATATATCCCCAATACTTCCACTTCACAAAAATTGGTATATCTGTGATGTAAAACAGACAACAGCCACTGTGTCAAACGTGCTCTTAGAGAGGTCGCCAGGGGCATGATGGGCCAAATGGCCTCCTCCTGCACTTTAACGATGGCGCAGCTAATATCAGAGCCTCTGTCCACTCACAGATCAACGAGTCTTGGTACTCACCTGGCTGTGGCAATAAATGTACCTGTGTCAGTCCGAAGAAAGTTAGCTGTGACTCTGCAGGCTGCTCGCAGTTGGAGGTGTGTGACCTGCTGGATGGCGTTTACGGCTGTCACCCGAAGGGTAAGACTTTTCACCTTCGTTTTGGGGACAACAGCCTCGCCCGAAGGGGCCGAGACCCATTGCCAAGTCACGGCCACCTTGGTGTGGAGGATGGCGAAGGCCGAGGCTGGGTAACGGTGAAGGTTTTCCTCAACAGGAACGTCCAACGAGCTGTCGGAATTTTGAGTGTAAACCAATAAGCGTTACACTTCCAGCTTCTTTTCTTTAAGAAGCCAAAATGAAGTTCTCAGTTTGCCAGAGCTGGGGGTTTATTCTAGTTGTTAGGAACACCAAGCCAACAGTCACCGCACCATTATTTTTGTTTGTCTGAGGGATGTAGTTGCCACACGGAGTGTCTTGCTCAGCTAAGTCGGAGTCATGTTGCTGTGGGCCTGGAGTCACGTGTAGGCCAGACCGGGTAAGGATGGCATATTTCCCTTCCCCAAATGGGTGACAGTGAGCCAGATGGCTGTGGACATCATTGCCGTGGCCGCCATCACCGAGACTCCAGATTGAAATGTGGCTCCAAATGAATTCCTAATAATTGACTTTAAACCCCGCCTGCTACTGGGTCGAGATTGGAGCTTGCATTCCCAGAGTATTGACCCAATTGCCAGTCCAGAGATGTTAGAACTGTCAGTAATTGGAAAACATCGCTCCTTGGACCAATTTCCGATGAGAGCAGAAAAGTAGCCATGCCTTGGCTGCTGATTCCAGCTGACAAGCCATGGGCATGAAGGTTTGTGGTCAACCCTCCATTTTCTACCTCAGATTTCAGGCCTGGGGCCTCCTGGTATTTAGCCAATGAACCCTTGTTGGCGCTGGCGGTCCCAGTTCCTCGATGGGTGCTTTCCAAGAGACTTTACCAGTGTGCTCCACTGTGTCATTGCTCACAGTAAACTTGTGTGACAGGAAGTGGGCATGGCATTCCCAGGAAGTCTGATTGCCAGTCTTACAGACTTCACCCTGGAGGCTCCGGGATGAGTGCTTAAACTCTCCCAATCTGCCTAGACTACTTTTTTTTCACTATTTCAATTGTGTGACAAGACTTAAAGTACCTGCACCTAGGTATCTTGTACATAAGATGGCGCTACAGGTGACATTACAAATTTTTCGCTCCACTCATTCGAGTGCACATGAAAATAAAGGCTATTCTATACTACTTCATCCCCCTCCCAATTCCCTCTGGGCAGTTGTCATCTGGCATTAAGCGTGGATCACTGCATTTTCCATCTGCAACAGAACACGTCACAGTGGTTCAGTGGTTAGCACTGCTGCCTCACAGTGCCAGGGAGCCAGGTTTGATCCCACCCTCGGACGACTGTCTGTTGGAGTTTGCAATTCTCCCCATGTCTGGGTGTGTTTGCTCCAGTTTCCTCCCACAGTCCAAAGATATGCAGGTTAGGGTCAACTGGCCGTGCTAAATTGCCCCATAGTATCCAGGGATGTGCAGGTTAGGGTGGGTAAGACATGGGAAATTAGGGGAATGGGTCTGGGTGGGATACTCTTCAGAGGGGTGGTGTGAACTTGTTGGGCCAAATGGCCTGTTTCCATACTGTAGGGATTCTATGATTCTACCATCTATGAACACTGACCCCAACCCGGTCTCTGCTGATTTCTTACAGGCCATGAAACGTGCATGGCCTCAGGAGACCCCCATTACAAGACCTTTGACAAGCTCTCGTACAACTTCATGGGTAACTGCACTTACACCTTCTCCAAGCTCTGCAACGCCACATCTGGCCTGCCCAACTTCAACGTGGAGACTAGCAATGAGCACCGGGGCAGGAACACGCGGGTCTCCTACGTCAAGGCTGTGCATGTTGACGTCTACGGCCACCATGTGACCCTAATGAAGAACCGAAAAGTCATCGTGAGTATCTCAGGGGACCTTGCTGCCTGCTCAAAGTCACTCTGCTCATCTCCCTGCCATTGGTTACAATCCAATGGGATCCAATCTCACACATGTGGGATTACTTCCAGAGTGTCACATCATCAGACAGTCCATGGCACTTTACAACACTCTTTTTGAGAGGAATTCACTGTTGTAATGTAGGAAAATGTGGAGCTCAATTTGCACACAGTAAGCTTGCACCCATAGTAATGAACAGATAGATTGTTTTTAAAGTGATATCGATTGAAGGATAAAAATTGTCTGGCCACACTGGGGGAGAACTGGACGTGGTAGCTCAGTGGTTAACACCGCTGTTTCACAGTACCAGGGACCCAGGTTCGATTCCAGCCTCAGGCGATTGTCCATGTGGGTTTCCTCAGGGTGCTCCGGTTTCCTCCCAAAGTCGGAAAATGTGCAGGTTAGAGCGGATGAGCCATGGGAATTGCAGGGATAGGGGAAGGTCTGGGTGGGATGCTCTTTGGAAGATCAGTGCAGACTCTATGGGCCGAATGGCCTACTTACACACTGGTAGGGATTCTATGATTCTACCTCTTCTGGTCTTAGGATCACCAAACAGTTATAGCACTGAAGGAACAAGAACAGAAGTTGCTGGAAAAGGTCAGGCAGCATCTGTGAAGAAGAAAATCACTTAATGTTTCAGGTCTGGTGACCCTTCCTCAGAGCCCCATAGCGCTGAAAGAGACAGTTGGCCCATGGCATGCATTCTCAGTAGAGCAACTCACCTAGTCCATTTGGGTTTCAGAAATACTTTTCTTGTCAGATGATGACCCTCTGCCACACTCTGGAGCGATCTACTCGCTGGAGCCAAAGGCTTTTCCACATGTTGCCACTGTTTTTATTTGCCTTAAACTTGTGTGGCCCCTGTTTCCAACCTCTCCGCCAACAGTTTCTCCCTCCCTACTCTGGGCCTGGGATTGAGGAGGCAGGCCCTCTGATCCCCTTCCTGATGGCGTCTCCTCCTCCTCTCTTGCAGCTGGATGGGCTCAGGGTCAGCACGCCCATCTTCATCGACAACAAACTGGTGATTCGCATCAGCGGCAGCTACGTCTCCCTGGAGACAGATTTCGGCCTGAAGGTGCGCTACAATGGGAACCATCACGTTGACGTCACTGTCCCGTCTTCCTACACGGGACATCTCTGTGGCCTCTGTGGTAAGGCACAAAAAAAAGACACGGGGGAGGGGGGGGTCACTGTTCCACCCGCTCTGATGTCAGGTGAAGACAGATTGGGTCTTGCACTCCCTCAAGAGAAGACAGCTAAGGTGGTCAAAGGATTAAAATGAGATGCGTCGAGAGAAATGATCTCTGGAATGAATCCAGAATGACGTTGGGTATCAGGGTCAGGTTGTTCAGCTGGGGCAGGCGTCACTTGCTCACACAATGGGGTGGGCGCATCAGGAACTGTCTCCCCTGTAAATGTTGTAGAGACCGGGAGAAAGTGTCAAAGCCAACATGGCTGGAGTTACAGGTGACGTGGATGTGGAATGAAGGCGCTTGATCGTTAAGATACAGGTTAGCCAGAGTGGCGGTGAGAGGGGCTGAGTGGCCTAAACACCAGAATGTATCACCTAGAGTCACACAGCACGGAAACAGTCCATGCTGACCATAATCCCCCAACTAGTCTGGTCCCACCTGCATCTGGAGTACTGTGTTCAGCCCTGGGTAGTTACAGGAGGTTGGAAGCAAGTCAGAGAATGTTTATTGGACTAATGCTTCGAATGAGTGATTGCCTTAGGACGAAAGGCTAGACAGGGTCTGTATCCTTCTGGAAGGCAAAGAGAAAACTAAATTGAAACAGAAAAGACATGGGAAAGGCAGATGTTGTTTCCTGTTTTGCGAGAACCTTGAAGTTGGGGTGACGGTTGAAAAATGAGGGGTGGGCTTGGTTAAAACACACATCACTCAGAGACCACCAGGGGCACCGCTGCTTTCACTTTTCAATGGAGTTGGATACAGAGATGAATAACTGATGCCAACACAGTTCAAACAGATCATGGTCAATGTGCAGCCATCAGTGTGGGCATGTTATTGAGGAGCGTCCCCTTTTACAGACTATGTGTAAACTCGACAAATGAGGAGCTCTGGGGCATCGCTAAATAAATAAAGGGTCAATTTTGCACCTGCAGAATAAATAAAGTGTAGGCTGCGATATGGACAACAGAATATCTCTCTGTCATTTTTTCTTCCCCGAAAGGTGGTAGCTTCCACATTCTGACCACAAATGTGAGGTGCTGCATTTGGATAGGCAAATCAGAGCAGGACTTATATACTTAATGGTAAGGTCCTGGGGGCTGTCGCCTAACAGAGAGACCTTGAGGTGCAGGTTCATAGTTCCTTGAAAGTGGAACTGCAGGTAGACGGGGCAGTGATGAAGGTGTTTGGTACACTTGCCTTTATTGATCAGTGCATTGAGTACAGGAGTTGGGAGGTCACGTTGTGGCTGTACAGACATTGGTTGGGCCACTTTTGGAATACTGCGTTTAATTCTGGTCTCCCTGCTGCACGAAGGATGTTGTGGAACTTGAAAGGGTTCAGAAAAGGTCAGGTTTTCCTCTGTCAAACATCAGACAGCCAAAGCCCAAGACAGAACCAATCAATTGAAATGGGGCTCCTCCTTAACTAGATCTCTTATCACTTGTAGGTCTTGAGCTGAACATCTCCCTGATGGCGGGTTGGGGAGGGATGGGGAAGGCAGCCAGTGCTTTCGGGAAACCGAGATGGGGAATTGGGGGAGTGTTTCCTCATCCCGACTCAGTTACCCCAGCAACGCAGGCTCCACCCAGTGACAGGTATGCTGGAGGCGCCCTGTCCAATGGGTCCACTGGTCTTTGGCTCCTAATAGGGCACCAAGGTGTAGAAGGTTGGCCTATTTACACCAATCCCAGCGGCCGACGCTTGGCCATTCCTTCCTTGGATACGCCTCGCCACCTGCAGGCCTGGTGACTAATGTTAGGCCCCGTTGCACTGTCCTCAATGCAGGAAACTACAATGGAGACCGTTCCGATGATGAACGTACGCCCAATGGTGACAACGCTGACAGCACTAAGGAATTCGGGAACAGTTGGCTGGTACCAGGCACAGACACTCAGTAAGTGCACTTTTTAATTTACTTATTGGATAACAGCCTTGCTGTCGCTGCATTTTTTTTTCCCTTTGCTGATGCATCTCAATTTCCAGTTAGTACATCTCATTCTCAAAAGTGGCCTACACCTCCCCCTACCAGATCTGACAGTTAGTCCACAACCTAACATAAGAATTTCCTTCTAATCAGTACGTTTGACAATACAAACTCAGCAACCTGTTAAGAAATATAACATTAGCCGACCTCCTGCGTCCCACAGTGAAGCCCCAATGCATCCATATCACACACAATGAATCTCACAGCTCACAAGGAGGCCATTTGGCCCATCCTGCCTATACCGGCTCTTTGGGAGACCTCTCCAATTATTCCCTCCTTGTGTTCTCTCCCCACATCCCTGCAGTTTCTTCTTCAAGTATTCCCTGCAAAGAGTCACTCACAAGGCAATACTATTCCAATGCTCTTTTCGTTCTGCATTGTAAAATCCCATCAAGCTTTTTGTAGTAAAAAAAGTCTCCTCCGGGAGCTATGGTTGAGGACTGGGAGGACAAGAATCTTTGCAATTATTTTCCCCAGAGGACTGCAGATGCTCCATCGTTGGATATTTTTAAGAAGGGATGGACAGAGTTTTGGTTTCTCGGGGCGTTGAGAAAATGAGGGGGAGCAGGGAGGAGAGTGGAGATGGACCCCAGCATCAGCCAGGTGCATATTGAATGGTACAGCATGCTTGATGGACCAAATGGTCTCCTCTAGCTCCTATTTGCAAGACCAACATCATCTGCACTGTTTCCTATTTCTTGTGTTCTTGAATTCTTTCTCATTCTTTGGCTAATTATGTGGACTTCCAGCAGTGCTGCACTCAGCCAGCACTGCACTGGAATGTGAGCCTTTATGGTTGCGCTCAGGACCCTGAACTGAGAGCCTTGAGGAACAGTTGTGAGGGTGCTACCAACTGAGCCACAGTGTTTAAGAAGAGCTTCAAAAAATGGGAGCAGGATGAGGCCATTCAGCCCCTCAAATCTCTCTATAATTCAAAACAATATTGGCTGATCTTGAGGAGCCTTGGAGAGTTGCTGCAGTGTGTCATGTCGATGGTAGTCACTGCTGATGCTGTGTTGAAGGCAGCAAATGTTGAAAGCGATGCCAGTCATGTGAGCTGCTATGTCCTGAATGGTGTCAAGCTTCTCATGTGTTGTTGGAGCTGCACCATCCTGACCTGTGCCTTGTAGATGGTGACAGGCTTTGGGGAGACAGGAGGTGAGCTACTTATCACCGAATTCCAAGCCTCCAACCTGCTCCAGTGTACCATCCCAAACCGGAGTCATCACCCTGAGGAGAAGACAGATAGGTTGAGGAGATTGACCATGATGCTTTCTGGGAATCAATGAATGAGTATAGTTTACCGAACTGTATGCCTTCCACACACTGAATGGTGCTGTCTTCACGTGCCAAACAACATCCATCTTATAAAACAGAAGATGCATATATTGCAACGTTTGCTGCTTAAGGACACTTCACCTGGTGCAGGACCTTTGGAATGTAGGTCTTATAATGCAGGTCACTGCCAGCAAATTTGCACAAATCAGGATCCCAGGTGACCAGATTTTTTTTTCTCTGTGTTGATTGGGCGAGATAAATGTTGGACCAAAAGCTCCCCAAAATAGCACCACAGCTCTGCTGCAGGTTCATCTGAAAGGTAGCACCTCTCCTGGTATAGCTGTCCTCATCGCAAAACAGCAGTAGCGTTGGCAGAATCCTGGAGTTGGGCCTTCTGGGTTAGAGGTCAGAGGACACTGAGCCAACACTGACACCTCATGACACCTGAATGATGTGCATTGTCCCTTGCAGATGGAATCCCTCCCACCTCTCCCCAAAATCTTTGATGACCTGTGGTGTGGAACTGTTCTGTTTCCCATCGAAGCCCTGTGTGCTTCATTGGTTAGGCCTGGGTGTGGGCCAAAGGCAAATAAATAAAACTGGTGACTAAAACTGGAACATGGAGCGGACATTTGAAATCACTTTGAATGATGCCCCTGCACTGACGTGATGGTCTGTGCATAACTCTTGAGATGTCACAGAATCATAACTGTGTGGAAGAAGGCCATTTGGCCCATCAATCCTGTGCCCATTTTATTACCCAATCTCCTGCTTTTTCCCCCTTATCCCTCCACACTGTCACTTTCCCAATAACTATCCGATGCCCCTCTAGAAAGCCTCAATTGAACCTGCCACCACAATTTCCAAGCAGTGCATTCCAGACCCTAACTACTCAACAAAGCTTCCTCCTCACATCATGAGGAGACTGTAGATACTGCCGATGCCAGAGAATCTGAGGTAACAAGGTATAGAGCTGGATGAACACAGCAGGCCAGGCAGCATCACAGGAGCAGGAAAGCTGATGTTTTGGATCTGGACCCTTCTTCAGAAAAGAAGACCCTTTTCTGAAGAAGGTTCCAGATTCAAAACATCAGCTTTCCTGCTCCTGTGATGCCATCTGGCCTGCTGTGTTCATCCAGCTCTACACCTTGTTATCTCCTCAGATCATCCTTGCTTCATCTGCCCATCGCTTTAAATCTATGCCCTCTCACCCTCTTTTTTCTTTCTATGAGCAGGAACACATTGTCCCTATCTGTTCAGCTTGCTCAAGCCTTTATATTACCTTCCTCTCGCCAAGGAGTACAAGTTCCATCTTCTTCAATCCGTCTCTCTTTCCTGGAACTATTGTTGTAAATTGCTCTGCTCTCACTCTCCAGTCTGTTCACATATTTAAATCTTTGAGCTGTTATATTCACAGGTGCACTCACGAAGATAATCCCTCAGACTGCGACGAGGATGAATTTAAGAAACCGGAGAGTTGTGGATTTATCAATGACCCGAACGGTAAGTGCCCCTGAGCAGCTGATAAATGCAAGCCTGCTATATTCCTTCTTGATCACATCACTCAGCTGGGTCACCACGTTCCTGTGGACCTGTATGCCCAGATCCCCTCTGTATGTCAACACTTCTAAGATTTCCACCACTTATTGCACCTGAATCCAAAGTACATCACCTTGGTTTTGTTGCATCTCCATCTGCCATTTCTCTGCCCAAACCTGAAGTCTATCTACAAACTGCTGTATCCTTTGACAATCCTCCTCATTATCTGTAACTGCCAGTTTTGGTGCCATCAGCAAACTTACATTTTTCTCCAAATCGTTTATATATGTTACAAACAACAAAGGTCCCAACACTGATCCCTGCTGAACACTAGTTATTGATCTCCTCTCCAAAAAACACCGTTCCACTGCTAACACAGTGTGGAGCTGGAGAAACACAGCAGGCCAGGCAGCGTGAGAGGAGCAGGAAAGCTGACATTTTGGGTCAGGAAAATTTCTAAAGAAGGATCCCGATCTGAAACATCAGCTTTCTTGCTCCTCTCATCCTGCCTGGCCTGCTGCATTCCTCCAGCTCCACACTGTGTTGTCTCTGACTCCAGCATCGGCATTTCTTACTAAATCTTTCCACCGCTGCTCATCGATGGCCAAGCCAGTTTGTATCCAGCGGGCGAGCTCACCCTGGTTCGCATGAGACTCTGAGATCCACGTAGAGTACCAACGAGAGACGTACACAAAGGATTGCCCGAGACGCACACAATCCCAAAGACAGATCCTCTCAAAGCTCCACAGTAGGGTGTGGGTGAGTGAAACCAGCCAGGGTACCCTGTCCTCCCTGTGCCAGGCACCATCCTACCATCTCTATCCCCACACCAAACCAACAGCTGCAGATTGCTGTCTCATGACCATCATGTTGGAGACATGGTCGGGCTCACCACAGCCAAGGGCACTCATTACTCCCTGGGTCCACGTTCAAGAGTGCCTGTGTTCCCTCTGGGCTACCTGGAGGGTGGGGTGGGTGGTGAAAGAAAGATAAGGGAGCGCATTGGCACGTGCTTCAGGTCTTCATGACAGGGGAGTAGTGGTGCACAGTCCACAGGCGTCAATTTCAACTCACACCATGATCAGTCTGGTTAAAGTCCGGCAATGTACCGTACCCTTGAACCCTGGCACACCGGCTGTGCCAACCTAATTGCCTAACGATTATAAATATGACAAAAATAGAGAAATGTGGATGGTTTTACTACCTGACTTCATACCTATAGCAAAAATACAAAGCCTCAGTGAATAAAATCTTCCCAACTAATTCACTATTGCAAGTGATGACCACAATCCAACATGTGCCAGTTAGACCCCTGGTCAAATGTCTACCTGGGTTCAGTTGTGGGCCCCTTACCTCAGGAAGAAGGGACTAACGTTGGAGGTTTGTGGTTTCGGACAGGCAGTTGTCCCTTCTTTCACTTCTGGGACCCCTGAGAGCTCTCGGGGTCATCACCTTCCGAATGGGTTCTGGATGGTCTAGTACAGGTCCCGGGGAGAAGACATTCACACCAGCTCGATCCCAGGAAGCTCTGAGATCAGGAACTCTCCATTCCTCCTCCCTACGCCTTCATCAGTCCCAAAATTTTCCAGGTCCTATGTTTTCCTCCCAACCGTTACCAGTTACTGTAGCTCTGGAATTCTCTCCCTAAACCTCTCTCCCTCTCTCTCTTCCGTTCTTCTAACCTGACCTTTTTTTCTGTCGGGCCTAGTTGCGTTCCTCGAAGCAATTTTGTTTGAGGTCATGTCAGCGCAGAAGGAGGCCACTCGGCCCCCAAGTCCACTTTGAATCCCTGTTAAAAAGTGCTGTGTGAATGCGTGCTGTTGTTGAGGCTAACTCAGCGAATCAGGAGACTGTTTCCATTCTCTCCACTGAAGGTCCATTCCGAGAGTGCAACAAGCGCATTCCTCCAGAGAGCTACTTCAATGACTGTGTGTATGACATGTCCTGTGGGACCGATGAGATGGCATCACTCTGTTTTGCCCTGGGAACCTACGCAGCCCTTTGCACCAAAGCTGGAATCCCGGTCACCTGGAGAAACCAGACCTTCTGCCGTAAGTAGCTAGTCTAACCCAGTCAGTGTCCCACAACGTGACCTTACAGTGGATCCACTCAGAAATGCAGGAAAGATTCTCCAATGCAGCATTCAAAGCAACAAAGCATCTTCTCCAAGTTCTGAGGAGCAGCGATTCGATTTATTATTGTCACGTGTACCTAGGTACAGTGAAAAGTTTGGCTTTGCGTGCGGTACAGGTGGACCACACCATACAAAGTGCTTCAGGGCGATAGAACAGAGCAAGGAACACAAAGTTACAGCTGCAGAGAAAGAGTGAGATCAGCATTAAATCTGACATGTGAGAGTTCCATTCAGAAGTCCAATAACAGCAGGGAAGTACCCATCCCTAAATCAGGAATAAAAACAGAAGTTGCTGGAAAGGGTCAGCAGGTCTGACATGTCTGTGAAGGAGAAAACAGAGTTAACGTTTCGGGTCTAGTTACCCTTTCTTAGGCCCTTCCTCTGTCCTTGAATCTGTTAGTCTCTGAGTAACCTCCATCTGACAGAGGAGGTTGGAAGAGATTATAACCAGGGTGGGAGATGGTCTTTGATTATTCAATGTAGAGGTATAAATTGAGCTTGGAGCACATCTCCACTCATCCCGAAGGCAGCCAGTCAGACAGACTAAGCTTGTTAAGAAAGCATTCCAAATATTTTGGTGTTTAACAGCCAAAACTAAGGGGAAACTGGAGCTGTATAAAACATTTGATTTCGATGTAATAAAAGATGCATGATATATATTACTACCATTTGAGATTTAGATTTTTAAAATAGAGGCAGATGCATGGTTTCAGTTCTGTGAAGGGAACTTATTTGATGAGGTTAGAAAGTTATTTGGAACAGTGAGGTAGTGATATCATTTCCAAGAAGGTATGAGATTCAGTCAAGTGCCGAAGAAGACACCTGAGGTGTTAATGGATGGAGATAAATGTAAAGGACACACAGAGGAAAATAGATCAGAGGCCACTAGGTTTAATTTTGACTTCAGGTCAGCTGGGAGAACAGTTTGCTATTAGCAGGAGAGCCAAGTTGTCAGTTCAGGGGGCACCAGTCAAGTGAGCAGAAGTGGTTTTAGTCTGTGAAACTTCCAAGCTGGGAATTTGTATAGACATCTTGAAGTTGTTGGGACTGAAAGGAGGTTTTAGGCCTTCAGGCTTGGAAGAAAGCTTATTGCCAGGACTCTTAAAAAGTCAAAAAAAAAACTATCTCAGCATTCCTGGAGGAAAACTGGGAAGATTCTATTAAATGAGAATTCAGATAGGAGTGAGGTTTCTCTGGGATTGAGTATCTGTATAGTGTTGGAAAAAAGTTAAAACTTATTTTCCTGTCACATATATACGTAGCTTTGTTTTGATTTTCTTTTATTGTGTCATAAACTTAAGTTCTTCCATTAAAGAATGTTTGCAACTTTGTGTACATGTTCAATGATAAAAATTCGAGAGAGGCAGTTCTTCAGACAGCAGGGAGTGGTTTTTTTGTAAGTCTCTCCCCTAAGTATGTTATTGAGACTAGTGAATGGCTGACAATCTAAATTTCAATTGAAAATCTTCAAACTGAAATGTTATTTGTTAGGCAAGAGGATTAAAAGAATTGAAACTAAGCAAATCAAGTTAAAATATAGATCACAGTTGCGATCTCATTGAATAGAGAGACAGGCTTGAGGGGCTGAGTGGCCTCTTCCAGTTTATTTGCGACTGTGAGTGTCTATATGTCTGCCTGTGTGTGTGTGTGTGTGTGTGTCTGTGTGTGTCCTGTTGCCCAGTATTTATTTTCTCTCTCTCCTCGCCAGCTCTGAGCTGCTCGGCTGGCAGTCACTATGAGCCCTGTGCCAGTGCCTGCCCTGCATCCTGTACCGACCTGTCAGCTCCCAATGACTGCAGCGCGCCCTGTGTGGAGGACTGTGTCTGTGATGAGGGCTACGTCCTGAGCGGGGACCAGTGTGTCCCCTTCAGTCAGTGTGGCTGTTTGGACCCTGAGCGGAACTACCGGCTGGTAAGTAAATCTGCAGTCACCCACCAAACACCTAGATAATCTGACCTGGGTTACTAGGGTGCAGTGTGTGGGGGTGGAGTGCTGGGGGAGGTTGTGTTGAGGTGACAGAATATGCAGTGATGGAATACAAAATGGTTAGGAGTTACGCTTTTGTTGTCGATATTTTTTCTGATGTGTCATTACAGTTCATAGAATGAATTTTAGAATTCCTACAGTGCAGAAGGAGGCTATTCAGCCCATCGGGTCCACACTGGCCCTCCAGAGAGCAACCCACCCAGATGCAGGCCACTGCCTTGTGCCTGTAACCCTGCATTTCCCACAGCTAATTCTCCTAGCCCTGCACATGTCTGGACACTATGGGGCAATTTAGCACGTCCAATCCACACTCACCTGCACATCTTTGGACTGTGGGAGGAAACTGGAGCACCCAGAGGAAACCCACGCAGACACAGGGAGAATGTGCAAACGCCACACAGACAGTCGACCAAGGGTGGAATCGAACCTGGGTCCCTGGCGCCGTGAGGCAGCAGCGCTAATCAGCGAGCCACCATGCTCCTGGGCTTTAACTCCATTTTCCTGTAGGCTCCCCGCATCCAATCAAATCCTCAAGAGACAGTGAAATCCTGTTGATCCCAGCTTTTGATAAATTCAATGATAGAGCATTGCCATGTGGGAGAAAATTCTAGAGACTCCCCATCCTCTGAGTGAAGGAATTTCTCCTCAACTCAGCCTGAAAAGATCGAGCCCATATCCCAAGTCTGTGCTCCCCATCCGGACCCAACGACCTCAGTGTCTACCCCGTCAAATCCCTTCAGCGTCTTGTAGATTTCAACAATAGCATTTCTCATTTTTCCGAGTTGCAGAGAATTTTGACCCACTTTGCTCTGTCTGCTGCCATGGAGCAATCCCCTTATCACAGGGACCTGTCGCACCAATCTTTGGTGTATCACCTCAATATTGCACCAAAATTACACATTGTATGCTGGGTGTGGTTGACTCAAAACCCTGAACAACTGTAGAAGACTTTGATTTATTCCTGTACTCCAATCCCTGAACAATAAAGACCCAGGCTTCACCAGGTCTAAAGGGTAAATTATGAGGACAAGGTGCACAGATAAGGCTTGTGCTCCTTCATTCTGTTCTTAACTCCCCTCACCCCTCTTAAACATAGAAATGTACAACATGGAAACAGACCCTTCGGTCCAACTTGTCCAGGACTACGAAATATCCTATATTCATCTAGTCCCCTTTGCCAGCATTTAGCCCATACCCCTCTAAACCCTTCCTTTTCAAGTACCCACCCAGATGCTTTTTAAACGCTGTAACTGTACCAGCCTCCACCACTCCCTCTGGCAGCTCATTCCATACACACACCACACTCTGCATGAAAAAGTTGCCCCTCCAGTCCCTTTTAAATCTTTCCCCTCTCACCTTAAACCTATACCCCTCTAGCTTTGGACTCTTCTCCCCTGGGGAGAAAGTCCTTGGCTATTCACCCTATCCAGGCCCCTCATGATTTTATAAACCTCTATAAGGTCATCCCTCAGCCCCTGATGCGTCAAAGAACAAATCCCCAGCCTATCCAACCTCTCCTTATAACTCAACCCCGTCAGCATCCTGGTAAATCTCTATACCGTTTTCCACTTTAATAACATTCCTTCCTAACTTCTCACTCCATTGGTCAAACTTGTCCTGAAACACAGAATTTTTTTTTAAGAATACCCACAGTGTGGTAGCAGGCCCTCCAGCCCAACAAGTCCACACCGACACTTGCAGCATCCCACCCAGACCCATCCCCCCATAGCCCACCTAATCTACACATCCCTGAACACAACAGGACAATTTAGCACAGCCAATCCACCCTAACCTGAACATCTTTGGACTGTGGGAGGAAACCGGTGCACCTGGAGGAAATCCACCCAAACACAGGGAGAATGTGCAAACTCCACACAGAGTCGCCTGAAGATAGAATCAAACCCGGGTCCCTGGTGCTGTGAAGCAGCCGTGCTAACCACTGAGCCACTGGGCTGCTCCACTTGGAATTTCCTAGAATGTTTGTGGCATGAGCGAATTCAATTATGCAGAGAGGCAGGAGAAGCCAGTATCTGAGCAGAGAAGGTTAAAGAGAGACTTAATCAAGCTCTTCAAAGTCTCAAAGGCTTTCAAATGGCTAAAAATGGAGACAGGAAGGTCGGTAACCGAGGGGACACGGAAGGAAGATCATCAACAAAAGAACCAAAGTTCAGATAAGGATAAACATTAAAAGCCAGTGAGCTGCTGTGAAGTGGGGTGCCCGAAAAGGCAGAGGAAATGGATTGAGCAGGCACTTCCAAAGGGTGTAATTTTTGAAGAGGATACATTTGCAATCACACAGGGAAGGATATGTTGTGAGAAGGCAGAGGGATTTGTGGAATTAATTGGAAATCTCTTTCAAAGTGGCCACCATTCGTAGGATGGGCCAAATGGCTTCCAACAATACTTTCTGATCATCTCCATAGCAGATCCCCCTCCATAACAATGCAAAATCCCTGTGGCTCTCACCTCCCACCCCTCCCGGACCCCCGACCCACCGATGACTCCGCATCCTGGGATAGGGGTTACCCAGGAGCCATCGCAGGTGGGGGGTGGGCGGGGGGGTCCCAGTCTACAGTAGCTGATCCAATTGCCTTGTGATTCCGCCACCTGTGAGGAGGAAATTCCGTCTGGAAAAGGTCCACTCTGCGCTGCGATGTAATCTACCTGCCCGGAATTGGGGTGTGCAGTTCTTCCAGGATTCACTCAGTCAATCTGCCTCTCCATTGGCACAGCACAAAGAGACCAGAAACCGGAGCCTATTACAGTTAGAGTTCAGGGAGCATCCCAAAGGAGGAGGGAGAGGCAGAGGGTTTTATTGGGCTTAGGCCCCCCAGGAAACTGGAGGCATGGCCACTGCTGGTGGAGTGGTGGGTGTTGGGAGATCTACAAGCAGCCAGGATCAGAGGCTACACTGTTGTCAGACAGTTTTGGGCCAGACACAGCAATTGAATACAGTCAGAGAATTGTTAAACTGAGTTGTCAGCAGGCAGCGAGCCAGTCTAGGTCAGTGAGCATGGGGTCTGTTTGGGATTGAGGTGCTGCACAGAACTGCAGAAAATAGCACACCAAGAACAAGTAAATAAAATCACTGATGTCCCTGTCAATCTCTCAACAGCTAGGAGAGTCCTGGGTGAACGAAAATTGCACCAAACGTTGTACCTGCTCCAGCCCCAGCAACATCACGTGTGAGAACTGGAGGTGTGGGCCTCTGGACAAGTGCATGGTCCTGGATGGAGTCCCAGGCTGTCACTCATCAGGTCAGGCAGCGGACAAGATACAAGTCAGAATGAATTCTGCTCTGTATATACCTCAACGCCAGCATGGCTGTTAACTTGTGTTTGAATCCATGCAGCAACTGGGAGTGTTTCATGGGAGACAGTGTAGAGGAAGCTTTACTCTATATCTAATACTGAACTGCCGTGTCCTGGGAGTGTTTGATTTGTACAGTGTAGAGGAAGCTTTACTCTGTATCTAACCCCATGCTGTCCCTGTCCTGGGAGTATTTGATTGGGGGACAGTGTAGAGAGAGCTTTACTCTGTATCTAACCCTGTGCTTTGCCCATCCCTGGGAGTATTTGATGGGGGACAATGTAGAAGAAGCTTTACTCTCCATCTAACCCTGTGCTGCCCCTGTCCTCAGAGTGTTTGATGGGAGACAGTGTAGAGAGAGCTTTACTGTGTCTATCCTATGCTGTCCCTGTCTTGGAAGTGTTTGGGGACAGTGTAGAGGAAGCTTTACTATGTATCCAACTCCATGCTGTCTCTATCCTGGGAGTGTTTGACAGGGGACAGTGTAGAATGAGATTATTCTGTATCTAACTCAAGGATGACACTTTGACCAACTCGAAGCTGACTTTACAAATATAACCCTCCCTCACGATCAGATCTAACTACCTATCCACCAGCCTACTCCTCACAAACTCACTCAACTGCTCCATGACCCTCCAGCCATGTAGCCAGCTTACCTACAACCTGCCTCACCCATTTCCCGCTAGACCTAGTCCCTCACATTCAAACTGGGCATGTAACCATGCCACAGAGTAGCATTTAGCAAGAGAAAGGGGTTATGTCCTGACTCCAACCCCACTCTAACAAACCTCCCCAAGCCGATGTTGTGTTGAGTGTTTTCAATTCCTGCTCCTCAAAAATGGAGTGTCTCTGAGCAAAAGTTTGAAAGGAACGAAAATAGAAGTTGCTGGAAAAGCTCAGCAGTTTAGAGTCCAGTGACCCTTCCTCAGAAGTGTTAACTCTGATTTTTTTCTCCACATATGCTGCCAAACCTGCTGAGCTTTTCCAGCAACTTCTGTTTTCGTTCCTGATTTACAGCATCCGCAGCTATTTTGGTTTTTAGAAAGTTTGAGAGACTCTGGTTGGCACACAGTGCAACAGTGCCATGTGTTGGTAGGATGTGTACATTACAGAAACTCTGATCCCGATAGTGACATGCCCCTAGTTGTACAGAGACAGTAGGAACTGCCGATGCTGGAGAATCTGAGATAACAAGGTGCAGAGCTGGATGAACACAGCAGGCCAAGCAGCATCAGAGGAGCAGGAAAGCTAACTTTTCCGGTCTAGACCCTTCTTCAGAAATGTTGTATAGTCCTGTTACTTTGCCAAACCCACAATTCACCTCCAACTCTTCACTGCCCTGAGTGAAAATCCCAAATCTTTCACAACATCAAGATGTCCAAAAGCTTTTGAAGCCCTGAAGTGCACCCAACCTGCACACAGGAAGATCTCACAAACAGCCACCTGACTGTGTGATTTCCTTCTCATATTGATTCTGCGGGGAATGAGAAAATGTTGCTGCTCTTCTCCCTGTGCATGTCAGTTAACAGTACTTAGGATACAGACAGTTTCTACAGATATGTCAGCATGGTGTCTGTATTTATAGGGGTCCCCAAGGGAGGGGGGTGAATAAGTCAGTATTTACTGGGGGATCCTGATGGAAGGGGGGAGTGTGTCAGTATTTACAGGGGGTCCCTGAGGGAGGTGGGGAGAGTGCGTCAGTATTTACAGGGAAGGGCCCCCAGGGAGTCTCTATATCTCTTCCTCAAGAATCTCAGATAAAAATGCCCCATTGCTACGTACTGAAGGAGGGGCACAGGTTCGAGTTGACGCTGCCTTACTGTTTGTTTCCCTTTGACCTACATTTGCGTGTCATCTTCTCCAAACAGGCACAGCGTCCTGCCACGTTGCCGGTGACCCTCACTACTACACCTTCGACAATGCCATGCACACCTTCCTGGGCACCTGTACCTACACCCTGGTCACCACCTGCAACCCCACCATGGTGACGCCATTCACCATCAGTGGCAAGAACGAGCCGCGGGGAATGCCATATGCCTCCTACCTCAGCGAGGTCCACATCGACATCGAAGGGCTCAGCATCACCATGCAAAAGAGCAGAAGGTTACTGGTGGGTCCCTGCAGAATGTCAGCAATTTGTTTGGCGCTACGTTAAAGACCCTCGTGCATCTTTACAAAGGCCAGTGTGGCTTTTCCACAGCTGCACATCGTGACCCTGCTGGTTAATTTGGAAAAACTCCCCTTTAGGGCCAGTGCCTACCGCTGGGTGTAGAAAATCGCTGCACATTATTAATTGGGATCAGACGAGAAAACAAAGTGATTATTCAAAGGGTGTCACTTTCCATGCGGAATGACAACTTTGCGAATTGTTCTAGGGAGAAAACGAAAATAATTCCTGCCTTAAAGGTCATTTTTAATTCTAATTAGTTCGGGATTGCAAGGCTGTTTATGACGTGAGATTGAAAAGGCCGAGTCTGTGTTCTCTGCAGCGTGGTAAAATGAAGGGTAATTTCATAGAGAATTCCCAAATAGAGCAGGTGCAGGAAGCACATATCCCTCTGTCTGGGGAACAGGAGGGTCAAGACCTGGGGGACACAGGTCTTGGAATAAGGGGCATACCTTTTAAGGATGGGAAAGGGAGGAATTTCTTCACTCAGAGGCTAATGAAGCTTTGAAATTCCCTCTCACAGGTGCAAACAATGAGTACATTCCAGTCAGAGATCGCCAAGTATCCACATACTAATCACACCAAGGAATACAGGGATAATGTGGGGAAATGGTAATGCAGTCATGCAGGCTTGAAGGAGCTGAATGGCCTCCTCCTGTTCCCGTGTCCAATCACAGCCGCAGATTTGGCTGCAATATGGGGCTGAGTTTTCCACATTTTGTCAACAACTTTGTCACACAGTCCTCCAGAGGTTGCATTTCTCAAGGGAAACAATCCCATTTTTACCAGGATATATTGCTGTAGTTTTTCAGTCAGAAGGGCGACAGGGAAGTAATACTCATTCATATTTGGGTGCCCTGATTTCCTAAAACCAGCAAAACAGGTCTGCAAACAACCAGCATCTCAAGAGCACAAAAGCTGACGTTTCGGGCCTAGACCCTTCATCAGAGAGGGGGATGGGGTGAGGGTTCTGGAATAAATAAGGAGAGAGGGGGAGGTGGACCGAAGATGGAAAGAAAAGAAGATAGGTGGGGAGGTAGGGAGGGGATAGGTCAGTCCAGAGGCGAAGGCGGTGGAAATACTGCTCTATGTCCAAACGTGACTGGTATTCGTTGATGTGTGGTTGTAGGGGGACCAAGGTGAGGCCCTTGCTTAGGACTGACCATTCATCCTCAGTCAGTGGGAGGTTTGGGGGGATGGTGAAAAAAAGAGAGAAAAAAAATTCATGAGAGAGAAGAAGGTTGAGAGGTGACTTAATTGAAACATATAAAATAATCAGAGGGTTAGATAGCGTGGATAGGGAGAGCCTTTTTCCTCGGATGGTGACGGTGAGCACGAGGGGGCATAGCTTTAAATTGAGGGGTGAAAGATATAGGACAGATGTCAGAGGTAGTTTCTTTACTCAGAGAGTAGTAAGGGAATGGAACGCTTTGCCTGCAACGGTAGTAGATTCGCCAACTTTAGGTACATTTAAGTCGTCATTGAATAAGCATATGGACGTACATGGAATAGTGTAGGTTAGATGGGCTTGAGATCGGTATGACAGGTCGGCACAACATCGAGGGCCGAAGGGCCTGCACTGTGCTGTAATGTTCTATGTCGGAAACTTGCCACCATTTGGTTGAAGAGACCTCTGCGTCCTGTCTTAATGTGCTCGGGGTGGGACTGGAACCCACTGCCCTCTGACTACAGCTGGTTTCCTGATCCACCAACAGCTCTCAGGAGTAGCGTGGTGAGGTGTGTGGGGTTTGGGTACTGGGCCTCTTCGACCACAAGCGGAAGAAAAGGCTCTGTTCCAGACTGGTGACCCACAGGCAGCCACTTCCCGTCACCACTGCTGTGCATCACAACAGACACCCTCAAATTATATTAAGAAGGTAGCCTAGCCCCTAACGTTTTGCGATTTTAAAGGGAGGCATGAGGTGAGGATAAATGTGAGGTGTTGTGTTCCAGGTGCAATTCGATCTATCAAACTACTTGACATTACGCAAAACATAATTCATTCAAACACTACAGGTAAAATACAAATAAAACAAAGAGGAACTTGGGATAACTTTGCTGGAAAACTTGACAGAATAATGGATTATTTTACCACTTAAAGGTAACTCCTGCAATAGAGTAATATCTAATAAAACACCCTTGGCAAAAAGGCGAATTCAGAAATAGATTGTCTCACATGCAGTTCTCCAATCCAGGCAGATAGGACATCAAAAGACAATTCAGAGAGAGAGAGAGAGACAGAGTGTAGCAGCCAGGAGAGATTTAGTGCCTTCCAACCCTACTGAGACCCCAGCAACAACTGCTGAAAGCTAAACTAAAAATCCCTGTATCTGTGGCTGGAAGCTTCACCACACCCAGTCAGGCTGCTTCTATTGTTCTAACTTTTAAGAAAAAACACCAAGGCCTCACAAGCTGGTTACTGGCTTTCCTACAGGACAGCTTGTCACATGGTCAAGATTGGGCATGACGCTTCTCACAGTCGAATTTCCCGCAGCCACTCACACATGGAAAGACCTCAACCATAGACACAGGCACAATCCAATGTTCATTTATATTCTGAATACAGCTGGTGCCCACATTCCCGATAGTTAATGGGAAAAGTAAAACAGGTTTCACACCTTCCCTTAGTGATGGAAATTACTGTCCTAAACACATTTAGAAACACAGAAAGCTTATGGCAGGGAAAGAGGCCCACTCTGCCCATTGTCACCACGCCATCCTGCCTAACTCCTCTTCCCAGTATTCAGACTATAGCCCTGCCAGTTACAATGTTTGATGCGCACATCAGACACAATGAGTTGAGGGTGTTTGCCTCCCCAATCCTCTCAGGGAGGGAGTCCCAGGCACCAGTCACCCTCTGTGTGGAAAGGTTATTTCTCATCTCCCCTCTAACTTTCTACCAATCAGTTGAAATCCATGCCCTCTTTCCCCCCCCCCCCACCCAACTTGGTCACTGGCTCCTCCATTGACAGCAATAGGCTGTGTTCCCTCTCATGTCTATGTGAGGCACGCTGATTAGTTATTGCAAACTCCTCTGAACAATTACGCAGTTTAGATAGAACACCGATAATAAATCTTTCCTTCCAGGACCCTCATATTTCTGTGCATCTCAACCAAATCTCGCCTCAACCTCAAGAAGAACAACCTCTTGAGCTACATTTTTTCCTGTCCTGACAACAACCATGTGCCCTCTACAGTGTGTTTACATCCTTTCTAGAATTGGATTTGGTCTTGGGGATCCACCACTTGTCTCTCACTTCTGCTAGCTGCTCAAGAAGCATTGGAGAGATACTGGGAGGCTACTGGGAAAGTCAGTCGAGCACTGGGCTAGTGGTGAGGCTAGAATCGCTAAATGGCTGCCTAAGGCTTTCCTGAAACTGACCCACACTCACCAGCTTAGTAATCACAGGACGTTCCTTTCGTTCTTCCTTTACAGCTCAATGATAAGATGATCAGGACGCCATTTGAGAACAATATAATTGGAGTCAACATCTACTCCAGCGGCATCTACAACGTCCTGGAGACCAAGTTTGGGCTGATGGTCAGGTTCGATGGCAACCATCACCTTGAGATTAAACTTCCAAACACGTACTTTGGAAAGGTGAGACTGGGCGGCCGGTCCAGCTAACACACAGGGTTGGGTGTTGGGGAGGGTCTGTGTGACTCACTCCGGCAGGTGGATAATGTCAATGAATTTGAAGGGAAACTGGACAAACACATGATGGAAAAATAAGGAGATACCAGAGGCATGTTGAAAGTATATTTGGAGGAGGCTTCTATGGGGCTGATACACCAGTACAGAGCAGATGGGCCAAATGTTAACATTATGTTATTCTTTTCTTCAATTCATTCTTAGGATCTGAGTGTCACTGTAAGGGCTAGCACTTGCTCCCACCAGGTGAAAGGTTATCCATGGTAGAATGGAAATGTGGAGTTATCAGATCAGCTGTGATCTTATTAGTAGACAGGGCAGGCTTGTGGGTGACCTATTCCTGTACATACATTCACACGTGTTTGTGGAGTGAGTCCTTGCAAGAGTCTAGAACTAGGGGTCGTAATCGTCAGATTAGGGTGCAAACTGAGATGAGGAGAAATCCCTTCAGGGGTTTTTCAAGTTATTTGGAATCCTTTGCCCCAGAAAGAGTATATTCAAGGCAGATTTTAGAGATGGAGGCCAGGTTTAGATTTGAAAAACGCTGAATGATTTTGAAAGATGATTGGGCTGGCACTTGAGGGAATTAAACTTGCGGGGATAGAGTGGAGAGGAATGGGATAGGTTGATGAGGGAATTAAATTTGTGGGAATAGAACGGAGGGGAATAGGATAGGGAATAGAGCGGAGGGGAATGGGATAGGCTGTTGCTCAAGAGCAAGCTAACAGGGATTAATGGGCTGAATGGCCTCCTTCTCGGCGGTCAAGCTCTGAATTCTAAAGGAATCAGGGAATCAGGTAGACAAATGGAGTTGAGATTATGTTGGATCGAGGGGCCCTGCTCCTCTCTATAAGGTTGTTAAAGGAGAAAGCTGTTCAGAGTCACATCAGTAACCTCCTGTATTTATTCCAGGTGTGTGGCATGTGCGGAAACTTTAACAATAACCAAACTGATGAGCTCCTAATGCGCAATGGTCTCCAGGGTAAAAACGTCACCCAGTTTGGCAACAGTTGGCAGATCGAAAATGGCAAGGACTCAGGGTAAGAGAAAGGAGAGTAAGGTTGAAAACAAGGTGCATTTGTATAGCCCCTTTTTCCAATCTCTGGATATACCAAAACCTTTGCAGCCAATGGCAAGTCATAGAATGTTGGAAAGGAACAACTCTACCCCTCATGTCTGGAACGGCCATACAACAAATTACCTCAAGCTAATCCCTTTTTCAGTGCTCAGTCTGTAACCTTTCGGGTATAGTACTCAAGGTATAGATCCAGATATCCTTTCAATGAACTGGGGAATTTCTGCCTATCCGATCCTCTTGGCCATTGGGTTCCAGACTCCTGACCATGTTGGTGGAAAAAATACATCCTCATCTCTCATCTCATCTTTCTACGGACCACTTTAAAAATGAAAAGCTAGTACCAGCAGGTAGGTAGCATTCTGGCTTGTCGTGAACCAGGTGGATTTTGCCAACAATTAGATGAAAGAACAGAGAACACTACAGCACAGAAACAGGCCCTTTGGGCCCTCCAAGCCTGTGCTGTCACATTTGTGCCCTTCCAAACTAAAACTGCCTTCACTTACAGGATCCATATCCCTCTGTTCCCTTCCTATTCGTGTATGCGTCCGGGTGCTTCTTGAAAGCTGATAGTGTGTCTGCTTCCACAACCTCCTCTGGCAGTGCATCCAGGCACTCACCGCCCTTTGTGTGAAAAACATGCCTTGCACATCTCTTTTAAACATTCCCCCTGTGTCTTGAGCCTGTGTCCCCTAGTAATTGACCCCTCCACCCTAGGAAGAGCCTCATACTTTCCACTCTATCCAGCCATTCACACTCTCATAAACTTCTATCAGGTCACCCCTCAGCCTCCTATGTTCCAGTGAAAACAAACCCAATCCATCCAACCTTTCTTCACAGCTAAAGTCTCCCAACATCCTGGCAAACCTTTACCAAAGCATCTACATCCTTCTGGTAGTGTGGAGGCCAGAACTGTATGCAACTAATGGTAGTTTCAAGTTAGCCATTTACAGCTCGATCTTCCAGATTTATTATCTAATTCAATTTAGTTTCCAACAGTTGCCGAGTTGGGAATGGAACCTTTGCCCCACACTGGTCCCTCCCCACCAAAAAAAATGTTAGGGTTGGGCCCCTGGTGTGACACTGTTCTGTGCAACAGGTGGAGCTGACTCGCTGACTCACGCTGCCTTTTTGTCATTCAGCTGCAAGTCTGATGACCGAGAGCATCTGAATCCGTTGTGTAAGGCCGAAGATAAGAAGGCATGGGCAGCACAGTGCCGCGAGCTGTTATCGGCCAAGTACCAGAAATGCCACAACGTAGTGAAGCCAGCGCCATTCATTGAGAACTGCGTGTTCGACATGTGCATGTACTCTGGCATGATCTCCACCCTCTGCGATAATATCCAGTCCTACATCGAAGCCTGCAAGAGCGAGGGCATCGACATTAAGTGGAGGAACAGCACCTTCTGTCGTAAGTGACACAGACCTCACGCGGCTTTTACAAGCTCCCCGCTCCACGCCATCACAACATGCACACCGCCCTCTTCTCCTGGAAGCTGTCATTCACAGGAGCTGTCAGAGTTAAAGGCCATTGAACTAAGGGAGGTAACTGGAAGGCTGACTGACTCAGCTGATACCTGCCATTCAGCCCCTCAGGACTGTTACGCATGGAAACGCCATTTAGCCCCTCAAGCCTGTTATACAGGAAGAGGCCATTCAGCCCCTTAAGTGTGTTATACAGGAGGATGCCATTCAGCCCTTCAAGCCTGTTAGACAAGAGGAGTCATTCAGCCTACTTGTAGCCTGCAAGGTCCCCCAGAGCACATCGGGCTGGTTGACCTGTTAGGTGGTGCCAGGAGATATTGAGGCTGTCCTGCGATTCTCGCTGTAGACAGTTCTGACAGAGTGTTTGGTAACGTCAGCAGTCAGCCCGTGTTTCACTGACATCTGCTTTCACCCTGCAGCCCTGCCCTGCCAAAAGCACAGCCACTACACTGAGTGTGCCACAGCCTGCCCAGCTACCTGCACAGACATCTACGCCCCCTCGAACTGTGAGATCAACCGGCCATGCGTGGAGGGCTGCGAGTGCGACAAGAACTTTGTGCTGAGCAACGATCGCTGCGTAGCTTTGGCTGACTGTGGCTGCGTTGACTACAATGGCAACTACCATGAGGTAATGGTTGGGGTCCCATCTCGGCCATCTGTGGAGGTTGGTGGGGCCGGTGGGTTACAGAGGGCACGCGTAGCATTTCCAATCGTGCCCTTGGCTTTCAGGACCTGATGCCCTCCACAGTTTAACAGAATTGCCTGTGAACAAGGGGCAGAAGCTGGCCACTCGGCCCCTCAAGCCTGAGCCACTATTCAATAAGATCACGGCTGATCTGATTGGAGCCTCAAATCCACATTCTGTCTCCGCCCTAATAACCTTTGAACCTCTTTCTAAGAATCTTTCTAACACTGCTGCCACCACTTTTCAGGAAGACTTCCAAACTTTCATGAACAACTAAAAGGGAACAAAAAACTGTTTTAAAGGGACAACCCCTGATTTTTAAGGAGTGACCCCACCCCTGGATCCAGATTCTCCCATGACAGATGTCTGTTCCCATTCAAGACTCATAGAAACCACATAGTGGAGGAAAACAGGCCATTCAGCCCAACAAGGCCACAATGACCCTCTGAACAGCATCCCAACTTTCCACCCAGCCCCATCCCTGTAAGCCCTGCATTTCCCATAGCTAATACATCTAACCTACACAACCCTGGACACTATGGGCGATTTAGGCAAGGCCAATCCACCCTAGCCTGCGCAACTTCAGACTGTGGGCGGAAACACACACAGACATAGCGACATGCGTGCAAACTCCACGCAGGCCCAAGGCTGGGACCAAACCTAGGTCCCTGGTACTGTGAGGCAGGAGTGCCACCCCAATATTCCAATCAGGTTACCTCTTACTCTTCAGTGGATACAAGCCCAGCATATCCAACCAATTTTGCAGAACTACCTTCTCCGTTCCAGGAATTAGTCCGGTAAATCTCCTCTGAACTGCCTCTAACATGTTTGGTTCCGGTTTCCCTGCTCTAGGAAAGATGAGAAACAGCACCACCACCCCACCGAACACCCCCACCTCCCCCAACAGCTTCTGTGGGTGTTTTGGTTTCAGATGAGGAGGGAGCCTGACCCAACTTTAATATTCTCCAATGTGTGTTTGTACACAGGCGGGTGATAATTGGCTGAATAAGCGCTGTGACACAAAGTGTACCTGCAGGAAAGGGCAAGTGCACTGCAAGAGGCACAAATGTGTAGAGAACTCGGTGTGTGCCTTGAAGAAGAACGGAAAATACAAGTGTACGCCCGTCGGTAAGTCACCTTTGCGCTCTCTCCCAAACCTGAACGCCCAACACCCTCTCCCGTTCCTGCTCAGCTCCTTGCTGGAGCGGACCAAACATTTAATGTTGATGGCAGGACTGCTCTGCACAATGCCAGCGCTGAGATTAACGTTTGGCTCAACTCCACTTTCAGAAGGTACGGACACCGTGAAGGAAGCAGGTTATCCCAACACACCCTCTCTCGCTCACACAAAATAAAGGGGGTTACAATGTGAAAAGCACTGCAGCCAAGTCTCGACCTTCCAAACTCGTGGCCTCTGTGAGAAACCTGGCCAGACCAGAACCCCCCCAAAATATTTTAAGAAGGTGGCCTAGACCCTAAAGTTTTCTTACTTTAAAGGCAGTTGTGAAGTGCTGTGTTCCAGATACAATTCGATTGGTCAAACTACTCGACATTAAGCAAAACACAGGATACTATTAAGCTGGAGAGATTCACCAGGATGGAAGGTTTGAGTTATACGGAGAAGCTGGATAGGGTGGGACTGTTTTCACTGGAGCATAGGAGGCTAAAAGGCAACCTGATAGAAGTTCACAAAATACTGAGGGGTACACATAGAGTTAATGGTAGTTGTCCTTTCCCGAGGGTAGGGCATTTCAAGACCAGGGACACATTTTTAGGGTGAGACGAGAGAGGTTTAAAAAAGATACGGGGCAACTTTTTTACACAGGGGGTTGTTCGCGTGTAGAATGATCTTCCAGAGGAAGTGGTGGATGTGGGTACAATGGTTAAATGACATTTGGATAAGTACATGAATAGGAAATGTTTGGAGGGATATGGGCCAGGAGCAGACAGGTGGGACTAGTTAGTTTGGGATTATGTTCGGCATGGACTGGTTAGACCAAAGGGTTTATTTCTGTGATGTGTGACTCTATGACTCTTTAACTGTGGTTAAGAAAGAACCAAAGAAACAAGAATTTAGAATAACTTCTCTCTATTGGAAAACTTAACCAAACAATAGATACGGTAACTATTACTAATTAACTGTTCCAATATAGTAACATCTGATAAACACACACCTGGGCAAAAAGGCAAATTCAGACACAGATTCTCACATCTAGTTCTCCAATCAAGGAGGAGAAAAATCATGAAGAGAAAATTCAGAGAGAGTAGCAGCCAGGAGACATTCACTGAAGCTTTTAACTCAAGACCTTTGAAACAGCTTCTGATTCTACTGAAAAGGCGAAACTCAGAAATCCTGATCTGTGAGAGCTGAGCACACCTATTCAGACTCCATTAAAGAAAAACCCAAGGCCTCCCAAGCTGTTTACCCCAGACTGCTCAGCTCCTTGGCCTTACAATCTCTTTTCAAACAGGACAAAATAATGTCTTAAGGTGACAGCATCGTCACGCCTCTTCCACTCAGACAGACAAGGCAGGGCAGATGCATGGGAACACCATCATTTGGCATGTTGCAGAACGCAACTCACTGTATAATGAAATTCTCTCTGTCTCGTTCTTTTACCAATCTCTTTCTGTCATTCTTTCATGTGATAAACCTTGGCAAGACCAGAATTGCTCGTTTGTCCCTAATTGCCAGGGACATTTCAGAGGACAATTAAGAGTCAACGCCACTGTTTTGCATTTGGAGTCACATGCAGGTCTTGTCCTGTTGTATATTTCCCTAAACGGAGACAATAATGTATCAACTAACGTGATGATAGTTTCATAGTCACTGTCAATGAAAAAGCTTTACATTTCACACTTAAAATAGCATTTAAATTCTACCAGCTGCTGTGGTGGGATTTGATTCCCTGCCCCTACAGAATGAGCCTGGGTCACTAAATTCCTAGTCCAGTGACATTACTACCACACCAGCACCTAGCCCAGAGATAGAAGTTACCAAGTCAGAAGGTTGTAGATGGGGTGGCTTGTTGGCTCAGTGGTTAGCACTGCTGCTTCATGGCACTAGGGACCTAGGTTCAATTCCAGCCTTGGGCAACTGTCTGTGTAGAGTCTGAACGTTCTCCCTGTGTCTGAGTGGGTTTCCTCCAGGTGCTCCAGTTTCCTCCCACAGTCCAGAGATGTGCGGGTTAGGATAGCCATGGGGAAATGCAAGGGTACAGGGATAGGATAGAGGGGTGGGTCTGGATGGGCAGGTCAGTGCGGGCCAAATGGGCCAAATGGCCTGCTTCCACACTATAGGGATTCATTGGAAGACTGGACCTCCTTACTTACTCTGTCAAAACCTTCATGATTTTGATCACCTCCATCAGCAGCCCACTCAACCCTCTCTCTGTTAACAACTTCAGCTTGTCTTCACTTCAATACGATGGTTTTAATTCTGTTCTCTTTGCCTCTGACCAGCTTTTGAGACTTGCCTGATCTCAGGTGACCCTCACTACCTGACCTTCGATGGCTTGGCCCACCACTTCCAAGGCAAGGGCACTTACACCTTGGTCACCACCCTCAACTCTACAGAGGGCTTGCAACCATTCAACATCACAGGCAAGAACCAAGTGAGGAACAAGAACAGAAAGATCTCCTACCTGTCTGCAGTTTACATCAACGTCTACGGCCACTCCCTTGAATTCCACAAGAAGAAACGTTTCCTGGTGAGGGCATCATTTTACTATTTCTCTGGCACAGGAACATGATGCCATTCGGTCCACTGAGCCTGTCCTACCCATTCACTACAATCAAGGCTGATCGAACGCTTCAATGACCAACATAGTCCCTTAACCCTGCGCCAATAAGGAATCAGAAATTGATATTTACCTCAAAAGTACTCAAAAACTGAGCTCCCATAGCAGTCAGTGATAGACAATTCCAAGTACAAAAGTTTTTTCATCATCTCGGACATAAGCGGCATTCCCCTAATTTTTTTAAAACTGTGTTCTCCGGTTCCAAACTCTTCAGCCTCAGGATGGTTTTTACCTACAACTTTCTGTTTAAGTATTTTGTAAGTTTCAATAAGGGCTCACCCTTGATTCTTTGAAACTCTAAACATTACAGGCCAATCTCTGTTCATAGGACAGTTCCACCATTACTGGGAGCGTGTCTGGTCAAACAGTCATAGCATCATACAGCACGGAAACAGACCCTTCAGGCCAACTCATTCATGCTGACCAGATATCTTAAATTAATCTAGTCCCATTTGCCAGCATTTGGCCCATTTCCCTCAAATCCTTTCCTATTCATATACTCATCCAGATGCCTCTTAAATGTTGTAATTGTACCAGCCTCCATCACTCCCGCTGGCAGCACATTTCATACACGCATCACCCTCTGCATTAAAAAGTTGACCCTTAGGTCCCTTTTATATTTTTTCCCTTTCACCTCAAACCTATGCCCTCTGGTTTTGGATCCCCATATTCTGGGAAATAAAGGACCTTGGCTATCCACTCAATCCATGCCCCTCGTGATTATATAAACCTCTATAAGATCACCCCTCACCCTCTGACACTCCAGGGAAAATAGCCCCAGCCTATTTAGCCTCTCCCTATAGCTCAAATCCTTCAACTCTGGCAACATCCTTGTAAATCTTTTCTGCAACTTTTCAGATTTAACACCATCTTTCCTACGTTGAAATGAATTGAACATAGTATTACAAAAGTGGCCTAACCAATGTTTCGTAGAGCCACGACATGACCCTCCCAACTCCTACACTCAATGCACTGACCAATAAAGACAAGCGTACCTAATGCCTTCTTCACCGCCCTGTCTACCTGCGACTCCACTTTCAAGGAACTGTGATGCACCTCCAAGGTCTCTTTGCTCAGCAACACTCCCCAGGACTCAGTCATGAACCTTCACTGCACTCCCTTCATGGCAAAATAATCTTTGCTGACACCAATGGAGACCAAAACTACATATAATACCCCAGGTGTGGTCTAACCAAGCTCCTGTACAATGGTATTGTAATGTTACCTTGCATTAGCAGCTCTCTGTGAAGAGCTTTTCTGAAGATAGACCAATCACAACAGATAATGACAAGGAGGTGTCAGTGTTGGCCTGGGGTAGATAAAATCAGACAAGACCAGGTTATAGTCTGACAGGTTTATTTGAAATTACAAGCTTTCGGAGCATTGCCCCTTCATCACCTATAACTCCATAAGGTGCAATCATGGAGGCAGAAGACAATCAGTAGGTGGCAGGTTGGCAGGAAATGGCTATGTGGGATCAATTAAACAGACTTGTTGGATGTCTTTTTTCCAAAATACTGTACTGTCTTATTACTATTAAATGGGAAATAATACCGTAACACTTTTAAATCTTCATGGGACATGGGCACAGGCTGGGTCTGCACTTACTGTCCGTCCCTAAATTCCAACCATTCAAGTGAGCGGCCTATGACGGCTAAAAGACCAAGAACTTTAAATAGCACAGACACCTTGGTTTCTGGCTTCTCCGGTGATGTTGGACTGTTCAGTCAGGCCTCAGTTCTCAATCCACTTGAGGCCTTGTCCTTTGCTCTGCTTTCCCCAAACAGGCTGTTTCCTCATCCTGGCCGCGTTTTGAAATAATCTTCTTCACCTTCCTTCCTGACACAGCTGGATGACGAAAGAGTGAGACCGCCTTACAAATCGCGTGAAGGTTTCCATGTCTACCAGAGAGCCCGGACCCTCTACATGGAGACGGACTTTGGCCTCTCGGTCAACTTCGATGGGAGAGAAAACGCAGGTGAGGGAGCTTTGCAAAATGGCCGCTGTGGCGGAGTTCAGTTGATGTGGTGTGGCGTTCAATGTCTCAGTGCGGTAGGCCAATGGGCACCTGAGTTGTGCCCCCCCACCCTGTGAAACCGTGGGTTCAAAACCCACCACGGCCAGATACGGAATTGTTTTCAACAAGCCTAGTTTGTCTGTGGCCAGAACATGGTGACAGTTGCGAGCCACCATTTTGGTCCATTTGAATACCCAGTTGAACCCAGTCTTCTCACAACTGACTCCTGGAGTGGCCAAGCCCAACTGAAAACCTGGGAGGAGAAAGCAGTAAAACTGGCGAATGATTTACAGTGATCTGGCCAGCTTCACAGTGGAGGGCTAGTCCAACCAGTACATTTATTTCCCAATATCACTGCTTTATAAAAATTATTTCTCTTTCGGTCTGGGGGAGACCTGCCACACTTTCTCCAAGGTAAATAAGTGTGAGAGAAAAAACACCTTAGGATTTTATAGATAGTGACACTTACCTGTTGCCAAGTCACTGCCTGGGTCTCAAATATTGAAATGGTCTTGGTTAATGTAGGATGGGGATATGTGTCCAGTGCTGGTGATGTGGGACTGTGGGGTCAACATAAAATCCCCACAGTGTGGAAGCAGGCCGTTTGGCCCATCGTGTCCACACCGACCCTATGAACAGCTTCCCGACCCCGTACCCAATCCCTATCACCGTGCATTTCCCAGAAATCTTTGGACTGTGGGAGGAAACTGGAGCACTCAGAGGAAACCCACACCGGGGAGAATGTACACATTGTCACAGACAGTCGCCCGAGGGTGGGGTTGAACCCAGGTCCCTGATGCTGTGAGGCCTTAAGACTCTATCAATGACACTCCCGTCCCTTCAATAAATGAACGTGCTGCCTCACCCAACCCTCTTATCTTCCTCCAGACATTATTATCCCGAGCCTGTACAAGAATAAAGTCCGAGGGCTGTGCGGCACGTACGATGGTAGGTACAGGAATGACTTCACATTGCCCAACGGCACACGGGTTTCCAGCTTGGAAGTGTTCGGGAACAGCTGGAAGGTGGAGGACAAGGAGGATGATGACCACGATTGGGAGGGAGATGATGACGGTGATGATGATGAGGGTGACGAAGATAGCCGGATGATGCAGAAGCCTCAGGAACCCAACAGGCAGAGGTACAGGTGAGTAGGAGTGAAGGGGAAACATGACATTCAGGGCTCCAACAAGGCATCCTATAAGTTTGACAAGTGCTCGATGATGTAGGAAAAAACCTCATCTTAAGGTTTTCACAACCTCAGCACCTCCCAAAGATACTTACAGTCAATGGAAGCCCAATGTGACACAGGAAACGTGGCCTTGTGTTGTCACACAGCAAGATTCCCACAAACAGCGTCAACCATGGAAATCTAAATTTTGAAAAATTGGTAAATTTGGAATTGCGAGCTCCTCCCAGTAATGGTGTCCACAATAATAACAATTGATTGCTGCACCATCTCCTTCACTTTTCTTTAGGGTTTCCTTACCTGGTCTTGCCTGTGTGTGACTCTGCACCCATAGCCCATGTGGTTGGCTCTTAACTGCCCTCTGAAATGGCTGAGCAAACCACTTGGGTACAAGGGCAATTAGGGATGGAAACTGAATGTTTGCCATCGCCATTGAAACCCACATCCCAAGAGAGGATAGAGACATTAGGCCTTTGAACTGATAAATTAAATGTTTGTCATTTAACTTGGTCATTTCATTCAGATAGACTTTAGTTTTTTTCCTCTTTTTATTCAGCATTTATTGCCCTTCCCTAATCACCTAGAGAGCAGTTAAGAGTGGGTCTGGAGTCAAACGTAGGCCATACCAGGTAAGTATTGTAGTTTCCTTCCCTAAAGAGAAATAGTGAACCATATGGGCTTTTCCCAACAATGGATTCATGGTCATTATTATATGCTTAATTCCAGACTTTAAACAAAAATTGAATTCAAATTCCACCATCTGTTGTGGCGAGATTTGGACGTGAGTCCCCAGAACATTAGCTGGGTCTCTGGATTAACAGCCCAATGATAACACTACAAGACCATCTCCTCCCCTTGACTGTCTCAAGTCGTGCTTCCCCCATCAATGGAAATTCTCCAGACTGAGTTAGGAGTGAGGGAAGCACCACCATCTTTCTGCAACATAGTCACGACACAGTGGGTTTCACCCTTTCTGGGTCAAAATGTTGGGATCCAATTTCCATTCTGGGGGCTTGAACACAAAATCTAGGGTTGATGTTCCTGGGGGACGTACTGAAACAGTGTCCGAGGTGCTACCTTTGCTATATGCCTCCATGGATGAGTCTGAAAGGATCTGCAGCACTCTGTCGAAGACGGATGGAGAAGGGGGTTTTAGAGGCAGAACTTTTCCCCAACACTGGGGCCAGAACTTATCTCACGACCAACAATGCTAAAACGGATAACCTGGGCATAATTACACTGCCTGTGGGAAAGCCTAGGCTTGATCACTCAGAATCAAGACACCTGATTAAAATTTAAACAAAGCTCGGCCATTAATTGTCAGTCATCGTCCAACTGGGTTCTTTCTCCATGGCAGTGCCTCGACCAATCAGAGACCAGCTGCCGACTAATTAGCACCATCTTTGCATGCAGTGTAACGCATTGTTCCCCCTTTATGTTGATATTCTTGTGAATTGTCCTGATCAAGAAACTTCAACAATATGTGTCTTTTTCAAGCAATGTGGAGCTTGGGATTGCCTAAGGCTATAGTGAGCGCCATCAAATTATTTGAGTAAATCATTTTATTGATCCTTTACCTACAGTTACTCCTACCAATTCTGCCTTTTTTTAATTCACTTCAAGGACGTGGATGTCGCTGGCTGATCCAGCATTTATTGCCTATCCCCAAGTAGCCCTTGAGAAGGGTGGTAATGGGCTGCTTTCCTACAAGTTAATACCCTTGTGCAACAGTTTTCTGTCTACTGAAACCCGATCATTTTAAGCCTCGATTAGAGCAGCTGATGCAAAATTGTGAAATCTCTTGTCTGACTGGGTGAGCTGTCAAGGGGAAAGCGGGGAGGTAGGTGTAATTGGTGAAATCTTTCAAAGAACCAGCAATGGGCACAATGGACCGAACATTCAGCTTCAATGCTATATAACTCTGAGATATCAGGGTCTTCCCAGCCTGCTGTTGGGTGAGCTGCCATGCAAGGTGTAAGCTGCTGGCCTGTCCTTCATCACAAGATCCTTCTTCCCATTGCTTAGTTGTGATTTCTGTGTGTTGCAGGCGTGAAATTGTCGGTGAGGACACTGGTCCCGAGCCAGAGACAGGTTTTATGGAAGGGTGCAGCCCTGACCAGCTGGCCAAGATGAACAGTACGGCTTACTGCGGGGCAATTATAGACCCTCAGGGACCATTCCAAGACTGCCATCACACCATTGACCCGGAGACATTTCACATGTAAGCAAAATCTAACAACGTTGGCTCCGATGGGGTTTATCTGGACTGGGAGGGCTGTGGGATTTTTAGACTTCCATTGAACTGAAGGGTTTTTCAGATACGTGAAACAATTTCTCTCCCTAACTAATGACACTGATCCTGACTGTCAAAGGCCATGAGCAGAGACAGACTGCGCTGCATAGCAGAGATGCGATGAGCTTCGTTGGTCTTCATGCATAAGGGAGATTTAATCTGCATCTGAGGCAGTTCAATGAAAGTTCACTAAATTGACCAGGACAAATATTGACCAGATCACCATCTAGTGACCTGCTGTTGGAGGTACATCTGTATTAATGATGGAAGGAGCTAATGTTACTGCTGCGCCACAAGAACTGCTAAAACATGGATTGCTTCAAAAATTTTAATTTTGTTACCAATAGCTTGGCATGACTGCCACTTGTGCCCTCCACCAGTTTTCAGAGTTTCTTAAACCAAAACGGCAAGCAGTAAGCCTATCCTGATGATATTTCGCATTCCAGGGTGACCGTCCCTTCAGAAGGTTGTAGAATGCATTTCCTCAACTACAAACCATTCCTCTCTGGCATGCTGTGCTACATTGTAAAGCAAAACAACCTGTCCTCTCTGCTGACCACCTAGAATTTCTGTCTGTGATCTACATTCATTTGTCGGGAAACCCGTAACCCGATCTCAACATTGGTTTCTGATGCCTGCTTCCCCATGGCAACCTGAAACACATCAGCTTTGCATTCAGGCAGAAATACCGATCGTAGAAAAGTTACTGCAGTCAGCCAATTAGCAGATAGCCCCAAACTGTGATAGAACAATTCACCCAGTGCCATTCCTCTGCCTTCTCCCTGTAGCCCTGCACATTCTTCCTGCTCATTCTTTCCTCCTTGAAAGTCTCGATTGAAGCTGCCTGTACCACAATCCCAGGCAGTGTGCTCCAGACCCTAAGCACTTGCGTGAAAAAGGTTTCTTATGTCGCTACTTGCTAATGTTCTTAAACCCACGTCCTCCCATTCTCAATCCTTCCACCAATGGGAACTGTTTCCGCCTTTCTACTCCACCCAGAGCCTTCATGATTTTAAACACCTCAATCAAACCTCTTCTCAACTTTCTGTTCTCTATAAAACATAGCCTGAGTTCTATAAGTTAAGTCTGTAAATGGGAGTTCCTCATCATTGGAACTATATTACTGAAACTTTTCTGCACTTTCTTCAATGTCTTTCCTTAAAAGTCTGGAAACCAAAACTGATTGTAACACAGGTGGAGGTCGAACCGATGTTCTTTATAAGTTTAGCGTAACCTCTTTGCTCTTGTGCTCTCGTCCCTATTAATAGAGATTAGGATCTATACATTTTATTCACTACTCTCTTAACCTGTCCTATCACCTTCAAAGACTTTATCATATATACGCCCAGGCCTCTCTGTTCCTACACCCTCTTTAGAATTGTAACTTCTATCTTATATTGTCTCTGCATATTTACTCTCCAAAATTGAAGCACATGACACTTCTCTTTGTTAAATTTCATCTCACTTGTCTTCCCATTCACCAACCTGTCTTCGGCCTTTTTAAGTTCTAAACTATCCTCCCCAGTTCACTAGGCTTCAGATGTTAATATCACTTGCAAATTCTGAAGATGCGCACCTGTGTACTAAGGTTAGTTTGTTAATATGATCAGGAAAAGCAACACTGTCCTCTGGGAAGTCCATTGCAAGCCTTCTCCCAGTCTGAAAACGCATCTGTTAGCCATTATACTCTGCTTCCTGTCACTGAGCCATGGTAGCTCAGTGGTCAGCACTGCTGCCTCACAGTGCCAGGGACCCAGGTTTGATTCCAGCTTCGGGTGACTGTAACTGTGTGGAGTTTGTATGTTTCCACCGCACCCCCGCCTCCCAAACCCGTGTCTACAGTTTGTTCCAGTTTCCTCCTGGAGTCCAAAGATGTGCACATTAGGTAGACTGGCCTCGCTAAATTGATCTAGGGATGTGCAGGTTGGGTATTTTTAGCTATTAGAAATGCAGAGTAAGAGGGATAGGGTAGCAGGCTGCGTCTGGGTGGGATGGTCTTCAGTGGGTCAGTGTGGACTTGATGTGCTGGATGGCCTGCTCGCACACTGTAAGGATTCTATTCTATGATTCATATCCATGTTGCTACAGTCTCTTTCATTCATGAGCTCAGGAGTCCACTAAGCATCAAATATATTTGGAAAATCCTTATTCATCACATCAACAACACTGGTCTCAACAACCTTCTCTGGTTTTTGTTTGTTAGCTTGTCAACAAACTCCAGTGTGTATATTAAATATGATTTGCCCTTAAAAATAACCAGCTGGGAGGGTTTTCTTCATTAAACTGCATTTGTCCAAGTGGATATTAATCTTGTTGATAGTAGGAACTGCCGATGCTGGAGAATCTGAGATAACAAGGTGTGGAGCTGGATGAACACAGCAGGCCAAGCAGCATCAGGGGAGCAGGAAAGCTGACATGTTGAGCCTAGACCCTTCCTCAGAAATGGAGGAGGTGAAGAGGATTCTGAAATAAATAGGGAGAGGGGGGAGGCGGATCTAAGATGGATAGAGGAGAAGATAGGTGGAGAGGAGACAGACAGGTCAAAGAGGCAGGGATGGAGCCAGTAAAGATGTATGTATGTAGCGAGTTAGGGACCTTCCCCTCGCCCATTTCTGAAGAAGGGTCTCGACCCGAAACGTCAGCTTTCCTGCTCCTCTGATGCTGGATATTAATCTTGTTCTGAATTATTGTTCCTTGAAGCTTCCCTGCAATTGGGGCTGAACTGTGTGGTCTGTAGGTGAGGCTTCTCTAGGAGATTGTAACTAACTAGCAACGACAGCAAGTTCCTCCCTCTGGGTTAAGATTGAGATGCTGAAAACTGTCCTCTGCGCCAACAGGAACTGTCTGTTTGACCTCTGCCAGTTCTACAACAATTCTGAGATGTTGTGTGCCAGCTACGAGACATACGTCCAGGTCTGCCAGGCGAATGGGACCACCCTGTCGAACTGGAGACAAGAAACCAGCTGTGGTGAGTCTGGGGGTAAAATTCAGGGACAAAGTCTTGGTAGAAGGACACTTACTTTGATGCCCCAGATCAGAATGGCAAGTGCAGGCCATCCCTAGACCTTTGTTTTCAGGAGGGGTCTCAGGGCTAGTGGACAGATGACGGGGCAGGGGGTAGCATCACTGGACTTAGAATCCAGCGGCCCACGTTAATACGCTGAGGGTGCGTGTTCACAAGCCACCGGTGAATTTTAAATTCAGTTAATAGATCTGGAATTGAAGGTCAGACCCTGTAATAATGACCATGACAACTATCACTAATTGTCATAAAAAAACTCATCTGTTTCACTCATGTGCTTTTCATAGAATCCCAACAGTGTGGAAGCAGGCACTACGGGACAATTTAGCACGGCCAATCCACCCGAACCCGCACATCCCTGGGCACTACGGGACAATTTAGCACGGCCAATCCACCCTAACCTGCACATCCCTGGGCACTACAGGATAATTTGGCACGGCCAACCCACCCTAACCCACACGTCACTCGGCACTACAGGACAATTTAGCACGGCCAACCCACCCTAACGCGCACATCCCTGGGCACTACGGGACAATTTAGCACGGCCAACCCACCCTAACGCGCACATCCCTGGGCACTACGGGACAATTTAGCACGGCCAACCCACCCTAACCCGCACATCCCTGGACACTATGGGACAATTTAGCACGGCCAACCCACCCTAACGCGCACATCCCTGGGCACTACGGGACAATTTAGCACGGCCAACCCACCCTAACGCGCACATCCCTGGGCACTACGGGACAATTTAGCACGGCCAACCCACCCTAACCCGCACATCCCTGGGCACTACGGGACAATTTAGCACGGCCAATCCACCCTAACCTGCACATCCCTGGGCACTACAGGACAATTTGGCACGGCCAACCCACCCTAACCCACACGTCACTCGGCACTACAGGACAATTTAGCACGGCCAACCCACCCTAACGCGCACATCCCTGGGCACTACGGGACAATTTAGCACGGCCAACCCACCCTAACCCGCACATCCCTGGGCACTACGGGACAATTTAGCACGGCCAATCCACCCTAACCCGCACATCCCTGGGCACTACGGGACAATTTAGCACGGCCAATCCACCCTAACCCACACATCCCTGGACACTACGGGACAATTTAGCACAGCCAATCCCACCCTAACCTGCACATCCCTGGGCACTACGGGACAATTTAGCACGGCCAACCCACCCTAACCCGCACATCCCTGGACACTACGGGACAATTTAGCACGGCCAACCCACCCTAACCCGCACATCCCTGGGCACTACGGGACAATTTAGCACGGCCAACCCACCCTAACCCGCACATCCCTGGGCACTACGGGACAATTTAGCACGGCCAATCCACCCTAACCCACACATCCCTGGACACTACGGGACAATTTAGCACAGCCAATCCCACCCTAACCTGCACATCCCTGGCCACTACGGGACAATTTAGCAAGGCCAGTCCACCCTAACCTGCACATCCCTGGGCACTACGGGACAATTTAGCACAGCCAGTCCACCCTAACCCGCACATCCCTGGGCACTACGGGACAATTTAGCACGGCCAATCCACCCTAACCCGCACATCCCTGGGCACCACGGGACAATTTAGCACGGCCAACCCACCCTAACCTGCACATCCCTGGGCATTACGGGACAATTTAGCACGGCCAACCCACCCTAACCTGCACATCCCTGGGCACTACAGGGCAATTTAGCACAGCCAATCCACCCTAACCCGCACATCCCTGGGCGCTATGGGACAATTTAGCACGGCCAATCCACCCTAACCCGCACATCCCTGGGCACTACGGGACAATTTAGCACGGCCAATCCACCCTAACCCGCACATCCCTGGGTGCTATGGGACAATTTAGCACGGCCAATCCACCCTAACCCACACATCCCTGGACACTATGGGGCAATTTCCCATGGCCAATCCACCCTAACCTGCACATCCCTGGACACTACGGGACAATTTAGCACAGCCAATCCACCCTAACCCGCACATCCCTGGGCACTACGGGACAATTTAGCACGGCCAATCCACCCTAACCCGCACATCACTGGGCACTATAGGACAATTTAGCACGGCTAATCCACCCTAACCCGCACATCCCTGGGCACTACGGGACAATTTAGCACGGTCAATCCCACCCTAACTTGAGCACCTTTGGGAAGCAATAAATGTGGATCTGGAACAGTAGGGACTGCAGATGCTGGAAGCTGGAGTCAGTAAATGTGGAAATCTGCCATCTTTACCTGATCTGGCCTATATGTCACTTCAGACCAAGTATAACCCATAGGAGAAAGATTTTAAAAAGACATGGAGGCAATTTTTTTTATATAGAAGGCAGTCTGTGTGTGGAATGAACTTTCTGTTGAAGTGGTGGAAGCGAGTGCAGTTGCAATGTTTAAAAGACATTTGGGTAAGTACATGAACAGAAAAGGTTTGGAGGGATATGGGCCAAGAGCAGGCAGGTCGGAATAGTTTGTTTGGGATTATGTTCAGTATGGACTGGTTGGACCGAAGGGTCTCTTTCCATGACTCTATGATTATAACTTTATAATGTGGTTGATGGTTATCTGCCTTCTGAAATGGACAGGAAAGCTGGTTCAAGGCTGATTGGGGATGGGCAGCAAATGCTCAGCCTGTCCAGCAACACATGAAAGAATATTTTTAAAAATCATATCTGTTTGGCTATCCACAGCTGATTAGCAGCACCAAGGTCAATGCCCACCGAATATCAGGATACACTGCAATGGGTGAAATGTGACTTGGGTGAACACTGTAAATCATCCCAAAGTGCTTCACAGAAGCAATTTTTAAAAATGAGATCTGATACGCAGCCACACAAAGAAATTTTTGATTTGATTTAGATTGATTGATTATTGTCACATGTACCTAGGCTTTGAAAGGTTTTGTTTTACATGCGGTTCAGGCAGCACATACCTTACAAAGTGCATTAGGGTAATAGAACAGAGCGAGGAATACAATATTTTTGTATTTGTCCCTAAGCCTCCACTTGCTTTCCCTGATGTAGAGGAGGCCACATCGGGAACAGCGGATATAGTACACCACATTAGCAGATGTGCCAGTAAACATCTGCTTGATGTGGAGGTTTTTCTTGGGGCCTGGGATGGGGGTGAGAGGGGAGGTGTAGAGGCAGGTGTAGCACTTCCTGCAGTTGCAGGAAAAAGTGCCGTGGGTGATGGGCTGTTGGGGAGTGTGGACCAGACAAGGGATTCACAGTAAGAGTGGTCCGTCCAGAAAGCAGACAAGGGTGGGGAAGGGAAAATATCTTTGGTAGTGGAGTCAGATCGCAGATGGCGGAGGCGTTGGATCCGGAGGTTGGTGGGGTGGTACATAAGGTTGAGGGGGATTCTGTTTTGGTTGCTATTACGGGGACGGGGTGTGAGGGATGAGTTGCAGGAAATGTGGGAGACGAGGCCGAGGGCATTTTCAACCACCGTGGAGAGGATATTGCAGTCCTTGGAAAACGAGGACATCTGGATTGTCCAGGAGTGAAATGCCTCATCCCGGGAGCAGAGGGGACGGAGGTGAAGGAATTGGGAATAGGGGATGGCATTTCTGCAGGAAGGTGGGTGGGAGCAGGTGTGTTCTAGGTAGCTGTGGGAGTCGGTAGGCTTGAAATTGATATCAGTTTCCAGGTGGTTGCCAGAGATAAAAACAGAGAGGTCCAGGAAGGAAAGAGGTGTCAGAGATGGTCCAGGTGAACTTACGGTTGGGGTGGAAGGTGTTGGTGAAATGGATGAACTGTTCGAGCTCCCGTGTGAGCACAAGGCGATGCAAATACAGTCATTGATGAAATGGAGGAAGAGGTGGGGGATAGTGTAGCTTTGAGAGAGGGATTGTTCCACATATCCTACAAAGAGGCAGGCATAGCTTGGGCCACCCCTTTTGTCTGTAGGAAGTGGGAGGAATTGAAAGAGAAGTTGTTAAGGGTGAGGACAAGTTCGGCTAAGCAGATAAGGGTGTCAGTGGAGAGGAACTGGTCGAGCCTGTGGGACAGGAAGCGGAGGGCCTTTAGGCCATCTGCATGGGGAATGCAAGTGTATAGGGACTGGATGTACATGGTAAAGATGAGGTGTTGGGGACCAGGGAATTGGAAGTTTTGGAGGAGGTGGAGGGAGTGGGTGGTGTCACGGACACAGGTGGGGAGTTCCTGGACCAAGGAGGAGAAAATGGAGTCGACATAAATAGAGCTGAGTTCGGTGGGGCAGGAGCAGGCAGAGACAATGAGTCGACCAGGGCAGTCAGGTTTGTGGATTTTGGGAAGGAGATAGAAGCGGGCGGTGCGGGGTTGGGGAACAATGAGGTTGGAGGCTGTGGGTGGGAGGTCACCTGAAGTGATGAAATTGTGGATGGTCTGGGAGATGATGTTTTGGCGGTCGGGGGTGGGGTCATGATCAAGGGGACGGTAGGAGGAGGTGTCAGAGAGCTGACATCTGGCCTCGGCAATGTAGAGGTCAGTGTGCCATACTATAACTTTGCCTCCCTTGTCCATGGGTTAAATGGTTAGGTTGGGATTTGATCAGAGAGCACAGAGGGCTTCATGTTCTGTGGGAGAGAGGTAGGAGTGGGTGAGGGGGTGGAGAGTTGAAGCGATTGATGTCTCAATGGCAGTTGGAGATGAAGAGGTCAAGGGAGGGTTGTCCCACCTTGGGGTGGTGTCCAAGAGGAGGGGGTGTGTTGGAGGCAGGAGAAGGGGTCAGTAAAGGGAGGGTTAGGCTCACGGTTAAAAAAATAAGTGTGGAGGTGGACTGTCACAGTTGGTTGGAAGTGTCACAGTTCTTACGTAGGGCCATGCATTTCTGTTTTACAGCAATGGACTGTCCTCCAAACAGCATGTACAAGTCATGCATGGATGTCTGTCCTCCCACCTGTGCCAACCTGGCTGCCCCATCAGAATGCGACGCTCCATGCGTGGAAGGCTGTGAGTGCAACCCAGGCTTTGTCTACAGCGATTTTCAATGTGTGCCTTACAGGCAGTGCGGCTGCACCTATCGCAGCAAGTATTACAAGGTAGGTCGAAGCAACATTTATGCGACTCTGTTAACCTCCAGCAACATGTCTCTCCTTGGGAGGCTATTGGCACACAGACATCACTGGGAAGATTGTCATGTCACTGAAGCCTTTCACCCCGCACTCATCAGGGCATTTGGCAAGATGCCAATTTTCAAATTATCACAATAGTTTTGTACTCTGGGGGAAAGTACCTTATTGCTTTCTGTGTGGCAACATCTCAGGAAATCAGAGATAATGGGATCTGCAGATGCTGGAGAATCCGAGATAACAAAGCGTGGAGCTGGATGAACACAGCGGGCCAAGCAGCAGCTTTTGTGCTCCTATGATGCTGCTTGGCCTGCTGTGTTCATCCAGCCCCACGCTTTGTTATCTCAGGAAATCAGATTTGACCTTCCAACCAATCAGCACTCTGATACCCTGTAGCAAAACTTGTTGTGATTGTTTGAAATTTTTGCATTCTTGCATTTGTCCTGACAAAGCAAGACAAAAATCTTCAGAAACGTGTCTTCTGTTCAACAATGTTCAAGTTCTGTACTGCCAAGAGGTGTATCTTTAAGCAGCATCAGTAGTGAATGCTGATGGAGTACATGTAACATTCCTTGTTGCAGTCCTAATTGGGCCCCCAGCTACAACTCTGCCTTCCGATACATTGATGACATAAGTGGGATCGCTTCCCTCTCTCGTCCAGAATGGGAAAAATTTGTTGATTTTGCTTCCAATTTCCACCCTGCTCTCACCTTCACCTAGTCCATCTCTGAATCCTCCCTTCCCTTCAGTGACATCTTGGTTCCCATTTCTGGAGATAAGCTGGCCACCGGTATCCATGACAAACCTACCGCCTCCCACAGTTACCTTGACTGTATATCCTCACGCCCTGCTTCCTGCAAGAACTTCTTTCCATTCTCCCAGATTCTCTGTCTCTTGTTCGCATGATGCCATCTTCAGCAGGGGACATCTCAGAAACGTCCACCTTTTTCCTCAACCAAGGGTTCCCTGCTATCATTGGTTTACAGGGCCCCTTGTCATTGTCCAACCCATCTCCTGTACTTCTGCCCTCACTCCTTCTCTTCCTTCTCACAACCACCCCGGGGTTCTCACTTACCACTCTGGCAGCCTCTGTACCCAGAGGATCATAAGCGTCCACTTGCATCCCACCTTCTGTGGGATGCCACCATCAGACACACATGCACGTTCCACTCTCCACCTTTGTCGGCATTCTGCAGGGATCGTTCCTTCCAGGACACCATGGTCCACTCCTCCATTCGTGATACCTCCCCAAGCCCACAGGGCATCTTCGCACACAGTCGCAGAAGCTGTAATTCCTGCCTGTTTACCACCTCCCTCCTCACTATCCAAGGCCCTAGACATACCTTCCAGGTGAAGCAGTGATCCATTTGATCCAGCCCACTGTTCTCGCCCCTCACAATGTGGTCTCCTCTGCATTGGGGATGGGGGATGCGAAATGCAGACCACTTTGCAGACACCTGCATCCTGTCTGTAAAATTGGCCCTGAGAATCCAGTCACCTGCCACTTCAACACATTCCCACATCGATAGGTTTGCTTCAGTTCTCCAGCAAACCTCAGTGCAAGCTCAAAGAACAGTATCTCATCTTCCGCTTGAGGACCCTTCAGCTTCCAGGACTCCACATCGAGTTCAATAACTTTAGAGCTTGATTCAGTCTTTCTCAGAATCAGTGTGGAACAGTATGGAAGCAGGCTATTCAGCCCATTGAGTCCACACCGACGCTCTGAACGGCATCCCACACAGACCCACCTCTGCATTTCCCACCCTAAACACTATGGGACAATTTAACACGGCCAATCTACCCTAGCCTGCACATCTTTGGACTGCGGGAGGAAACCAGAGCACCGGAAGAAACCCATGCAGAAACACGGAGAATATGCAAACTCCACACAGTCGTCCGAGGCTGGAATCGTATCTGGGTCCATGGCACTGTAAGGCAGCAGGGCTAGCCACTGAGTCAACATGCCACCCTTTTGACCTATCCCCATGCCCTGTTTCCAGCATGCTAGCCCATTCTTACCCCTCTTACTCATATAGTCACAGAGATGTGCAACATGGAAACAGACCTTTCGGTCCAACTCTTCTATGCCCACCAGATAACCTAAATTAATCTAGTCCAATTTGCCAGCTTTTGACTCATATCCCTCTAAACCCTTCCTATTGGCATACCCATCCATATGCCTTTTAAATGTCATTGTACACCACTTCCTCTGGCAGCCCATGCATACACCACCCTCTGCGTGAAAGAGTTGCCCAACAGATCCCTTTCAAATCTTTCCCCTTTCACCTTAAGCTTAGTGCTATTATCACATTACATGGATTGCTTTCAGCACAATCTATCTATTCTCTCGTACTCTCCACTCTCATTATTACTAATTCAGCTTCTCTTCTTTCATGGCCTACTATCAATAATCCCCCGGTCTCTCTACTCCTCATACCTCTCTCTGTCTCTGCGCTCCATGGCCACCTATCCCTCAGCTTTCCCCTTAGCCCACCTCGTCTTCAGTGTAAATGCCACTTTCTCCTAACTGCTATCAGTTCTGATTAAAGCTTACTGCCTTTGAAACGTTAACCCTGCTTTCTCCCCACAGCTGCTGCCAGACCTGCTTGAGTTTCTGGTTTTGTATCAGCATACACACTGTTTGTCTTATTTCAGTGGTTGCTGACAGCCCAGTGACCACAGAGAGTGACGCAGGCTCTGACTGGTTGTTCTGGCAGGAATCACAGGAAAACCACCAAGGAAATGATCCACTGGACAAGTATCCCCCTGTCTAACCCAGACACTGTGAATCCAAACTATAGCACCACAAACGCAGCATCAAGACAGCTGAAGGAGGACAGTAACCTTTTCTATCTCTGTGTCAGAACCTATTGGTTCCTTACTGCCCATTTGTTGTCCACTGGGTCATGAGGCCAAGTTAGCTCCATCCTGCATCGGGTCATGTTCTCCTCCACTCGTTGTCCCCAAGTAAAGATCAAAGAACAGTACAGCACAGGACCAGGGCCTCTGGCCCACCCGTGCTGACAAATGACACCTTTCAAAACTAAAAACGTTTGGCTCTCATGTATCTGTGAAGATGCATCTTAAACCGTTGCTGTTGTATCTGCTTCCTACACCTCCTCTGGCAGTGAATTCCAGGTGCTCTCTGTTAAAAAAAACCTACCTCTCATATCTCCTTTAAACTTTCCCCGTTTTACCTTAAACCTATGTCCCCTAGTAAGTGACATTTCTACCCTTGGGGGAAAAATGTCCAAGTCTCCATAATGTTGTAAACTTCTTTCAAGTCACCCCTCAGCCTCTGATATTTAACTGAAAACAAACCAAGCTTTTGTCCAATCTCTCCTCACTGTTAATATCCTCCAAACCAGGCAACATCCTGGTAAACCTTTTCTGAACCCTCTCCAAAACCCTCCACATCCAATCATTTCTGTTTTATTTGAATATTACAGGTTGGAGAAAGATTTATCACAGACGATTGCTCTGAAGACTGCACATGTAACATGACAAAAACTGCGGTGTGCTCAACAATGAAATGTCCAGAGATGACAGTGTGTACTGTCATAGACAGCATCAGGGCCTGTGGCAGAGGTAAGGATGGATGTGTCCTCATCTCTAAAGATGTCTTTCATCCGGGAACCAAGATTTAAATCCAACCCGAGAATGGGGGACAAAGCTTTCCTCTGATTTTCAGCTGAATGGATTCTGTTAGGTTCTCTCCAATTCTCAATGTCACCTGAAAGATGGATAAATATCTACCCTTTATGGGCCTGGCACGTATGGTTTGGGATGAACACCATGGATGTCGGCTGGGAGCCTGTGTGTTTCAGCAGCTTGTGGTGTTCCCAATTACAAATGTAAAGAAAGATCAATAATCGAGTCAAAGAGATCTACAACACAGAAACAGGCCCTTCGGCCCAACTTGCCCATACTGCCCAGTTTTCATAATTTAAACTAGTCCCATTTGTCTGTGTTTGGCCCATATCCCTACATGCCCATCCCATCATGTCCCTGTCTTAAATGATGAAATTGTACTCGCTTCCACCAAAACTTCTGGCAGCCCGTTCCACACCTCCCTCTGTGTGAACAAACTGCCTCTCTGGACCCTTTAGCATCTCTCCCATCTCACCTTAAACCTACGCCCTCTAGTTTCAGACTCCCCTAACATGGGGAAAAGCTGTCAGCTTCTCTGTGCCTCTCATGATTTTATGTGCTAAAGAAAAGACACGTTTAATTCGAGCTTTTCATCATGTTCTTATCAGAACGCTGTGCAAGAATTCCGATTTAAAGGAGGAAATTTGACATTTACATACTATCTTGCTGACCAATCAGCAATCTTGTCTCATGCAGCATAAACGTTGCCGTCCTTTTCCAGCTGGTATTTCTTGGAAATTGTCCTGATGATGAAAAGCTGTGACAAAAAGTGTCTTTATTCACCTCTGTGCTCCGGAGTAACTCTAAGGACATCTTTAGTCCTGCAGCACAGTCAGAACGCTGAGGCCCCCAGCTCTGGGAGGGCAAAGGCTCGTTCAGCCTAATGTTCACTGACTGAACTTTGCTAACATTCAGATCAAAAGAAGGGATTTTTTGTTGTGATCCTGCTGAGCTATGCTCGAAGGGTATGCAGCACAGTAACAGACCATTCGGCCCAGTGGTCAATGCCTACGCTGATCTGATGCTCCATGCAAGATGCTGCCCGCGCAGTATCATCTCGCCCCCCGACCTCGCACCGCCCCCCCCCCCCCCCCCCCCCACGATCGTATCTTTCTATTGCTTTCTCCTTTGTGTATTCATCCAGCTTTTGCCTTCAATATTTCTACAGCATTCACAGGCAACAAGGTGGCTCAGTGGTTAGCAGTGCTGCCTCACAGCGCCAGGGACCCGGGTTTGATTCCACCCTCGGGAAACTGTCTGTGTGGAGTTTGCACATTCTCCCCATGTCTGCATGGATTTCCTCTCAGTCCAAAGCTGAGCAGGTTAGGGTGGATTGACCATGCTAAATTATCCCGTAGTGTCTAGGAATGCGCAGGCTAGATGGGAAGCGCATGGTTACAGGAATAGGGGAGGGGGATGGGTCTGGGTGCGCTTCAGAGAGTCGGTGTGGGCTGAATGGCCTCCTCCACATGGCAGGGATTCTATGATTCACTGCAACCACTTGCTGTAGTAGCCCATTCTGCTCTCTCACCAATCACTGAGTAAAGGCGTTCCTCCTAGATCTCCTACTGGGTTCATCATCAACAATTTTGTATTGATGACCCCTAATATCAGTCTCTCTTTCACCAAGCCCTCCCTGAAAGTATAAACACCCTCTTGAAATCCCTTTACAGTTTTAAAGTTCTCTGTCAAGTCACCCATCTCTTTTCTAGCAAGAAGTGACTCAACCTATTTCAATCTTTAGTACTATCTGAGTCAATATGTTTTATGTCTCCTTGTTGGTATCTCACTTGTACTAACTTATTTTTACCCTTCTCGTGCCATTTTAATGTGGCAAGTTAATGTAGCTTGGACAGCAGATATGAGAATCCTTAACAGCCTGCAGATATGACCTCTGTTAATGGTGTCCAAGTTCAAACATAAACTGTTAGATTGGTTACAGGATAGAGGGAGGCCATTCAACCCATAAATGTGTAGGTCAGCTCTCTGTATGCATTATGCAGCTCACCCCTGTCCCTTCCTTGCTGATGTTTATCTAACTCTGTAAGGAAAACCATGACTCAGTCTTCACCACCACATTCTGTATTGTGGATCCTAAATGCACTCAGCTTTGTGTTTAGCCATTCACTTTAAATGAAGATGTAAAAACAAAAAATCTGAGCAGAAGGAAGCCATTGTAGCCTGTTCTGCCATTCAATGGTAGGACTAGTTTAGTTTGGTCTCGTTGGACCGTTTCTGTGCTACGTGATTCTATGACTGATCTCCTACCTCAACGCCATGTACCTGCACTACTCCCATAACACTCAATGTTTTGGAGACATGGAACTCTATCGATCTCTGTCTCGAATATGCTCAATGACTGAGCCTCCACAGCCCTCTGGAACACGCCACCCCAAGGTTCACAAATGTCTGAGTAATGAAGTTTATCTCGTCTAAATCTAAAATGGCCTGCCTTTTATTCTTAAACTGTGCTCCTAGCTTTGAGACACTTCCCAACCAGACCAAAACATAGAGTCTTGGAGTCATACAGCATGGAAACAGACCCTTTGGTCCAACCAGTCAATGCTGAACATAATCCCAAACTAAACTAGACCTCCTCCCCTTATTTTGAATCCAATTCTCATAGAATCATAGAATCCCTACAGTGTGGGAACAGGCCCTTTGGCCCAACAAGTCCACACTGAATCTCAGATCATCCCACCCAGACCCATCCCCCTATAACCCACCTAAGCTACTCCTCCCTGAACACTACAGGCAATTTAGCACAGCCAATCCACCTAACCTGCACATCTTTGGAGTGTGGAGGAAATCGGAGCTTGGGGAGAATGTGCAAACTCCATGCAGTCGCTTGAAGCTGGAACTGAACCCTAATTCTCATGACAGGGAAAAATCCCCTCAGAATGTTAAATTGTCACAGCTACACATCTAAATCTTATATATAATCCTTTACGTAGAGATCCACAGTACAGAAAAAGCCTAATGTAGCTGTGCCAGTCAAAAACACCACCTAACTAATCTCATTTTCCAGTCCTCAGCCCATAGCCTTGGCATCTCAAATGTATATCTAAATACTTCCTAAATGTTAATGGGGTTTCTGCCTCTATAACCCTTACAGGCAGTGAGTTCCAGAATCCCACCACTCTCGGGATGAAAACGATTTTTCCTCACATCCCTCCAAGCCACTGTTCCTTACCTTAAGCCTCACCTCCTTGTCACTGATCCCTCCAGCAAGGGGAAAGAGAGTGATACGTTGGCTCAGTGGTTAGCACTGCTGCCTCAAAGAGCCAGGGACCCGAGTTTGATGCCACCCTCGGGTGTCTGTCTGTGTGGAGTTTGCACATTCTCCCTGTGTCTGTGAGGGTTTGCCCGGTTTCCTCCCATAGTCCAAAGATGTGCAGGTTAGGGTGGATTGGCCGTGGGAAATTGCCTGCAGCATTCAGGGACGTGTAGATTAGGTGGGTTATAGGGGGATAGGTCTGGGTGCGATCCTCTGAGGGCTGGAATGGACTTATTGTGCCAAAGGGCCTACTTCCACACTGTAGGGATTCTGCGAAACGAAAGAGTTCCTTTCTATCTTGCCCCTCGTAATTTTATACATCTCAATCATCTCACCCCTCAATCTCCTCTGCTCTGAGCAAAACAACCCCAATGTGTCTAATCTCTATCCAACCACATACATCGTGGTAGAGATAAATGCTTCAACTGTAGCCGCAGTATCAATTTGGTTATCACTTGTCTAACCACATCATATCATATTATTCTGGAAAATATAAACCAGTCTGATAACAGAAGTTAAGCGACAATTGCAACATGACTCCACTGAAAGACTTTCAAACTGAAAAGTAATCAGCTCAAACAATTATGTACTTTTTGGTGAAATAAGTAGAGGTGAATGCTTAACATGTTTTATTGGTGTATTGTTTTGTTGTTGATTTATTGCCTGCTTTTATTTCCACAGAGAATACTAATTGTACGGCAAATACCTGTCAAAATGGCGGCACGTGCCTGGTGACGCAAAATGGATTTGAATGTGTCTGTCCTTCCTCCTTCATAGGATCACACTGCCAGCGTACGTTACCTACTTTTACCCGGCATCTCTTCTGAATGTTCAGATTCTGATCGAGTTAGATGGGGACAGGGAGAGAACTAGTTTTCCTTGGCAGGGCCATCAGAGAACAGACATTTTACAATAATAAGCAAAAAAAGGCAGAACTTTGTTCCACAGCGAGTTTTTTTTTAAATGATAGGGACTACACAATGGTTATGTCACTGCATAATAATTCAGAGGCCCGGATTAACGCTGTGGGGACCTGGGTTCAAATCCCACACATGGAATTTAAGTTCAAATCATAAAAATCCAGGATTTGAAAATTAGTTTCAGAAATGGGGCATATGAACAATTGTCGTAGAAAACCTCAATACCCTTTAGGGAGGGAAATCCACTGTCTGATCTACATATGGCTCTGGACAGCAGCGAAATTGCTGACCCTTAACTGACCTCTGAAATAGTTCAGCAAGTCACTTAGCTTCAAGGGGAATTAAGGATAGGCAATAAATGGTGCATACAACTGGAAAAAGAACATGAGAGAATGATCTGAAGTGCATTGCTTGAAAGGGCGGATGAGACAGATTCAATTAGAACTTTTAAAAAGATAGAAGGGGTGAAAAATTTGCATGGCCTCAGAGAAAGAACAGACAGAAGTGCAAATAATTTTTAAAAAAATAATCATTTATGCGTCGCTGGCTGACCAGCATATATTGCCCCGTCCCTAGACGCCCCTTGAGATGGTGATGGTGAGCTGCCTTCGTGAACCGCTGCACTCCTCCTGCTGTGGGTTGACACACAATGACCTTGGGGAGGGAATGCCAGGATTTTGACCCAATGACACTGAAGGAATGGCAAAGAATATTCAGGTGCTTAGAGTCACAGAACATCCTGGCCCAATGAATAAAACAAATCCCATGGAATCCTCTACAGAGCAGCTGGCCACAGTGATGGAAAAGTCTTTGGGTTTGCACTGAGCTGTGATGGGTTTATTTACAGGAGTTAATCATGTATCTGTGTTGTCTCGCTAACTTTATTCAGTAGAGAGCTGCGACACATGGTGGAAGCAGAACTTATTAGTCAGCCAGCACCTTGCAGCTCCAGGACACGAAGACAGCAGCCGTAGGCAAGGACAGCTCAAAGATTGACAACAGGGATGCTTTTAAGCCCGGTGATTGCCATGGATTTGCACTGGTGACCTGTTCTCAGAAGTGCAATTTTCCATTGCAGCATTACAAGCCTGAAGCTTCAGGCTCAGCGAACGTTCATTTGCTACTCAATGATGACAGATTTCCCTTCGTTTCTCCTTAGATAATATCAAGATCATCATTGCCGCGACAGTGGTGACTGTAGTGGTCCTTCTCATCATTGGGACAGTGCTGATTTACTTCTGCTGTTGTAGGTATGTCATAGCGATCATACTGACCCGGAATGAAATGGTTCAATCTGGCATCCTTCATCATTTGAGAGACATTTGTTCAGGGAGACCTCAACATTACCTCAGCAATGGTTCAGCCCAGGCCATGGGTTATCCCCAGTTACATCCCAGGATCACCTAGCAGTTACAGCCCAGAAGGAGACCATTTAGCCCTTCAGGCCTGCACTGGCTCTCTGAATATGCCATGCACCTAAAGCCATGCCTCTGCCTTCTCCCTGTAACCCTGCACATTCTTCCTTTTCACATAGTCACTTAAATGCTTTGATTGAATCTGGCAGTGCATTCCAGATCCCTAACCACTCACGCTATGTAAAGAGATTTCCCCTAATGTGTCTGACTGCTTCTTCTGCCAAAGACCTTTAATCTGTGCCCTCTCGTTCATTAGATCACTTCTACATCATTTTGCAAATATATTGTTTGTTACAGTATCTGTATACAAACTCAAGAACCCACGTTTCAGTGGAGAGATTCCTGGGCCCTTATCATATCAGGGCTGTTAATCATCTGGCCTAAATTTTGATAAAAAAGGGTTTATGGGAGGATGGAGTTATTCTCAGCTTCACCCATTCTTAAGGCCCATTTTAGCCTCTGTAAGGTCTGCCTTTCCCAAATCAAGACAGAGATCATCTGAGGAGTACCTCTGATCCTGAATGGCCCCAAAAGGAAACAAGGACTCTCACCTGCTTCAGCAATAACCCTGAGTGTGTTTGCTTTGTAAACAGAAATCAAGGATCAAACAAAAGTGACACAACGAGTGACACCAGCTCCCACAGCAGCGACATTGATTTGAAACAAATAATGCAGCAAATCTATGAAGATCAAAGAACCGGTGGAATATCAAACCCACGCTTCAATTACTAACCCACAGATTGCCTGGGACGGCGCTACAAATTTGTTCTAGATTGTATATTTTAGGCATGTCAAGGAGTTACAAATCATATAGTTCCTTCAAGTGGAGCAACAGTGTAACTTCCTCTCAATTTAAATTATAAAACTCAAAGCAGCAGTGTCTAAGTGTGAATGTTTGTTTTTGGCTGATGCCAAGGTAGCAATGCCAGAGTCATAAAGATGTACAGCACAGAAACAGACCCTTTGGTCCAACTCATTCATGCTGACTGGATATTCGACATTAATCTAGTCCCATTAGCCAGCCACATGCCAGTCCACCAGGTGAGAGCTCAAGGATCCCTGACTAATGCTGGCAATGTGCGAGAGTGCTTACACACAGCCAAACTGCCCCTCCTTACCCCCACCATCATAGTGGACACTGTCTAAAGATCCGGGCCACCACTTCCTCAGGAGTGAAACTGCGACTGTGTTTCTGTGAAGTCATTCAGGCATCTGGGACAAATTTAGAGTTAGGTTGCTGGTCAACCATGATCTCACTGAATGGCAGAACAGACTCCAGGAGCTGAATGGCCTCCAATGTGACATCCCTACCAGTTCGTCCCATTGTTTCTGGACATGTGAATAAATCCAGTTGAAATCTCTGGCGTGTTTGTTTGCATCTTTGGACCCCAGCGTAATTCGCACTGGGCTTGCTGCTTGTTCTGTTGATGCTGAATCAATTTAATCTTTGCATTTCAATGCGCCACCTTCCAATTCCATCAGTGGCACAACAGGGGTGAGATTTTTAGATTTAGATTTTAAGTTTTACTGTCACTTATCCTCAAGGAAAGCAGTGAAAAGTGGCTCATGTCACCACACATGGCACCGCCTTAGCTACCTGCACATCTTTGGACAGTGGGAGGAAACCAGAGCACCCGGAGGAAACTTACACAGACACAGAGAACGTGCAAATTCCACACAGACAGTCACCCGAAGGTGGAATCGAACCTGCGTCCTTGGCATCGTGAGGCAGCAGCGCTAACCACTGAGCCACCGTGCCACCCACATGAGGTTATATGAAGAAAGTGTGCACATATAATGCTCCATTCTGTAATTAAACATAACATAAAGGAAAACGTGGGAACATAAGAGCTAGGAGCAGGAGTAGGCAGTTCAGTCCCTTGAGTCTGCTCCACCATGCAACACAATAGTGGCCTCTCATTAACAGCACTTTCCTCCCTCCTCTCTAACATTTAACCCATTACTAATTAAAAATCTGTCTCTCTCCTCCCTAAACTTACTCAACGTCCCAACATCCACCACACTCTAGGCAAGTGAATTCCACTGATTCACAACTCTTTGAGAGAAATTATTTCTCTTCATCTCATTTTAAATCTTATCCTAAAACTATGACCCCCTATTCTTGATTGCCCCACAGGTAAACATCCCCTCTATATATACTTTGTTAATCCCCTTTAGCATCTTATATGCTTCAGTTTTTTTTAAAATTTGTTCACAGGATAAGGGTGTCACTGGCCAGGCAGCATTTATTGCCCATCCCTAATTGCCCAGAGTCAACCACATTGCTGTGGGTCTGGAGTCACATGTAGGCCAGACCAGGTAAGGATGGCCGTTTCCTTCCCTTAAGGACGTTAATGAACCAGATGGGCTTTCTCCCAATAATCAACTTGTGGTCATCATCAGACTCTTAATTCCAGATTTTTTTAAAATTTAAATTACACCATCTGCTGTAATGGGATTCGAATCCAGGACCCCAGAACGTTACCCGGTTCTCTGGATTAACAGTTCAGAGATAATACCTCGTCTCACTCTTCTAGACTCTGAAACAACTCAAAAATGATTGGACCAAATACAAAGTTACTGAAAAAGCTCAGCAGGTCTGGCAGCATCTGTGAAGGAGAAAACAGAGTTAATCTTTCGGGTCCAGTGACCCTTCCACAATTTTGCAAAGCTGCAAAACAATTTAGAAGGATTGTTGGCCAAGAAGGTGGTCATTTCCCCTCTTTTAACACATTTTCAGAGGATTTTAACAAATATTTCTCTTTCATGTATACTGCCCAACTACCATACATCAATTAGATTTTGTTACCCTGATTTAAATTGAAGGCGCGCCAATTCCAAGGTTTAAGTGTGGAAGAGAGCAAGGTTTTATTCTTATTAAATGCAAGAAAAATAAGAAAACATTACCTCAAATATGTACACACATATACAGGTAAAATAGTTTTAAAAGGAAGAAGGTGGGGAGAAGGGTAACAGTGCTGATAGGGATGATTGTTACACACAAATACAGTTGCTGATCTTAAAAGTCCCTTGGTTTTGACACCAAAAAGAACATAGTCCAACTGTTTAGCTATAATCCCATCTCAACAAAAGCAACAAACTCATAGATATGCTTGATTTCTCATTTGATAGTGGTTTTTCCAAGTTGGGTTTACACTCACGTTCGTTTCTGAGATTAAGGGAGTGAAGAGCTTTCAACATCCTTGCTGTTATCAGTCAAGTTGTTTTTAATCCCTTTTCTGGTCTAAAATAAGGTCCTAAAGTATAGTTTGTACATTCCAAGTATAATCCCAGTCTTTTTTTTCCTCTGTTGATCCCACACAAGTCAGGTGACAAAATTAAATCTGGTTTAATAGATTTTCTTTTAATTTCACAAGGCAGTCTTTCACACAAGGTTAAAGGTTTGGTTTTGACAATAAAACAGAAGTTTATACCACTAAAGAAGAACTAAATAAAACAAATCAAGCTATTTAATACACAGTTTAAATAAATTCAACAGTCAGCAAAACAAAATCCTAACAATCTCAAATATAGTTAATCAAAATCCAGAGAAATGTCCTTCTCTATCAAGTCTGTAGGTTGACTTAGCTACTTTTTCCTCAGTTCTGGTCCTATAAGCTCTTTTACTCACACAACTTAAGAATTTCTCAACTCTGAATAACCAATACAGATTTTTTAACCAAACACTCCTGCTCCAGAAGTTTCACAAAGTAAAACCTTTATAACTTATTCCCTAAACTGCTCTAAGCAAATCCCTTCTTCAAGGAGAAACTATTTTTGTATCTAACTTCGGGCAAGTCTCCTTCAAACTGAACAGAAAAAATTTGAACTAAATTAATTTGAAATTTGTTCAGCCTAGCTTCTGTTGAAGCTAATGACTTAATTCTTTTGCTTTTCCAATCATAAAATTCCCACAAAATAAATAAGTGTCCATTGAATCTCCAAGAGGCCTTCAGTCATCTGATTTCGAACACACACAGCCTCAAGATCATGGTTCTGAACAGAATGACCTAGGTAATTATTAACGTCCTTCTCAAAAAATAGACCAATATCCATTCACCACTAATTTGAAGTATTTACTGAATAGCAGGACACTGGATAGCTTAGTGGGACAAAGGGATCTTGCTATAATTACTCACAGATCCCTGTCGGCAGAACAATTGAACAGGATAGTTAAGATGGCATACAGGACACTTGCTTTCATCAGTCGAGGCATACAGTATAAGAGCTGGGAGGTAATGTTGGAGTTGTAGAGAGCATTGGTCAGGCCACAGCTAAAGTATACTGTGTCTAGTTCTGGTCACCTCACTACAGGAAGGATGTGATATCACTAGTGGAGGTACAAAGGACTTTCACCAGGATGTCACCTGGGATGGAGACATTGAGTTTTAAGGAGAGACTAGGCATTGACTGCTTTCTTTAGAGCACAGAAGACTGAAGGGGTCATGATTGAGGAGGGTAAGCTTATTAGAGGAATGCATAGGGCAAATAAAGAGCAGCAGTTTTCCGCAATCAAGGAGTCAATCACGAGGAGACATAGTTTGAAGGTGAGGGAAGGAGATTCAGAGCAGAATTGGGAAAAGACTATTTCACACAGTGGATGGCGGGAATGTGGAACATACTGCCTGGGAAGGTGGTGGAAGCTGGAAACCTTACAACCTTCAAAAAATATTTGGATAAGCACTTGAATTATCATAACACTTGAGGATATGAGACAAGTGCAGGAAATTGGTACTAGTGCACTTTTAATGGTAGTTACTGTCAGTGTGGACTCAAAGGGCCTTTTCCGTGCTGTGTGAACTGTGACTCTACAATATGGAGAAAGAAGAGGTTATTCACGCTGACAGGAAGAATGGAAAAACAGAATAACTTTTCAAGAAGCTATTATTTTTTCACACTCACAAAGGGTTAACATGCTGCTGTAGTCCACAAATAATAAAACAAACAGCATTTATGGGACAGTGGGGGTTGGGTGGGAAGAGGACAGAAAAATGGAGTTAAGATCACAATGAGATTGGCAATGATACAATCAAATGGTGAAACAATCTCAAAGGATCAACTCCTGCTCCTAAATCCTATACAACCTGCCTTTATTAATTAATCTTCCAGACCTCTGTCACATGGAGTCTGAGCTGAACCCACTCCAAGGTCAATATGTATGTACTGTACTTTGTATTGTCTCCAACACTTCCTTCCTTACATCGTGTACTATGTAGGAGGCACTGCAGAAAATTCAAATCCTGTCAATATAGTTTACTGGAGGAATAGCAGACTGAGAGGTTACACATGGCTAGAAAGATCGATCAGGCTGAATGTCTTTTCACTTGGAGAGAGGACATTGAGGGGGTGACCTGATAAAGATCTTTAAAATTCTGCAGTTAGGTTACACATAGAGAAGGTGTTTACAATTTCTTGCAGGCAGCACAATGGCTCGGTGGCTAGCACTGCTGCCTCACAACACCAGGGACCACGGTTCAATTCCAGCCTCAGGTGACTCTATGAAGTTTGCAATGCTATCCCTGTATCTGCGGGGGTTTCCTCCCACAAACCAAAGATGTGTGGATTAGCTGTGCTGTACTGACTGCTAATGTGTAAGTTAGGTAGATTAGCCATGGGAATGTGGAGTTACAGGGATAGGGTAGATTTGAGTAGGATGCTATTCAAAGGGTCAGTGCATGCTTGATGGGCCAAATGGCCTCTTCTGGCACTGTAGGGATTCTGTAAATTGTGCACCATGATTATGCAATAGACATTATTGAACCCAAGGGAAACATCCTCACCCTGAGGGTGGTGAAATAGTTTGCTTATTCTTTTGAGGCTGTCGCCTCATTTGGTGCCCATCCCTAGTTGCCCCTGAACTGAGTGACTTGCCTGACGATCTCAGAGGACAGTAAAGGCTCATTTACATTGCTGTGGACCTGCAGTCACGTGTAAACCACACCAGGTAAGATTCCACATTCTGCTCCCCAAGGGACCTTAGCGAGCCAGATGGGACTCTTACAACAATCGATGATCATTTCACGGCACCAGCGCTGAGATTAGTTTTCAATTCCATGATTTATTGGGCACAGTGTTTAGCACTGCTGCCTCACAGCGCCAGGACCTGGGTTTGATTCCACCCATGGGTGACTGTCTGTGTGAAGTTTGCACATTCTCCCCATGTCTGTGTGGGTTTACTCCGGCTTCCTCCCACAGTCCAAAGATGTGCAGGCTAGGTGGATTGGACGTGCTAAATTGCCCATAGTATTTAGGGATGTGTAGATTTGGTGGGATGGGTCCGGATGGGATGCCCAGGGGTCAGTGCGGACTTGTTGAGCTGAAGGACCTGTTTCCACACTGCAGGGATTCTATTCTATGATCTATTATCAGTGAACCAAAATACCACATGTCCCACCATGATCTACCAACAAGTTGATCAAAAGGGAAAAAAAAATCAGAAATTGTGAGTAAAATAGACTTAATATAAAAGCAGAGTGTGAAAGTTTTCGTAGGTATTAAGAAAAGGAAGAGAGTAACTAAAATAAAGAATGGTGTTCATAATGGAGATAGAGTCATAGAGATGTAAAGCACAGGAACAGACTTCTCAATCCAACTCGTCCATTCCAACCAGATATCCTAAATTAATCTAGTCCCATTTGCCAGCATTCTTCCCATTTCCCTCTAAACCCTTCCTATTCATGTATCCATCCAGATGCCATTTAAATACTGTAATTGTACCAGCCCCCACCACTTCCTCTGGCAGCTCATTCCTTACTTGCACCACCCTCTGTGTGAAAAGGTTGCTCCTCAGGTCCCTTTTCAAATCTTTCCCCTCTCACCTTAAACCTGCGCCCTTTAGGTTTGGACTCACCTACCACGGGGAAAAAGACCTTGGTTATTCTTCCTGTCCATGCCCCTCATGATTTTATAAATGTCTATAAGGTCACCCCTCAGCTTCCATGCTCCAGGGAAAATAGCCCCTGCCTATTCAGTCTCTCTCTTTTCTTCATTCTTGCATAGGATATGGGTGTCACTAAATAGGCCAGCAGTTGTTGTCCCTTCCTTAATTACCCTCTCATGTCAAGGGTTGCTCAAACAATTCAGAGGTTATTTAAGAGTCAACCCCTTTGCAGTGATTCTAGAGTCATATATAGGCCAGACCAGAACTGGGCAGATTCCTTCCCTAAAAAAAAATCTGAATAGTTATTTCGTAAATGATAGCCCTAGAGTTGACAGTGTTGGCTGATGAGGGGAGATTGAGTACACTGGGACTATACACATTGGAATTTAGATGAATTAGGCGGGAATCTTACAGAAACATATAAAATTATGAATAGAATAGATAAGATAGAAGCAGGGAGGTTATTTCCAGTAGGTGAAACTAGACTAGGGGGTACAGCCTCAAAATAAGGGGCAGCAGATTTAGAACTGAGTTGAGGAGGAATTTCTTCACCCAAAGGGTTGTGAATCTGTGGAATTCCTTGCCCAGTGATGCAGCTGAGGCTACCTCATTGAATGTTTTTAAGGCAGAGATAGATAGATTTTTGAACAGTAAAGGGATTAAGGGTTATTGTGGTGGGTAAGTGGAGCAGAGTCCACGAGAAAATTAGCCATGGTCTTGTTGAATGGCAGAGCAGGCTCAAGGGGCCAGGTGGCCTACACCTGCTCCTTATGTTCTTATAACTTATATTACACTGAGTCTACCTCGTAATTCCCGATTCATTAACTAAATTTAAATTCCACCACTTGCCGTGGTGGGAATTGAACCTGGCCCAGGAAGACAATAATTTGGATCTCCGGTTCAGTAACGTTACCACTATCTCACGTGGAACACGTCTCATGGTTGAGGTGACTAGTGTGGATACAGTTAAGGAGAAGCTGGATGAAAACAATGGAGAAAGGGAATAGAAGAAGCTATATCAAAAGGAAATCAGATGAGCACTTGAGGTTGATCAACTTTCAAAGGCACAGAGATAGGACAGGGGAAATGGGACTGACTGGATTGGTCTACAGAGCGCTAGCATGAGCTCAAAAGGGCCAAATGGCCTCCTTCTGCGCCATACTGATGCTGTAGCTCTGTGTTGACTGGGTGAAGTGAAGAGGGGAGTGTGAAAGGCAGCTTGTGTGGAGCACAGATGTACCTGCCCAGAGCAGTTGGGCCAAATGGGCCCGTCAATGCTCTGCAATATTATCTTGAGCTGATGTGCTTCATACTCACAGAAACGTATTTTCTCATGCAGTTGGAGCTTGTTATCATTAAAGTGGGAGGGTGGGGACAGGGCTGTAGGAACAGGCCAGCAGATAAGTAAGCCACATTCGAACTCTGCAACACCACATCAGCAAAAAGTAGTTAAGAGATAGCAACTGTGTCCAATCACCCCTCTCACTTTGTACTTTTGGCTGCCTTCTGTGTCCTGAGCTTTATTGCCATTATAAACTTGCTTGTACTATTTGTTAAATGGTCTCACTGCATTAAGAAACTTGGAGCAGGATACAGTCCAAAGTCAGCAAGTCAGACTTTCAAAGTACAGTTAAAACAGGCCAATAGAAAATAGAATGATAGAGTCATACAGCACAGAAAATGGCCGTTCAGTCCAACTTGCACCCGCCAGGCAAGTTTCCCAAACTAAACTAGTCCCATTTGCCTGTGTTTGGCCTATTTGCCTCCAAATCCTTATTTATGTATTTATCCAAATGGTTCTCAAATGTTGTAACTGTACTTGCATCCTCCATTTTCTCTAGCAGTCTATTCCTCATATGAACCACCCTCTGCAAGAATAGGTTGCCCCTCAGGTCCCTTTTAAATCTTTCTCTTCTCACTTTAAAAATATGCCCCCTAGTTTTGAACTCCCCCACCTTAGGGAAAAGACACCGGCCATTCACCTTATCTATGTCTCTCATGATTTTACAAACCCCTATATGGTCACTCCTCAACCTCCAACGCTCCAGTGAGAAAAATCCCAGCCTATCTAGCCTTTCCTTATAACTCAAACCCTGCAGACCCGGTAACATCCTTCTAAATCATTTCTGAGCCCTCTCCAATTTAATAATATCCTTCCTATAGCAGGGTGACCAGAACTGAAAATGGTACTCTAAAAGTTGGTTCATCAACGTCCTGTACAACCTCAACATGACATCCCAACTCCTATACTCAATGGCCTGAGCAATGAAGCCAAGCTTGCTAAATATCTTCTTGATCACATGGTCTACTTTTGATGCAACTTTCAGAGAACTATGTGCCTGACCTTTGGATCTCTGTTCAACAGCACCACCCTGGGACCTACAATTAACTATACAAGTCCTGACCTTGCTCGTTTTACCAAAATACAGCACCTCACATTTATCCAAATTAAACTTCACCTGCCACTCCACAGCCCATTGGCCCAACTGATCCAAGTCCCTTTGTAATCTTCGATAACCTTCTTCACTGTCAACAATATCACCAATTTTGGTGATTTCCGCAAACTTACTAACTATCCTTCCTAAATTCCCATCCAAATCGTTTATCTAAATGAAAGGGCGGCACGGTGGCTCAGTGGTTAGCACTGCAACCTCACAGCGCCAGGGACCCAGGTTCGATTCCAGCCTTGGGTGACTGTCTGTGTGGAGTTTGCACATTCTCCCCGTGTCTGCGTGGGTTTCCTCCGGGTGCTCCGGTTTCCTCCGACAGTCCAAAGATGTGCAGGCTAGGTGGATTGGCCATGCTAAATTGCCCGTAGTGTTCAGGGGTGTGTGGGTTATACGGGGATGGGTCTGGGTGGGATGCTTCAAGGGGCGGTGTGGACTTGTTTGGCCAAAGGGCCTGTTTCCATGCTGTAGGGAATCTAATCTAATCTAAAGTCGACCCAGCACCGATCCCTGTGGAACATCGCTGGGTCACAGACCTGCAGTCCGAAAAACAACCCTCCACCACCACCACCCTCTGTCGCCTACTGTCAAGGCAATTTTATATCCAATTGGCAAGCTCTCCCTGAATCCCATGTGATCTAACTTTACTATGCCTACCATGCAGAACCTTGTCAAAGGCTTTACTAAAATCTATGTAAACAACGCCTACTGCTCTGCCCTCAATCTTTTTGGTTACATCCTCAAAAAAACTTTATCAAATAATATGAGACACGATTTCCCTCCCACAAAGCCATGTTGAATATCCTTAATCAGTCCTTGCCTTTGCAAATGCATGTAAATCCCATCTCTCAGCATCACCTCCAACAACATGCCCACCACTGGTGTCAAACTCACAAATCTACAGTTCCCAGACTTATCCTTACAGCAATTTTTAAAATAAAGGCACAACATTAGCCAGCCTCCAGTTCTCTGTCACCTCACTCATGGCTATAGATGATACGAATAGTTCTGCTAGGGGTCCCAATTTTTTCCCTGGCTTCCCACAATGTCCTAGGATTCACTTGATATAGTTCCAGAGATTTATCCACCATTATGCTTTTTAAGGCCTCCAGCACTTCCTCTTCTGTCAAGTGGGCTGTAAAAGCTGATGCAAAACATTTATTTAGTATCTCTCCCATCTCCTGTGATTCCACACATAGATGACCTCATTGATCTTTAAGGGGCTCTATTCCCGCCGTAGTTGCTCTTTTGCTCTTAATGTACTTGTAGAATCTCTTTGGATTATCCTTAGTCATATCTGCCAAGGCTATCTCACATCCCCATTTATTCCAGATAACAAGGTGTAGAGCTGGATGAACACAGCAGACCAAGCAGCATCAGAGGAACAGGAAGGCTGACATTTCAGGCCTAGTGCCTCTGATGCTGCTTGGCCTGCTGTGTTCATCCAGCTCTACACCTTGTTATCTCAGATTCTCCAGCATCTGCAGTTCCTACTACCCCCTTTTATCCCTCCTGATTTCCCTCTTAAGCATGTCCCCACATCCTTTATACTCTTTTCAAGAGATTCACTTGATCCCAGTTGGCTATACCTGACATATAACTCCTTTTTACTTGCGACCAGAGCTTCAATACCTTTATTCACCCATTGTTCCGTACTCTTACTAGCCTTACACTTACACTCATATCCATTTTACATGTGTGTGTGTGTGAGAGAGACTGACTATTTGGTCATTCATGAGCATAGACTTTTCTAAGGTTAAAGGCTTATACAGAATCCTTACAGTGTGGAAGCAGACCATTCGGCCCTTCAAATCCACATTGATCCTCTGAAGAACATCCCAACCAATCCCACAGCCCTCACCCTATCCCTGTAACCCTGCATTTCCCATAGCTAACGCACCTAGCCCACATACACCTCGACACCACGGGGCAATCTAGCATGGCCAATCCACCCTAACCTGCACATTTTTGAACTGTGTGAGCAAACCCGCACCTATGTGGGCAGAACATGCAAACCCCAAACAGACAGTCACCCGAGGGTGGAATCGAACTGAGTCACCGTGGCACCCCATCTATTCATTTAAGTTTCCAACATTCTATTGACAAGCAAACTCTGCCTCACAGTTCTACTGAGAAAAGATGTTTCCCTTCACATAAATTTGATGCAGTGAGCTAATAATGAGGTGCAAATGCATGGAAATGGTCGCTTCCCAGGAAGATTCTGATCTAACTGTTGAAGTCTTCAACTGCAAATTGGACACATTTTCTTGATTCCAAGAATCTCCTTTCTCTATTTTCACTGAGTCCTCCAAAATTTCTTGCCATAGCCCATTACACTTAAAGACTGGGAAAATTCTGACTACAATGTCTTGTTCAATGGGCTAGGCTTAGAGAGCCTTAGCGGAGGTGATGGCTTCGCAGTATTATCACTGGATTATTAATCCAGAGACGCAGATAACATTCTGGGAATCCAGGTTCAAATCCTGCCACGGCAGATGGTGGAATTTGAATTCAATAAAATATCTGGAATTAAGAATCTAATGACGACTTTGAATCCATTGTCAATTGTCAAGAAAAACCCATCTGGTTTGTTTATGTCCTTTAGGAAGGAAATTGTAATCCTTAACTGGTCTGGCCTACAAGTGACCCACAGCAATGTGGTTGACTCTTAACTGTCCTCAATTAGGGATGGGCAATCAATGCTGGCCTAGCCAGTGATGCCCTCATCCTGTGAATGAATAAAGAAAAGGAACGAGGAAATGCCGCCGACTGAGGCCTTTCAGCCACAGCACAGGGGTGGCTTGGGAACTACAGAACCCCTCAGTCCGTGTGGCTTACAGAGAATGTACACTGTGAAGCAAGAGCATTGAGGTACCTAAGTGTGGGACATGGTGTTCGCAGGAAGAAATAATCTTAAAGTTAGCTTAGTTGGATGGGCCAGATTGATGCTAACAGCAAAGGTTCGATTCCTGCAACAGCTGACCCTCAAGTTAAACTCTCTCCAATGAGGCCCATCGCTGAAGTTTGGGATTCCGGAAGCTGCGGCTGGGGCATTTGCCATGCACATGCTGGCGCTGGGCACTAGGGCTGTACCCAGCTTCCCACATCAAACTGCAGGGGGAGGATTAGTGGTGCTGCAGCTTTGAGTTCTCCTTCTGTCTTTTGTACCTTTTGTACAATTAGTTTTGTTTCAGCAGTTTTTCTACCTTAGATATTTGAACTACACAGGTACATAATTCTTTGAAGTTTGCAACACATATAGACAGAGTGGTTAAAAAAGCACTTAGCACACTTCCTTCATTTGCTCAGTCATTTCAGTATAGGATTTGGGGACGTCATGTAGACATTGTACAGGACGTTGGTCAGGCCTCTTCTGGAGCACTGTGTCCAGTTCTGGTCGCCCAGTTATAGGAAAACTATTATTAAGCTGGAGAGGGTTCAGAAGAGATTTACCAGAACGTTGACAGGAAAGGAGGGTTTGAGTTATAAAGAAAGGCTGGATAAACGGGACTTTTTTCACTGGAGCGTAGGAGGTTGAGAGATAACCTTACAGAGGTTTATAAAATCATGACAGATATAGAAAGGGTTAATAGTAGGCATCTTCCCTAGGATGGGGCATTTCAAGACTAGGGGGCACATTTTTGAGGTGAGAGGAGAGATACTTAAAAAAGACATGAGGGGCAAACTTTTTTTACACAGCGCATAGTTCGCATGTGGAATGAACTTCCTGAGGAAGTGTTAGATGTCGGTACAGTTACAATATTTAAAAGACATTTGGATAGGTACATGAATAGAAAAGGTTTGTAAGGATACGGGCCAGGAGTGGGCAGGTGGGACCAGTTTGCTTTGGGATCATAGTCAGCATTGAAAAATCTGTTTCTGTGCTCTTTGACTCTGAATCTGAGAGAACAGTCCTCTGGGATTATAGCAACTTTATATCTTGTGGACTTCCTGTAATTTCTAATTTGCCCTTGCTCTGTATTCCTGATATGAAATGTATTTTGTGAAAATTAAGTCTATCACAACAGTATTGGTTGGAACATACCGTACGGGTACAAGTTGAATTTTACAGCAAATTCCGTAAGGTTCAAGTCAAAATGTTTTGTCATGTATTTCTACAAACTTTTGGACAACAAAAAAGTTAGTCAGTGAATTACCAAAGTCTAGGACAACACACTGCGGGATGGTCTGAAGTTTTGGGAAGCCATTGCACAGGAGTAATGGGAAACGATCACGAAATAACTTTGCAAAGGCCGGTATTCCATCACTAAGTCACCTGTTATTTAAACATGCGTAGCACATGACATTGTCCCAGCCAACTCAGAGCCAACTCTGATGAAACAGAACCCCCAACATGGCCATTCACATCTGTCAGCCAGGGCTCCCTGATTCGACTACATTCACAGTCCCCAGTCAGGAAGCTCATACTCTATGATACTCACCTGGCTAAATCATTCCAGTCACCACAAATCACTGTTTAAACCTTTCAGCCCTTCCACATCTAAAGGCCGAACATGGTATAAACTCTCTCAGTCTGAATACCCGACAAGGAATATGGATTGTGAACATCAAGAGCAATGAGATTGTCTTGAGACATCGCAGAGTAGAAAATGGTACAGGGAGAAAAGTTTAATTCTGCCACACTTCCTGTCATTCTGTGAAATTCTTCCCTCAGGCTATTTGTCAAACACAGAATGCAAATACTACAATTACACTGAGACAAGAAAGACTGCAACATGCTGCAGAGAGATAGTTCGAATTTTGTTGCAACTTCTGGAATTTGTAAATCAAAGTGTTTTGTAATGCTTCTCCAAATTTTATGCATAAAGTGTACTTTTGCAAAGAAAATGTTCTGCTCAACGGTTTACTGATTAACAGATGGTGGCACAGTGGTAATGTCTCTAGACTAGTAATCTATTCATTTACAAGATGGCTCCCAGAAGTCACATAACTGACATTGTTAATTCAATTGCTGTCAACCAAATCACAGACCAAAACTGCACACAGTGCTCAAGGCGTGGTCTCACCGAGGCTCTATACTATTGCAGTAAATCTTATACTTAAATCTTACATAAATGTACATCTTTCTTTTATTTTAATATACGTATGGGACACACGCAATTCATTACACCAGAACACTGCAGTGATTGGGGCCAGGTTGACCTCATTGACTGAGGTTCCCGATTGCGGTTGTTAACCTGGGACGATCAGGAAAACCTTGGCTGGCCAATATAACCAGGAGATTAGAATCTCCTCAGTTGAGGACCAACTCTGAGCTGGCCTGCCACAGCTAGTATACCGTGCAGTAGTAAACAAGGGGTGGCTTAGTGATGGGACCCAGTCTCTGTGCAGTTATTTCAAACACCACATTAACTTCCCTTGAGAAAAACAAGTATGCAAGAAAGTTTTATAAATTCATGAAAAAGTGGTGGTGATCCTTACCTACACTCAGAGGTCCAGAAACGTATATGTTGTCTTATCTGAATTTTACCTGTGGAGAACTGAAATGAAAAAGTGCCTTTTTAACCTGAGTCATCCTCAAACATTTCAAAGTTTAAAAAAACCTCAATCTTGATGTTCTGCAAAAAAAAAGGGATAATTATGATTTAATGATTGGTAGAATATCAGTATTACACATAGTTATAACACAGTGTGGGGCTGGAGGAACACAGCAAGCCAGGCAGCATCAGAGGAGCAGGAAAGTTGACGAGAAGGGTCCTGACCCGAAATGTCAACTTTCCTGCTCCTCTGATGCTGCTCAGCCTGCTGCGCTTCTCCAGCCCCACACTGTGTTATCTCCGAATCCAACACGGGCAGGTATTACTAACTCTTGCACGTGGTTATTACTGTTTTAACATATTGTTCATACCCTACAGGATGTGCCTTTATATACTCTTCTTCTGCCCTGCATCACTGTCATCAGGGTCAGTTCCTACAGGTTTTACAAAAAAGACTCAATGCTGAAGGTGTATCTGCCAGATTCCCAAGTTAACTCTTCAAAGATGTGACGCTCATCTAAAATTCTCTACAAGGCAAATACTAGAAATCTGTAACATATGAAGAAAATGCTGGAGAGACTCAGGAGGTCTGTCAGTACCTGTGGAGAGAGAAAACAGAATTAACATTTCCAGCCTTCCTTCAGAACCGAAAAGTGTTTAAAATTTTCCCATTTACACCTTTGGCAGATGCAGAGACTCACTGCGAAAGACAAAAGTATTGTTAATGGCGGAGAAACATAAAAGTGATTTAAAAACGGGTGTATCCATAGAAGCATCAGTGGCTCTGAGTGTTTGGTGCTTGTGTTCCTTAACGCCTAAAAGGTAGAGGAAAGTTTTCTTGTTAAAACGTTGGATAAGATGAAGAATGAAGTGGAACTGGGGATCAGGACAGCTTTAAGATAACATGAGCTGGTGTTGATGGAGAGAAAAATTGAGAATGTGCACTGAGTGTTGATCTCAGGATGCGGTGGAAGCAGCTATCATAGAGCTGAAAGCACGGAAACAGACTCTTTGGTCCATCTTGTCCATACTGACCAATATCTTAAATTAATCTGGTCCCATTTGCCAACATTTGGCCCATATTCCTCTAAACCCTTTCTATTCATGTACCCATCCAGATGCCTTTTAAATGCTGTAATTGTATCAGCCTCCACCACTCCCTCTGGCAGCTCATTCCATGCACGCACCACTCTCTGTGTGAAAAAGTTGCCACTAAGGTCCCTTTCAAATCTTTCCCCTCTCACCTTAAACCTATGCCCCTCTAGTTTTGGACTACCCCATATCTGAGAAAAGACTTTGTCTATTTACCCTATCCAAACCCCTCATGATTTTATAAACCTCTTATAAGATCACCCTGTCAGCCTCTGATGCTCCAGGGAGAACAGATCCAGCCTATTCAGCCTCTCCCTGTAGCTCAAACCCTCCAACCCTGGCAACATCCTTGCAAATCTTTTCTAAACTCTCACTTTTCACAATATCCTTCCTACAGCAGGGGGACCAGAACTGCAAAATAGTCCCAGCCAAATGAGCCTTTCCCTGCAGCTAAAATCATCCAACCCTGTCAACATCTTTGTAAATCTTTTATGAACCCTTTCAAGTTTCACAATATCCTTCATATAGCAAGGAGAGCAGAACTGAATGCAGTATTCCAAAGTCATCTAACAAATGTTCTGTACAGCTGCAACATGACCTCCCAGCTCCTACACTCAACGCACCGACCCATGAAGGCAGGAGTACCAAATACCTTCTTCACTATCCTGTCTTCCTGTGTCTCCACTTTCAAGGAACTATGAACCTGCACCCTAAGGTCTCTTTGTTCAGCAACACTCCCCGGGACCTTACCTGTAAGTGTATAAGTCCTGGCCTTATTGCCTTTCCAAAATTCAACACCTCACATTTATCTAAATTAAACTCTATCTGCCACTCCTCGGCCCATTGGCCCATCTGATCAAGGGCCCATTGTACTCTGAGGTAACCTTCTTCACTCTCCACTACACCTCCAATTTTGCGGTCACCTGAAAACTTACTAAGCAAACCTCTCTGTCTGAGGAGTGTTACATTAGTCGGAGGTACATATAACCTTGGTTGGGTTTGAAAAGTGGAGAATGGAATCCATGCAGAGTGGGGTAAAGTGTGAGATAGTGATTGAGGAAGAAGATACGGCTGTGAAAGTGAGTTTTAGTAAATATTTCATCCAACACCAGGAGGAATTTAGGAGGCACTGAAGGCGAACAAACCATTAACAGTCCCTGAGGTAATGGGAACTGCAGATGCTGGAGAATCCAAGACAACAAAATGTGAGGCTGGATGAACACAGCAGGCCCAGCAGCATCTCAGGAGCACAAAAGCTGACGTTTCGGGCCTAGACCCAGACAGGTCTCTGATGAAGGGTCTAGGCCCGAAACGTCAGCTTTTGTGCTCCTGAGATGCTGCTGGGCCTGCTGTGTTCATCCAGCCTCACATTTTGCTGTCATTAACAGTCCCTTTCTCTTTTGCACTGGGTCTCTGCCTCTGTCAAAAGTGTGAAAGTACATTTTCCAAAACCCTTCAGTTCTGAAGATATTGCTCAACTTCAAACATTAATTCTGTTACTCTCTCCACAGACGCTGTCAGACCCACTGAATTTTTCCAGCCTTCTCTGTGCTTATTTGGTAACTCTTTATACAATTCCAAACTAGTCCCAATTACCACTCACCCCCCGCTCTGCTTGCTTCAGCAATAAGTCTGGCCACACCTCACATTTTCAAATTGCTGACTCTATTTCCAAATCTTTCCATGGCCTCAGCATCCCTTTCTCTGCCTCTGTAACCTTCTCCAGCCTTTCGCTACCACAGGTCTGCTCTCCTCCAACTCCGGCCACTTGTGCACCCGCAGATTTCAACCCCTCTGGCTGCTGTCAGTTAAGGCCTCAGCCGCCTGAGCAATAAACTCAGATTCCCTTCCCAAAATTCTACATTTCGCTCTCTGCTTTTAAAGAGTCACCCCTGAAAACCTACTTCTTCGCTTAAAACATTTCGATCTTTTGCCCTAACTCCTCACGGCATCAGATGTTGATTGATAGCACTGCCATGGTGGTCTTTTACTATCATAAAGTGGCTACATAAATTCAGTTGTTGTTGCTGTGATGATTTTAACATTGGACAACTCTATGGTACTCCATACTAATTCTGTCGAACATTAGTTTACGACTCGGAAAGGAATGTTCCATTTCAATGAGCAATATGAAGGTTAAGAATGACCTGATTTTAAAAAGCCTCAAATTCAACAACGGTCTGATCCACGACCCTTGACCCTTTGCTCCAAGCAAAGCCCGCTTTACGTACGCCCAAGTATCCCCCGCCTCCCCTTGTCGCGGACTGGTTTATAGTCACCGTCAATCACAAGCAATTACCGGTCCGCTATTGGTCTAACCCGCTACCGCCGGGAATGATTGGAGCGGCCTCGCCGTCGCGTGCTGACACCGGGTATCCAGGCGCTGAGTGGTCTAACTCTTTGCCAGTCGCAGAAACGGAGCCAATCAAAGTCGGCGGTGGTGGGCGGGAGCGATATAAAAGCGGGTCCCTGGGCTGACGGCGACTCATTTGCGTGATGGCGGCGAGTGCGTTTGGTCGGGTGGCGGGCTTATCGGGCGCTCTGGCCGTTGGGCTCGGCGCTTATGGGGCGCACGGTAAGTCTGTAATAAAACTTCCCTGTACCTTCCTTCTCCGGGTTGGATACTCGTCTGCCTGTGCCTCGGCCCCGGTGTGTAAATGCGGATTGTCTCCTTACATGTGGGGTGGGGGGAGGAGAAGCTGGCAGTGGGGTCAAGCTGGAAACTTTACCCACCCTCGATGGTATCCTAGTCTCTGAAACCATTCCCTCGCCGGCCCGACCCCTTAAGTTGGCCAAAAGTAAGCGTGAGTGTGCAGTTCGACTGCGGAAGGCTCCAGTGTTGCCTGTCCTTGTTCCTCCCATTCCCTGACTCCAGACCTGGAGCCCAGGAATCCTGCAGCCCCTCAATTCCTAATTGCATTGTGACTGCACAGTGGCTGGTTGGCTGTGGGTGGCAGCACAACTGTGTCATCTGTCCTGGTTGCAACTTGACAATTGCAGCAGCTGGGTTCTGTGTTGCCTTTCCTAATCTTGGGGGCTATAGTGCTGTAACCCCAGGAGTTTCATCATTGACCAGTGCATGACCCCATTTGGTGCACTGCTTTCTTCTGAGGTGTTAACACTCTCTCCTGCCTTTTCCTTAGAGCTTGCAAACACTTCATGTGCTTTTCAACAAGGAATGGGTAACTTTGAACCTGACTTGAGTTTTAGTCCTGGTCTTGACTGTGAAGGATTAGTGTAAAGGTGAAGACTTATAAATTCAGTCTAGTTGGTGAGTCACTTTAGAAGGATATGGAAGGGGCTATATAAATGCAAGGTGTTGAGGCTGCTGGATGTCTGAAAGGGAAACTGAAATGGCTGGGACTGTTTGCTTGCTTAGCCAGAACTGTTGCCATCTGATAGTTTGACCTTCTGTCATATCTGTAAATGAAAAGCTGAAAGTCTGATCTTGACCTCATTCCATCAGCGTTTGTAGAATGAGCCTCCTGCCACACTTTACCATCTTGAGATTTGGGGCATTGCAGATCTGATTGCTTGCCCAGGACCCTGTGGTTCATGAAATAACTTGCTGTGTGAGTGGTTGTTTGGTGGAAAAATGGTGGGTGTATGCATGTGGCCATGTTAAGGATTTCAGCCAGATATGTTGTAATGCTGATGAAGGTCATGGGTGTTTCTTGGCCAATGCTGGTCTAAAAGAATTTTGTTTGAATAGCACTGCTCACTGCCTGAATGTGTTGCACTTGGTGGGGCACTGTTGCAGTGCAGGGAACACAGCAAGATCCCACAATGTGGTAATCTGGTCACTCATTTGGTGAAGGGGCTACTGCCCTCCTCCCTAAAACTCTTCAGTTACTATTTCCAGTAAGGAGCCACTGGATATCAGTGGTCAACAGAAGCCTTGGAGATTCATTTGGAATAGCTTTAAGACCTGCTAATGCCTTTTTCTGTTGCTTTTTGCAGGATTTCGGCGCAGTGACCGAGATGATTATTTGAAAGAGGTGAGGCAAAAAGTTGAGCTTATAGTTTTCCTTGCAGAGCAGGAGGTGCTATTTTGTTCATTGAGTCTGTGCAGGGACAGTCAGTGCAGCCTTGTGATGTCCTTTTATCCCACTGACATCTCATTTCGGAGATCACTCATCACCTCGGCCTCCACTAGCCTCTCAGGCAGTGAGTCCAGGAGGTGGCCATCCAGTCCCTCGGACTTGCTTCACTGGCCAATCTGGTTTTGGCCTTGGCAGTACTTTCGCTCTACCACTGCGTTGGCCCCCCCCCCCCAATACCCCTTGTCTTTGTTACTCAGTCTTCTTGACTTGGCCTTAATGTCAATGACACGGCATCCTGCTCCTCTGATACAATTGCACAGACCAGTGGCCCTCTGAGGAGTAAGCTGTCCTCTTGCATGAGGGGCTGCTTATTTCTACCAGTCTCCCCTTGGCAAAGCGTTTTTGTCTGCATCTGCCCTTTCATTTCCCTTCAGGAACTTGAATATTCTATTGCCACTCCTTTTTCAAATATTTCTTCCTCCTACTCTTGCCCAAAACTTTTAATCTGTTTCTCAGTCTTGTGCCATCAGCTAATGGGAGCAGCTTTTCTCTTGCCTTAAATAAATCCATTTTAATCTTGTTATCAGTATCCTTCATTTGAGGGTCATGTGCACCTTCCAGTGCAGGAAATCTTGGTGCACCTGAGATCACAGGATCTACTTCTGTGTTCTCTCTGCACTGTTGCTGTGTCTTGTTGAAGCATTAACACCCAAAGCATTTGGTCACTTTCTTCAGCAGTCTATCAATCAGTAGCAATCTCCAGTTGTTAATATCCTCACTCAGTGAGGGACAGTAAGAAACCTAACATTCAATGTGTACTCCCTGTAAAGATTTCATTGCTCCAGAGGACAGCCCTAACTTCCCCTGCTTAACCTTGTCACTAAAATTCAATGTCCCTGGAACCATTCTGGTAAATTGACCAAAATGTTTTTCTGAAGGTTGGGACTGTGATTCCCTTGTAAAGGCAAGTTCTGGTATGTGCTTTTGTTCATTGTGGGTGTTGAGCATTGAATGTCTGTACTCAGGTGGCAAAAGACTTCATGAGCAGCTGGTACTGAGGTCAATGCAAACAGTAAGTTGCAGGCCATGACTGAAGGCACCTAGAGTTTACCCTGGAGCTGCATGTAGGCCAGACTGGGCAAGGCTCCTTCCCTATTTGACGTTGGTGAATTAGTGACCTTCATGGGCTTTTGCATCTCAGGTATCATATTTCCATAATGACAGTTGTGGTTTGAACAATTATAGATCCCTAGTCATACAGCATGGAAACAGGCACTTCAGTCCAACCATGTTCCCCCAAACTAATTCTGCTTGCCTGCACTTGGCCAGATTCCTCCCAACCTTTCCTATTCATGTACTGATCAAAATGTCTTTCAATTGTAACTGTACCCATATCTGCCAGTTTCTCTGGCAGTTCATTTCACACATATCCTCTCATTAAAAATGACCTTAGTTTCAAACCATCCCACATGAGGAAAAAGACCCTTACCATTCTCAGTATCTGTGCCTCATGATTTTATAAACCTCTATGGTCACCCCTGAACATTCCAATAGGGAAAAAGTCCCTGGCTTTATAACTCTAACTCTGTTCCTGGCTACATCCTGGTAAATCTTTCCTGAATCCTCTCCAAATTAATAATATCCTTCCTACAGCTGTTCAGGGGGTCAGTGTGAACTTGAGCTGAATGGCCTGCTTACACACTATAGGTATTCAACAATACTCAGTATGATGTAACAAGAATCAAAAATAAGCCATGAGTTTTTTCCTTCTAGCCTTCAATCAGCTTTTAAATGGCTTTCGGCATGGATAGCCATGTATTTGTGCTCCTGGGTCCCTGTGTATGATCATACAAATTAGTAGCAGGAGTAGGCCATTCAGCCCTTGCATCTGCTCCTGCATTCAATAAAATCACAGCTGATCAGTGAACCTCAAATTTGCACTCCCACCCACACCAATGACCTATCCCTTCTCTTAGCATCCTTCTCTGTTCAACAACTCTGCTTCCTCCACTTTTTTCCAAGAAGGGTTCCAAAGACGTTTCTCCCCCTGAGGGAGAGGGTTCAGTAAAATAGCCTCTGCTCTTCTAAACTCCAGCAAATACAAGCCTGATCTGTCTTCCTTGAGATAGCCCCTTCAAGTCTGCAACTCCTTCCACTGCACTTGCATACAGCTGTACATAAAGTATGGAAACAGAGCCTTTGGTTCAACCAGTCCATGTTGGCCATAATCCTGAACTTTAGTCCCACCTGCCAGACTCTGTCAACATTTCCTATTTTACTACTTTAAATATTATAGTACCTGTATCTACCACTACCTCAAAGTACACTTCACATGTACCATCCACTAAGTTTCCCCATGTCTTTAAGGCTTTTTAAATCTCCCCCTTAATGTGCCTTCTAGCCTTGAAAGCCCCTAGGGCAAAGGCAACTACCATTAACTCTAAGATAATAAAATGTGAGGCTGGATGAACACAGCAGGCCAAGCAGCATCTCAGGAGCACAAAAGCTGACGTTTTGGGCCTAGACCCTACATCAGAGGGGGGATGGGGAGAGGGTTCTGAAATAAATAGGGAGAGGGGGAGGTGGACTGAAGATGGAGAGTAAAGAAGATAGGTGGAGAGAGTAGAGGTAGGGAGGTAACTCTATCTATACCCCTCATATTTAAACTGCAAAATGTTGCCCCCTCAACTGCCTATGGTCTAGGTAAAAGTCCCAGCCTTTCCTTAACTCAAACCTTGCATACTCAGCAACATCCTTGTAAATGTCTTCTGGACCCTTTCCAGTTTAGTAGTAACCTTCCTTTAACTGGTGACTAAACTAGACAGTGGAAGGCCAGTAGTATACACAGCACTTCAGATGTTTCCAACATTTGTCTCTTTGCTTTCAAGTCCCCTCAACAAATAGCATTAGCTTTCCAAATTACTTGCTGTACCTGCCCACTCGCCCTTTGAGTCTCACCTGAGGGCACCCAGATCCCTCTGCATCTCAACTTTCAAATCTCTCCCATTTAGACTTCCACAACTTCATTTGCCACACTTCTCTATTCTCAACCTATCAATCTTTGTAGCATCTCTTCTGTTCTCTTCACAATATACTTTGCTATCTGTCTTTGGTCACCATATTTGCTGACAACATACTTGTCCCTCACCATTTCCCTTGTAGAAATTGAGTATTTGAGGACCCTGTGATCCACCACACATCACATTTTGCCACCCAGTAAAAGACTGACACTAACAAGCTGAGTAGACAGTCTTCAATCCATGCCAGTATGATGCTCATGGCTGTTGGCTTGTTTCCTGCAACAACTTGTGTGGTATGTTGTCGAAGCCTTCTGAAAGTTGAAATGCTGCACATCCACCAGTTTGCCTGTATGCATGACATTTTATTTCCTCAGTCTGAAACTGGTTGTGTGATCTCCCTTGAACAAAATCATGCAGCAAGCTTTAGCTGGCACCTTGTGAACCAGCACTCAAACCAGAAATTATACCTGAAATGATGGGCACACTCTATCAGCATGATTTGTACAATGTCTAATAGTTGAGGGTCCAAGTGAGAAGGCTGTTTGTGTAGCCTTATTTATGGCAAAGCTGCATTACTGATTTATGCTGTGTACCCCCACAGTACATTTATATTGTTTCCACATTGACAATGTGGACCTCCCAATCAATGACTACATCTTGGTCCCAATGGGTGCTGGTCAGTAAAATGTTTGTATAATAATCCATGTAATGGTTAAGTTAATAGCTCCTGTTTTGACTCCCCCCCCCCCCCCCCCCCCCCCACCCCCCAAACTAAATGAATTACATTTGTTATCTTCTAATGCAACCAATCCTGACTCGGTTTTGGAAAACTGAAATAAATGCATCAACCATCTCCTGTGCAGCTACTTGAGGCCATCGGATGAAGTCCATCAGAACCTGGGTACTTGTCAGTCCACAGCTCCACTTTAGTATTACTTCTGAGTTAGAGTTCCTCCCTCCTGTTTCCTGATTCAATGCTGCTTTGTTTTCAGTGTGAAGACTGAGGCAAAAAACATTCATTTGCCAATTCTTCCTTTCCACTAATCTACAGTCTTTGGTCTGATAGAATAAATATCCACTTAACATTTTAAGTATTTATAGAAACTTATTGCTCTGGCAAGCTTTCTCATACTTTATCCTCTTAGTTATTCTTTACTTTTTAATATTTGCTCTAATCTTCTGACCTGTACCAGTCTTTGAACAATTAAAAGTATTTCCTTTAGTTTGATTGTTGTCCTTGTGTTGGCCATAAATGTTGAGTCTATCCATAAGATGCTCTTACTTGGAATGCACTAAACTGCTCTGCAATATCCTCGAATGTCTCAGTGCATCCCTCAACTCCTCTTTAATCTAACTTGCCAGGTTGCTTTAGCCAGCTGTTTTCATGTCCTTATTTTCTTAGTCTCTGACCCATTCCCCTCTCCCTCAACTGAATATAAAATTCAGCTGTATGTTGCTACTTTGGAGCAGCTTTGCTGAGGTTCTGTGGCACAAGGCCATGCCTGGTATAGCCCAGTCTGGCTCCAGACTGTAGTGTTAAGAAAATAAATTAAATTAAAATTTTGCAATGGGTTCAAAACTCAGGAACTGCCCTTGAGTTAAATTGACATTAACAAGTGACAGGAGCAAAATCTCAGATGGAGGGTTGCTTTTACTTGGACAGGAGGGGTGTGTTGGAGTCTCTCCTGAATATGCCATGTGCTCTAGCTGTAGTACTAACTTATTCTTGTTCTACAGCTGTTTGAAACTGCAAACAAGTACCACTTCCTCCACAGCCTGGCACTCCTGGGTGTTCCCCACTGCAGGAAACCTCTGCTGGTATGAGACTTTCATTGCTTTTAGTTTTACTGATTTTTTTTTTTCCCCCAACTGTTGATTCATCTGTCACTGGCTCTACCAGTGTCCCATATACTTTCTTCTGAAGGGTCTAAGCCCAAAACAAGAGCTTGCCTGCTGTGTTCATCCAGCTCAACACCTTATCTCCCTCGTACCCTAATTGTGTAGCTGTCATCTACAATGCCTACACAACCCAATGAAATATCTCTCTCATCAGTGCTGGAACTTTGCTTAGAGTGGGATGAGTTTGGAGGATTTTTATATTTGCCTGCCCTGGCATTGTATCCCACAAGTTGCTGGCTTGAGTTCATGTTGTGATTGTCTCATGTGCATAAAGCATTTCCCAGCTAGCAAAGTATGCATTAGCATGCCTGAGCCTAACCTGTTCTCACCCAGCCTCCTTCCTGTGTAGGAGCTGTTAGACAGCAAACCCAAGACAGGTGAATACCAAAGTTTAAACATGTGTACCTTCAAAGTCCGTGCAGCTGATGCTCTAGGTCTTTGCCCAGCTAAGACTTGGCATCACAGCTGCAAATGTTTCCCTCCCTTCTCCACTGCTCAGCTGCAGCAGTCTACCATCTGTAGATGCATTGCAGAAACTCACCTTACAGCACCTTCCGAGCCCATGAATGTTACCATTTGGAAGGATGGATACATTGGAACACCTGAGATCTCTCCAAGCCTCCCACTATCCTGAGTTGGAAGTGTATTGTTGCCCCTTTTGGTGTTAATCAAAATGCTGGTGTTTCTGCACCAGTGACTCCAGTGGTTCAAGGTAGCTCACCACCTAGGCTTTGAGGCCCACTGAGGATTAATAAAAGCCAATTACCTCAAAAGGTGGCTCAGTGGTTAGCACAGGTCTGGGTTCAGCTCTACCTTGCTGTATGGAGTTTGTACATTCTCCCAATATCTGCATGGGTTTCCTCCAGTTACCTCCCACAGTCCAAAGATTTGCAGGCTGTGAATTTTCCATGCTAGATTGCCTGTAGTGTTCAGGGATATGTAGATTAGGTGGGTTATTGGGGAATGGGGCTAGGTGGGATGCTCAGGGTTGGTGTGGACTTGTTGGGCCAAAGGGCCTGTTTCCATCATGTAGGATAATAAATTGAAGTTGCAACCCATTGAGTTTCAATAGTGATTTTTTTGCTTCCAGTTGCTGCACCTTCAGAAGTAACAATGCATTGTACTGACCTGAATATCATTGAATTGTAGGCTGGCTCCTTGCTGACCTCTGGCATGGTGATGTTCTGTGGTTCCCTCTACTATCAAGCTGTGACTGGAGATCCAATGTTCACCAAAGCTGCACCATATGGAGGAACTATTCTAATAGTGGGCTGGGCAGCCATGGCACTCTGAGGTTGGCAGGAAGCAGGGCAAGGGAGCACACTGAACAGTCCAGGTGGAATTTGACAGGGTTCTAGGGTACAAATTGGAGTGGGAGCCCCTCACCCCAGCATGTATTTGGGGACCACCCTCTAAGGTATCCATGAGAAGCCTCTACTCATTCCACTGGTCTGAAGCCAGTGTTCCAACTTGCTAGGACTATTTTGATCACTTGCTATGCTAAGTTGTTGATCTTGCCTTCAATCCTTCTGTTCTGCTTTTGTCCATTCCATCTTGTCTCAGTCTGCTGAGCAGAGCCTGAGTTGTGTGCTCATTAACAGCAGAATATCAACCCTGATATGACAAGTCCAGAATCCATTGTAGAGGATGGCTCACCTCCACACATCACATTGGCCTGCCCATAGGCCAAGAAAAAGATTAGTATTGCTGAAAGGACCGGTGTTCTCCAGTTTGTCCTGATGAAAGGCAAGAATGCCAAATATCAAAGGATGGATGGTTTTTTACTCTGGGTGGGATGGGGAGGAAACACGGGACTGTTTGCAGTTTGGCTCTAGAGTTGGTCCTGACTAGCATGACAAATGGGATTCGCAACATGTATCTTTTCAGCAAATTTGTTTTGTACCAGAAATAACTGACATTCAGGCTGAGGCGGTAACTTAACAGACTCAGCTGTTCCTGGTAGCCCCTTTTTTCAGGAGATGGTTGTGGGGGCTTGTCTGAAGTGGGCAAGATCACAAGGTGAAAAATCAGACCATGTCCCCTGATGCCAGTGAGCTGGGCATCCCACTGGCACTGTCCTGCACTGGGTTGAATCATTGAAGGTACAGATTCAAGGCCATTGTCCTTATGGAATATTTATCCAATTCAGCAATACAGTTGAATACAATGATAACCTCTAATGGTGGGAGCAGGGGGAGAATTGTGACCTGTTGCTACTCTGACCCTTTCCTATGGCCTGATTTTAGACTTGATACCTGTTTTCAGGAGAGGAAAAAACAATGTTACTAGTCCCTCTGCTACCTTTATTTGAGCTTCAAATTCCAAATCTGCTGTTCACTTGTCTGGTCTGTCTCTGGGAGGACACTTAGCAGGTGCACTTTGGAATTACTGGATTTATATAAATGGTGACACTAACTAGAATGTAATGCAGTGCAAGGTCTGGTGATGTACCTAAATTCACTGATTTTTAATTCAGACTTTTGTACAAAAGCTGTATAAAATGTTTTTATTGGCTTGTATTTGTCAGATTTTGTTTTTCAGTGCAATCCTCACTTCAAAATGTGAAGAAAATACTTTAAGGGTCAAGTCTTTAGTGACGAAAGCACCAGAAAACTGAAGGCAGCAGCTAGATTATTGACTGATATGTTGAAGAATATTGGGGCATGGAGAAAATGTGGAGCAGCCTCAAGGGACTAAATGGTGTGCATTTGTTAGTATCTTAATGACATTCCCAGTACCACATTGAGTCCTGCCCTGTCAGATGAAACACTAAACTGACACTACCCTCCTTTCACTGGATCTAAAATGTTCCAAGTTATTGGATGAAGATTGAGGGCTGGTTGGATGTGGGAGTTCTTTCCTGTGTCAGTATTATACAATAGTCTGAAAATAGACATTACTGCAAAAGCTTGGATCTGTGGTGAGCAAACATAGTTAATGTTTCAAGTCCAGTGACCCTTCAAGGACACATTCTCTCTCCATATGGCCCCAATAGCACCTTTCCTGCAGTGGCAGGTGTAATCCTGCCTGTTGAACTCTGGGGTCTGTTGGATTTGATTGCCTCCATTCCCAGTTTTCCTTCAGCTGTGTGTGTAATATATATAGGGTCTAGCTCTGTTTGTTGATCTTGGTGGAGAACCAGGCCTCTAAGAATTCCTGTTTGGCCTGTCCTCTGATCCTGGTGTTTCAGTTGAACTGGTGGTGTTCTCCATGTGAATCGTGATGAATAAGTACTGGTCGTGTCTTTTTTCTTGCTAGCTGGTGTCCATGCACTCTTGTGGCCAATTTTCTTCCTGTCCATCCAATGTGATATTTGTTGTAGACTTTGCATGGAATTTTGTACATGTTGGTTCTGTCCATAGTGTGTAGGGGGTCTTTGGTTTGAGTTAGCAGTTGGTGTAGGAGTCTTGTGGTCTGAATGTGTTCCTGATGTATGGTAGTGTTAGTGTGCAGTATCTTGTTTGTGATGCGTATTATCAGACCCAGCTGTTCAGGTGTGTCCTAAACACTTGGAGGTACTCCTTTCTGGTGTAATTCTGGATTGCAAGTGTTGCCCATTTGAGTAGTGCTTTCACACCATGTTATGGGTGTTATAGTGTAGTTACTGTAGAAATTCTACTTGGTCACAAGTCACACTGACCAAGTCCTGAATTTCACCAGTAACCACCTAACCACCCACAAAGTTGTGACCATGCTATGTAGAAACCTGGAACAATGCTAAACAGAACCTCCAAGTAGTTACAGACAACAGATACTGAACAGCTGGATCTGACAATGCCTTTCTCTCAACAGGAAGATACTGCATGTTCTAACACATCTAAACTGACCATGACACTTGCAACCATTAGGCATCAGAAGCACAAACCCAGCTCAACCCTGCAACTAACTCAAACCAATGTACAAAATTTCCTCCATGTTGCTTTTGTTAGGGCTCACTCTGCTCTTGCACAGTTGGAAATAGATTTCCTTTTTAAAATTCTTCCTACTAAAGTGAACTATGAATCCTACTGCAGCAGGCTACAGCAACAGCCTGCATTTATCAGATAGTAAGAACAGAATGCTAGGTCAGAGAACTGTGGAGCTGGAGGAACACAGCAGGCCAGGAGCAGGAAAGTTGACATTCTGGGTCAGACCCTTCAGAAATGGGGAAGGGCTGGGAAATAGAGGAGGGATGGGACCAGGGAAGGTGATAGTTGTGTACGAATAGTTGGGAGAGCAGATGGACAAGTCAGGTCAAGGTGGGGATGAGAGGGACAGTTGGACATGGGATGAGGCCAGGGATGGGAAGATTGTAAAACTGGTGGATTCCATGTTTAGGCCATTGGGCTGTAGGCTCCTGAGGCAGAATGAGGAGGTGCTGTTCCTCCAGTTGACAAGTGATGTCATTGTGACACTGGAGGCCCAGGATGGACATATCACCCAGGGAGAGAGTTAACATTTCTCAACCAGAAGGTGTTGTCACTTGTCACAAACAGTGCAGGTGCTCTACAAAGCAGTCTGAGCCTCTGCTTGGTCTCTGTAGAGGCACATTGGGAGCAGTGGATGCAGTAGACCACATTGGATGTGTGGGTGAACCCCTGCCTGTTTGGGGCCTAGGATGGAGGTGAGGTGGGTGGTGGAAAGTGTAGGGGCAGGTGTAGTGCTTTGTTCCCCTCCCAGGGAGGGGATGTGACAGCCTGGGTGTGAGATGCAGCTGGGAGCACTCTTGATCACCAATGGGATGTTGTGGTCCTTTAAAATAAGCAAACATCTGCAATGTTTGGGAATGGAATACCCCATCTTGGGAGCAGATACAGCAGAGGAATTGGCAGTAGGGATGGCTGCCTTGTAGGAAGGTGGGTGAGGTGTAGTTAAGGTAGCTGTGGGAGTTGATGGGCTTGAAATAAATATGGTTTTGAGGCAATCACCTGAGTTTGTCAGACTGGGAGCCAATATAGGCCAAAAACATCACAATGATGGCCAGCAGGCCATGACCCAAATGAGGATCCAGGCCAGCAGAGCTTTGGAAGAAGCTGAGTTTGCAGAGACCAGGCAGGACTCTGCTAGATTAGTTAAACCTGGGGGAGGAAAGGTGTTAACAGTTTTGGCAATAAGACTAGGTGTTAGTCCTAGAGGTGAAAATAAAAGCATTGAAGAAACTCTGCAGGTGAAGAGAAAGCAGTTAACATTGCATTTGGTAACCCCCTGCCCCCTCTGAACTGATGGTAGCTAGAAAATCCCAGATGAAGATTTAATAGCTGTAGCTGATTCTGCCTCTTCCCTATAGCTTCAACCCTGGCAACAGCCTTGTAAATCCTTTCCTGAACCCTTTCAAGTAATAACATCTTTCCTATAGCAGGGTGACCAGAATTGGTTAGCCCACTTTGGGAATTCTCCTTCAATGTTCTGTACAGCTACAATATGGCATCTTAGTGCACTGACCAATAAAGATGAGTACTAAAAGCCACCTTCACTGCCCTGTCTACCTGTAACCCCACTTCATGGTCCTATGAGCCTGCACGCCAAGGTCTCTTTGGGCAACATTTGCTCAGGACCTTAAGTACATAAGTCCTGTCTCTTCAAGCTAAGCATTTAGTTCTGGTTTACTTGTGGCATGTGGGTGTCACTGGTTGGGTCATCCTGACTATTTCCTGTCTCTAATTGCCATGGAGGAGGAGATGAGCTACTCCTTAAATCATTAATGATGGCCTCGTGCTATTGTTGCTGATGTTGGGTGACACCACGAATGTTCTGGTGCCACAGGCTCAATTCCTACACACTGCAGCTGACTGAATTTGAATTCAGTTCAAAAACATGACTTGTGATAACCATGAAACCATTATTATTTGTCAGGGGAACCTATCTGGTTGACTCCTTCCTTTAGGGAAGGAAACTACCATCCTTATCTGGTTACAAATCATCTCAACTTGTTATCTGGTTAGGTCTACATGTGACTCCCAGCCCACAGCCAATGTGGTTGATGCTTAACTGCCCTCTGAGCAATAAATGCTGCCTGGCCTGCAATGCCTTCCCTTTCTGCACCCAAAGGGTGCAAAATCCATTCAAAGGGCAATAAACCAAGCTTTGAGCTCATCAACTTGTGACTCTATTGGAAGAAGAATTGAAATCACATGGTAATGCAGTGTTTCCCATTAGCAAACACAGCAACTGAGCAGCCAGCTTCAAAACAATCCACCCCTTCAAACAAATCCTGAAACGATGTTGGTCATTGCATTCACCAAACAGGCCTTCAGCAGCAAAGAATGTCAGGCCTGCAGCACAAGTCAAATCCTGCAACTTATGAACATCTCTTCATGCTGTGTGAAGTGCAGGATTCTTCAGGGCTGTATTTTCTTTAAGCAGGGTTGGTTTGTGTCAATGCCATGGCAGTGGATCTCAGACTAAGATTAAAAAAATTACTCTTTTCTTATTTGCCCCCACGCCTTTAAACCTGCAAGGGCCATGCTGCTGGTTATCAAATTGTCCACATGTTCTGTCCTGAAGGCTGAGTGATTGTGGGTTATTGAGAAGGATAGGGTTTTCAATACCAACAAAAGGGAAATTCTGTCTGAGGAAATCATTAGTTCTGTGTGTGAAAGATGTAATTATTGTCTACTGACTACTCCAGTAAACAACAGAGCACTTTTTTAAATATGGCACCCATTGCAACATCCAAAATCTCTTTAGTGCTGGAGAAACTCAGCAGGTCTGGCTGGATCTGCAGAGGGTGGTGTGTGTATGGAATGAGCTGCTAGAGGAAGTGGTGGAAGCTGGTACAATTACAACATTTAAAAGGCATTTGAGTGGGTACATGAATAGGAAAGGTTTAGAGGGATATGGACCATATGCTGGCAAATAGGACTAGGTTGATGCTGAATATCTGACCAGCATAGATGAGTTGGACCGAAGGGTCTGTTTGTGCTTGCATCTGAGTCTATCTGCAATATTTTGCATTTACTTAGGAGATTTCATCAGGTTCTGTCATTATCATTAACAGTAGGTTAACAAAGGAGGTGGTAAAGTACACAAAATGGAAAGGAATAATGATGGTGGTAACAGGCTGAAAAGCCAGCATAGATCAGCTGGGCCACATGGCCTGTTTCTGTGTAATGTGTAATAATTGCCTGGGGCTTTCTTTCACCCTCAGCTTTTTGATCTGACCAAGTGAACTTTCCCACGAGGCCAGGCTCACTCCTCAAGGATTCTCCAGTCAATGGCCACCAAAGGGATATGGATGTTGATTTTGCTCGGCCACCAGTTGGGATGTTAGCCCATGTACATTGCATTGCAAATTCAGGGACAACTGGCTCACTGAATCAAACAACATGTTAACATTGTATCAGTGATAATGGGAACTGCAGATGCTGGAGAATCCGAAATAATAAAATGTGAGGCTGGATGAACACAGCAGGCCCAGCAGCATCTCAGGAGCACAAAAGCTGACATTTTGAGCCCATAGTACATAGCTGGCAGCATGTTGACTGTACTCAACTAGGCCAAGCTTGCAAACCCCAAAATAAAAAGTCTCCTGTTAGATTTGGTTCCACAATTGAGCAACACTTTCTGAGCAATGGTGACTGTGCCAATGAATAGCTGATTTAAATTAATAAAGTGTGAAGGTGGATGAACACAGCAGGCCAAGCAGCATCTCAGGAGCTGATGAAGGGTCTAGGCCTGAAACATCAGCTTTTGTGCTCCTGAGATGCTGCTTGGCCTGCTGTGTTCATCCAGCTCCACACTTTGTTATCTTGGATTCTCCAGCATCTGCAGTTCCTTTTATCAGCTGATTTAAATTGCTGAGTCAAACTTGTAACATGACACACTTGCTGGACACAACAGACATTCACATGCAAAACAAAAACCAAATGAACAGCAGATGCTGTCAATCAGGAACAAAAACAAAGTTGCTGGAGAAACTCAGCGGGTCTGGTTCCAGCTGCCTCCTCTTTCCCATAGATGTGCAATCCCTTTACACGTCCGTTCCACACCAGGGGGGGTCTTAGAGCTGTCTGCTCCGAAGCAAAGACCGCAACCGTCCCAACTCACCACCACCCTCCTCCGCTTAGCTCAGCTTGTCCTCACTCTCAACAACTTCTCTTTCAACTCCTCAATAAGAGGAGTGTGGGTACCCGCATGGGCTGTAGTTACGTCTGTCTCGTCATGGGGTGTATGGAATATTCCTTGTTCCAGTCCTCTTCTGGCCCCCGCCCACAACTCTTCCTCCACTACGTCGATGATATCATTGGTGCTGCTTCCCTCTCGCCTGGAATTGGAAAACTTCATCAATTTCACCTCCAATTTCCACCCTGCCCTCACTTCCACCTGGTCTACCTCTGACTCCTCCCTTTCCTTCCTCAACATTTCTACACTAGTATCCATTATAAACCCACTGACTCCCACAGCTACCTGGACTATACATCTTCACACCCTGCTTCCTGTAAAGACTCCATCCCCTTCTCTCAGTTGCTCTGTCTCTGTTGCATATGTTCAGATGAGGCCAACTTTGTCAAGGGATCCTCCGAAATGTCCACCTTCTTCCTCAAGTGAGGATTCCCCAGCTCTGTTGTCGACAGGGCCCTCAACCAGGTCTGACCCATCTCGAGCACTTTCACCCTCATCCCTTCTCTTCGCCATAGGATCCCCCTTGTCCTTACCTGTCCACCATCATCCACATCCAGAAGATCATAAGATGCCATTTCTTCCACCACCAGACATATAGTCCCCTCCCCTCCCTTGTCCGCCTTCTGCAGAGACTGCTCCCTCTGGGACACCTTGGTCCACACTTCCTTCACCCCCAACACCTTCCCCTGTAACTGGCGAATATGTAACACCTGCCCATTTACCACCTCCGTCCCCAGTATCCAAGGGCCCAAACATACCTTCCAGGTGAAGCAACACTTCACCTGCACTTCCCAGAATCCAGTTTACTGCATTTGCTGCTCACAATGTGGCCTCCTCTACAATGGGGAAACGAAGCATAGACTTGGCGACTGCTTCGCAGAACATCTACGTTCTGTTCACAAAAAGACCCTGAGCTACCTGTTGCCTGCCACTTTAACGCACCACCCTGCTCCCTGGCCAATATCTCTGTCTTTGGCTTGCTACAGTGTTCCAGTGAAGCCCAACGCAAGCTGAAGGAACAACACCTCATTTCCCGCTTGGGGACCCTACAGCCCTCCAGACTCAATATTGAGTTCAATAATTTTACAGCCTAAACTCTCCCATGTCCCAGCCCCCCACCCCACACACCAGGCCTTGTTACCACAGCCTGCCATTACACAGCCGCTGTTGTTAGGCACTAACAGTCCCCATTAACAGCTACTCACCCCCCGCCACCAGCCTGATTGTTAGCAACTCCTTTGTCCAAATGTCTTTCTCTCTCTTTGGGCTCTATCCTATCATTTACCCCCTACCCCACCCAGCTCCCTATCTTCTGCATATAAACTGATGTTTTCCCAGCCACCGTCAGTTCTAAGGAAGGGTCATCAGACCCGAAACGTTAACTCTGTTTTGTTTTCTTTCACAGATGCCAGACCTGCTGAGCTTCTCCAGCAAATTTGTTTTTGTTCCAGACATTGACATGCAGATAGCTGCTCTTTGTAAATACAAGGTATATGGTTAAACCTTGAGCCTTTTGCGAATTTCCAAGGAACTCGAGGAGCCCCATTGTTTTCTCCCTGGCCATGCATTGGCCAATCAAAGTTGATTTACTGGCCAGTCAGCACCCTTTAACCCTGCAGTACAATTGTTGCGATTGACATTCTTGGGTTTATGTCCTGATGAGTGCAAAACAAAACAAATGTCAGCAAAAATGTCCCAATTGAATGCCAATGTGGCCATGTTAAAGGAATGAGTCAACTGCTTCAGTTTGTATGAGGGTGTAAGCAGGGATATTATACAAACTGGTCTGTCTAGATTTAATAGAAAGCAAGGCTGTTGGGGGGGGGGGGGGGGAAGGAAACTTTGCTGACTACAAAAGGAAATTTAACCCTGGCTGGAGTTTAGTTTTTTAGTTTCTCTTTACTTACTTACGGGAGGGAGCCCTGTCGTGGAGGCAGCAATGTGGGGCTTTGGCAGTCGGCCACAAGGTAGCTGGGGGGCCTGGGCAGACCTCCGGCGGTCAGTGGCAGGTCAGCTGATGGGCCCAGGTGGCAGTCAGCGCCGGGATCTCCCAGTGTTGGTGGTGAGAGATCGAGACTTCAAGGGGTGTGAGGGTCCTTGTGTGGAAAGCACAGCGACTTCAGGATCATGGCTAAAGAAGGGCTGTAACTTTAAACTTAACTCTATTTCTTTAATCAATACCTTTAAACTGAGAAGAACTGTAATGTTGTACTTTTAATTTATTTCTTTACTTTTCTACCTGTATCTAAGATGGTGCTGGGAGTGGTTCACCATTTTCCCCTGTACTCCTGTACTTGAGTACACCTGACAATAAAACCTAATTCCTAAAGTTTCACCTGAGGAAAGAGTGGGCCTGTATCTTAGAGTTTAGAAAAATGAGAGGAGATCTCTTTGATACATTTCAAATTCTGACTGAAAAGGACTAAATGCAAAGATATTTCCCCTAGTTAGGGAGATCCAGGACAAAAGATCACAGTCTCAGGGTACAGTGTAGACTGTTTAGGATTGAGATGAGGAGAAATTTATTCGGGGGGGTTGTGACCCTACAGCAGAAGGAATTAGAGGCCAGGTCACTGAACATGTTATGTTTGAGAAAAATATAGATTTCCATCATTCCACCTCTAGCAGCTACGCTTTCAGCACTGAGCTGTGAAATTCCCTTTAAACTCTCCGATTCTCTCTCTCTCACTATCCCCTCCTTTACAACAGCCATTAAAATTGGCTTCTTTGGTACAGTTCCTGCTCACCTAAGCCATCCCTTTATAGCCTGCTGTCATGCTAGGACTTTGTAATGCCCCTGTGAAAATCCCTGGGAGTTTTTAATCACCTCAAAATGCACTATATCAATGTGCATTGTTGTTGTAACATTAGGACAGAGCATCAAAGGTCCTTTGCTGTGAAGACATGAGAGAGTTGAATGGCAAGTTCTTTATGTAACTTTATTCAGTTTATCTATAGTATCATAGAGTTTTCCAGCACAGAAACAGGCCCTTCGGCCCATTATGCCTGCACACGGTCAACAAGCACCTGTCCACTCCAGTCCCATTTTCCACCACTTGGCCTTGTATATTAATGGTAGTCCAGGTAATCGTCTAAATACTTCTTAAATATTGTGATGCTGCCTGCCTCTGTCATCCTTCAGTGCTGTAGTAGCCAAATACGCACCATCCTGCCTTAAATTCTGCTTTAATAAATCCCATCTCAACCTCCTACGGGCTGGGGCTGGGTTAGCCATGGGAAATACACCGATGGGTTGGGTTTGGGTGGGATGTCCTTTGGACTTGATGGGCCAAATGGCCTGTTTGCCCACTGTAGAGATTCTATGATTACCAACTGCCTTCAAGAAGGATCTGTGGATATACATTTGCAAATGTGAGCCAGGGAAATGTACGTGAAATGTGCGCGTATGAAATGTACATGTAAGTATGGAGCGTATGTGTTTCACCTGAACACGTTGCAAAAAAAAATGAAGCTTTCCCCACACGGGCGGGGACTTGCAATCCGCCTGGCAAACACTCTACATTAACACTTACGCTTCGCGTAATAAAAGGGGGGGGGGTCACAATGTGGAGTCTGACACACGTTCCAACAAGACCCCCAGCCCCCTCCTCCGGCTAGACCCCTGCCTCCGAGGTTTTGCCATCCTCTTGCCTCAGTGCCACCCTCTCTCATGGTCACCCTGTTGCCACCATGTCGGTGGTTCCACAAGGAGAGGCCCTGGTTGCCTGTGGAGAAGTATACCTGCGTGGTCTCCGGCAGACAGCGTCTCACTGCTGAGCTCCTCGTCTTCTCCCTCTTCGGCTGTGCAGTGCTGGCCGTGCTGCTCTTCAATCTCTTCACTCTGGTACCTCGGAGCTCGGGCATTTGAGGGAAAAGTGAGGGGGGGGGGTGGGGAAGATTCAACAGGCCGAGGGGGTTCAGGCACAGGACGGCACTCGCATCCGGACTCATCCCAGAACGTTCCTGGGAATCACATCGAAACAAAAGCTTAGTTTTAAACACACGCGTGTGCAAACAAGTGGAATTCAAAGAATTTTAATGGAATTCCCATCCAGGAAAATACCAGAATTTTAATGGGATTGGGGGTCTTTAAAAATCCCAGAATTTTAATAGGATTTCCCTTTTAAACAAATCCCAGAATTTTAATCGGATTGGGATCTTTAAAAATCCCAGTTTTTAATGGGATTTCCCATTTAAACAAATCTCAGAATGTTATTGGGATTTACCACTTACACAAATCCCAGAATTTTAATGAGATTTTCGGTCTGTAGAAATCCCAGAATTTTAATAGGATTTCCCACTTAAACAAATCCCAGAATTTTAATGAGATCTCCATCTACACAAATCCCAGAAATTTAATGGGATTGGGGGTCCTTAAAAATCCCAGAATTTTAAGGAGACTCCCCGTTTAAACAAAATCCAGAAGTTTAATGAAGTATGCATCTACACAAATCCCAGAATTTTAGTGAGATTTGGATTTTTAAAAATCCCAGAATTAATGGGACTCCAGTCTAAACAAACACTGCAGTTCACAGAGCCAAACAAATCACAGAACTTGCCTGAAAGTGCAAACAAACTGAATCCCAAAATTTCCGTGTGTTTTAGAATCAGGAAATCCCAGAATAGATTCCAGGAATGGAGGAGGCCATTCCGTTCATCATGTCTGTGCTGGTTCTTTGCTAGAACAATTCAGCCCCCTTTCCTCCATTCCCACACACAGGGACTCTGAGCCTGCAAATGTTTTCCCTTCTGGCAATCAGCAGATGTCCGGATCCAAGGAGTGGCAGAATCTCCAAACAATTCTCCCAAGGGCAGTGGGGCAGACCCCATTAGGGCTGGAGAGGCCAAATAGAAGGCAAGGGCTGTGGAAATGCTGGAGAACAATGTCTACTTGTGGATTTTCTTAGACCTGGTGGATAATGTGACTTCCAGGAAGAGTTAATTGCCAAAAAGAAAACCGGGATGGCCGGGAGTGAGAGCGGAATACAGGCAATCCAATCAAGGATCAATCTTCAAAGTTGGGGGAGGAGTACCGGGAACTGCATCAAGAAACATGCCACAAGTACTTGAGCACTTTCATTTGCAGGAAGATGCTGGAGGAGGGTTGTCAGTTCCTTGAGCCTGCTCACCATCAACTAAGATCAAGGATTATGAGATCTAATTGGGCTTTGATTCCACTTTTCTGCCTGTCCCCACCACCTCCATGCCCCAAACCTAAGTCTGCGCCTATACCCAGACTCTATTGTCTACCAAACACCTACCTAACAACTCAACCTTGGGTGACCTTATAGAAGTTTATAAAATCATGACAGGTACAGAGAGAGTTAATGGTCGTTGTCTTTTTCCTGGGGTGGGGGAGGTTCCAAGGTAAGGTGAGAGGAGAGAGATTTTAAAAACGGCATTGCGTGTGGAATGAAATTCCTGAGGAAGTGGTGGATGTGGGTACAATGACAATGTTTAAAATAAAACGTTCTGAGGAAGGGTCACCAGACCCAAAACGTTAACTCTGATTTCTCCACTAATGCTGCTAGACCTGCTGAGCTTTTACAGCAACTTCTAGTTTAGTTTAAAAGACATTTGGATAAGCACATGGATAGGAAAGATTTGGAGAGATAGGTGTCAGGAGCAGGCAGGTGGGACTAGTTTAGTTTGGGATTATGTTTGTTGAGTACAGTGTACTGTATTGGTCTCCTTATTTAAGGAGGGGTGCAAAAATGTTGGAGGCAATTGGAGGGTGCACTAGACTAATAGCTGGAATGGACAGGTTATTTTATGAGGGAAGGTTGGACAGGCTGGGCTTGTGTCCACTAGAGTTTGGAAAAGTAAGGGGCGACTAGTCTGAAACATATAAGATCCTGAGGGGTCCTAACTGGGCGAATGTGGAGAGGATGCTCCAACTTGTGAGAGAATGTAGACCAAAAACAGAAGTTGCTGGAAAAGCCCAGGAGGTCCGGCAGCATCTGTGAAGGGAAAAACAGAGTTAACGTTTCGGGTCCGGTGACATTTTCTTCAGAAACCGACCCAAAATGTTAACTCTGATCTTTCCTTCACAGATGCTGCCAGACCTGCTGAGAAAGCCTTATTATGGATTCTTGCTTAACATGTCCTTAACTGGATTTAAAAAGCTACTTGCCACTCGTGGAAGACAGTTCCAAATATAAAGGTTTATGAAATCGTGAGGGACATGGATAGGGTGAGAAACCCAAGGTCTTTTTCCCAGGGTAGGGGAGTTCATAACTAGACGGTATAGATTTAAGCTGAGAAGGGTAAGATTTAAAAAGGGACCCGAGGGGCAACTTTTTCAAACAGGGTATAGAATAAAATATCCTTTATTGTCACTTGTACTACAGGACAGAAATATAGGAGTACATTGACAAGTTTTTACGATGACTGCCTTTTAATGGCACCATCTTAGGTACAGATACCGAGGTACAAATCTTACAGAGTGAATAAAAATACAGTGGTCTTACACGAAGAGGACTAACTGCCTCTGTACAGGTGGTTACAACATAGTGAAAAGGATTTAAATTACAATCCAATAACAGCAGTTCAGCAAGTGGCGCCAGGTCCATGTCCAGCAAATGTCCTGCATCGCTCCAGCCTCCGGTCCGCTCCTTACCGGCACTCAGCAGCAACCAGGTAAGTCGCGCTGTACCGGGATTCGTACCTCAGCCCCTCCGTCACTCCGGGGACACAGCCCCTCCATTGCTCCAGGCCCCTGTGTGTAGCCACCTCATGCTGCCTGCTCCAGCTCACACTGCTGGCTCACGCTCACTGCCTGTGCACTGCGCTGGGGCTCACAGTCCATTCGCTGCTGCAGGGCTCTGGTGTTCCAGAGCACAAGGGTTAGCTGCTCTGGATTTGCTACCAGTTCCGGTGCTGAGGACAGAAGAAGCAAACAAAAAAGAAGAGAAAGGAAATAGGAGGGACAAGAAGAGGTGAAGCAGAGGAGCTCTGACAGAAGCGTCCTATTCTGCTGCCGCCATCTTACACAGCTGATAGTGTGTGTATGGAATGAGATGCCAGAGGAAGTGATGGACAATGGTACAATTTCAACATTTAAAAGGCATCTGGATGGGTATATGAACTGGAAGGGCTTAGAGGAATATGGGCCAAATGCTGGAAAATGGGACTAGATTAATTTGGGATATCAGGTTAGCATGGATGAGCTGGATTGAAGGGTCTGTTTCCGTGCTGTATGACTCTACCCACCACCCTTTTCATGTAAAATTGTTTCCTAACATCTCTCTCGAACTGTCAGGCCCAGTTTTTTAGACTTTGCTCCCTAGTTCATGAACTCCCGACCAGCAGAAATAGTTTATCTATCCTGTCTTTTGCTGTCAATACCTTGAAAACTTCTATCAGATTATCCCTTAACTGTTTAAATTCAAGAGGAAACTGGCATAATTTGTATAATCACTGACCTCACACAGAACATATAGAATTCTTACAGGGCTTGACAGAATAAATGCTGACAGAATGTTTCTCTTCATGGGAGAGTTTAGGGTTAGTGGGCATAGTCTCAGAACAAAGGGACACCAATTTAAGATAGATACATGGATGAATTTTATCTGAGAGCTCAGAGAATCCCTCCAGTGTGGAAACAGGCCCTTCAGCCCAACATGTCCACACCGACCCTCAGAGTATCCCACCCAGACCCATGTGCCTACAACCCACCTCAGCTACACATCCCTGAATGCTATGGGGCAATTTAGCATGATAATCCACCTAGCCCGCTCATCTTTGGACTGTGGAAGGAAACCCATGCAGACGCTGGGAGAACATGCAAACTCCACACAGACAATCCCCCGAGGGTGAAATTGAACCCAGGGCCCTGGCACTGTGAGGCAGCAGTGCTAGCCACCGTGCCACCCTCTCTCAGAGGGTTGTGAGTTTTTGCAACTTCTTACTACACAGAGCTGTGGGGGCAGAATCCTTGTGCATATTTAAGGCTGTGATAGATAGGTCAGTTGGGTTATTAAAGGTTATAAGGGAAAGGCAAGAAAGTGGATATGAGGAATGTGCAATCCGCCATGATCCTATTGAACGTTGGGGCAGGCTTGAGGAGCCAAAAGGCCTATTCCTGTTTGTACTTATGATCTTACATGGTTACTGTCTGCAAAAAAAGAGCATGCTTCCTGTGGCACTTCTGTCAGACTTTTGAGTTCTCTTACAGCACAATAAATTCCAATGTCTGCATTTATAACGGAAATTTCCAATGTAAACTTGTCACATAATTACAGCCAGAGGTGGCATTGTAGTGCCTTGATACAGCCTTTTATAGTTCCTCAGCCTTTAGTACAGGTATGAGAGAAACCTTATGAGAGAAACCTTTAAGTCTCAAATTATTTCCTGACCTGACCTCATTTTAGTGCCTCAGACTTAGTGTGGAACCAGAGTGAAAATTTGTATAGTTGAGGGTGTGCTGTTGAGTACAGTCGAGAGGTGAGGTATTGTGATGGAGGAAAGCCTTGAGATGTTGAGCTGGGGGCAGGGGGTGTGAGGAATTGGAGTTTGAGTTTTGGGAGACTGGATCGATTGATTTATTGTTGTCACCTGTAGTGAGATACAGTGAAAAGCATTGTTTTGCGTGCTATACAGGCAGGTCGTACCACACAAAGTCCACCAGGGTGCAGAATACAGTGTCGCAGTGAGAGATCAGAGTTAACATTTGACAGTTCTGTTCAAATGTCTGGTAACAGCAGAGAAGAAGCTCCTCAAAGACAAAAAGTAACACCTATCATTCCATGGGCTTTTTTGAAAAGGAGCAACCAGGCCTCAAAAAGCAACCCATTGGATTATGTCCACCAATAAAGACAAAGAAGAAAATGTGAAGGGACCTCACAGTTGTCAGTGACCCACTTGGGGTCATGACCCACAGTTTGGAAGCTTTGCTCCAAACTCCGACCAACTCCAAACCTGTTCAGATGCCCAAATATTTCTGATTTAATCTACATTGACACAAATTCCAAAAACACCTCAGTGGAATGCTCAGTTTAGGGACAGTTCGGAGAAGCTTTAATATTTTAATACCCAGTTGTCTTATGATTCCATGCCCAAGCTTCCACTCAGACACACCCTCACAGCACCTGTCCGTGCAATCACAGAAGGTACAACATTTGCCCATTTACTTCTTCCCTCCTCAATATCCAAGGCCCCAGAAACACCTTCCAGGTGAAGCAATGATTTATCCTCAATCTAGTGTACTGCATTCACTGCCCACAATGTGATCTCCTCTACACTGGGGAGATGAATCATAGACCAGGTGACTGCTTTGTGAAAAATGACCCTGAGCTTTCACTTGGACTCACCACTGTGTATCTCTGTCTTGGCTCCTCAGTGCAAACTGGAGTAACAAGACCTCATCTTCTGAGGCACCTTCAGGACTTGACAATGAGTTTATGAGTTTCAGTGCGTGAATATCCTGTTCCTTGTCTATTATTTACCCTCAAAACTGCCAGGTCCCGTCAAAGAATGGGTTGCTTTCAATGCAGCCAATTCATCCTCAACTACTCAAAGTCCCCCATTGTCACCTATCTAGCTTTTCTTCTTTCCTGTCTTACTATCAACAATCCCTTTTACTGCCTTTCCTTTTTTTCACCCCCTCTCTAGGGTCTCCCCCTCCCCCTATCTAATCACTCCTTCCCCCGCCTGCATCAGCACAAATACCACCTTTTCCCAGCTGAAGAAGGGTGACTAGGCTCGAAACATTAACTCTGTTTCTCTCTCTGCACAATGCTGTCAGACCTAATGAGCTTCTTCAGCATGTTCTGTTTTTGTTTGGACAGGCTGGGCTTCTTTTCACATGATTGAAGTTTTCAAGGTCCTGTACAGTCTTGACTAGATGGGTTTGTAAAGGATGTTTCCACTCACTTGCGGCTCAATCCAGAACAATGGGGCACATGTTTTAAAGTTTTTCATACAGAGGGGTAATTTATTTCCTCAGCGGGTTGTGCAGCTTTGGAACTCTGCCTCAGAAGGTGGTGGGGTGGAGTGGGGGTTGGGGGGGGGGGGGGTTGGATCATTGAATATTTTAAGGCGGTGGTCATAATAATCATTGTTAGCTGGGAATGTAGACTTCAAAACACAAACAAATCTTACTGAATGGCAGAGCAAGTTTGAGGGGCTGAATAGTCTACAACTGCCTCTATTTGAGGGGGAGGTGATGGCTGAGTTATATTATTGCTGGACTGTTAAGCCAGAGACCCAGATGATTCGAATCTGGGTTCGAATCCCAACGCAGCAGACGGTGGAATTTGAATTCAGTTTTTAAAAATTTGGAATTAGGAGTCCAATGATGACCATGAATCCATTGTCAATTGTTGGGAAAACCCATCTGGTTCGTTCATTCATGTCCTTTGGGGAAGGAAACTGCCATCCTCACCCTGGCCTACATGTGACTCCAGACCCACAGCAATGCGGTTGACTCTTAACTCTCCTCTGGGCAATTAGGGATGGGTAATAAATGCTGGCCTAGTCAGCGATGCCCTCATCCCATGAATAACTAAAGTAAAATTCATATGTTTGAATGATCCTGTTTGGATTCTCCCTCTAACTAGTCTTTCTTTGGAATCTGAGATTGAACTTGGCTCTGTATGTATGCCCTGTGGTGCCAGTTAGGAATGGTTTTGCCATGTTTGGGTGCTTCTTTCTATATCATTGTAACAGCACTGCAAACAGAAATACTTAGATTTATTCAGACAAGCTTAGTTCCCCTGATAAATGGTGCTGGAGAAAATCAGCAAATCTGGCAGCAACTGTGAAGGCAGAAACTGTTAACATTTCAAATCCGCTATACCTCTTTCTCGGAATATGATGAGTTTTAAACAAGAGTCATACCAGACTTGAAACATTAATTCTGTTTCTCTCTCCGCAGCTGCTACCAGACGTGCTGGGTTTCTCCAGCACTCACTGTGTTGGTTTTATAAAATACCGCGTCAGCCACAGTATTTTGTTTTACTCGTTCCTCTGATGTTAACTTCCATTTTATTGTTCACACAGTTTATTTTGAAAGTGAAGACTCTGATCAACAGCTGTGGTAAGCTTCTGATACAACATCCTTACAAGCATATCCAGTGTTGAAAAAGATCGTTTTTGCTGGAAGACAACTCTCTCACACGCTGTTAGTCAGATCTTTTATTTATCTGACACTCAAAAAAGTTGAGGTCTTGCCCTCTAAGCTGCTGCAAATGCAAAGGGGCATTTGGGAAACTTGAGGATGCCTGAACCTGTCTGTGACTCAGTGGATAGCGCTTCTAACTCTGGGTCAGACCAGACCTCGAGAATTGATGGCGCACAGGGAGTGCTGCTCTGTCAGAGGTGCCACGTATCAGGAGAGATGTTAAACCACCAACTCTGCTTGGGCACTAAAGATTCCTCAGTGCCAATTAGAAGGAAAGCAGAGGAGAGATCCCCAGTGGAATACAAATGGAAAGTGCTGCAGGAAGCCCAGATCGGTGGCTCGGTGGTTAGCAGTGCTGCCTCACAGCACCAGGGACCTGGTTTCGATTCTACCCTCGGGCAACTGTCTGTGTGGAGTTTCCATGCTGTCCCCACGTCTGCGTGAGTTTCCTCTGGGTTCTCTGATTTCCTCCCACAGCACAAAGATTTACTCTTGAAAAGGGAAATATTAACCGCTCCTTTGAGTACTAATTCTATTAGGTTAGGTGGATTGGCCACGGGTGTTGCAGGGATGGGGGTGGGGGCTTTGTAGGCCTAGATAGGCTGCTCTCCAGAGAGTCGGTGTGGACTTGATGGGGCAAATGCTACCACACTGTAGGGATTCTATGATTCTAAGTCAGGCAGCATCTTTCCTACGCACTTCCTGTTTTTATTTCAGATCTCCAGCAGCCACAACATTTTGTTTTTATCTGAGTTATCCTTGGTGTCCTGTGGCCAATATTGATCCCTCAACCAACATCACAAAAACAGATTATGTGGTCATTATTACATTGCTGTTTGTAGGAGCTCGCTGTGTGCACATAAGCTGCTGTGCTTCTCACAATACAACATTACTCTGTTGGCTGAGGAAGCATGTTAGGATATCCTTGGCTAATGGAAGGTGATATTTAAATACAAGTCTCGCTTTTTGTTCTTTCTGACCTCCTTAAACATTGCGATTTAAGGATTGAGAAAGGAAGACAAAAAAAAGGAAAACTTTGCATCAGGGAAAGAGTGATAAAGGAGGGGAAGAAGGATTGGATGGAGAGAGAGTGAAAAAAGCCACAAAGGAACAGTAAGAAAACAAGATTATATTTTTAGATGTTTCAAATCTTTGTTGGTGGAATGATCCTATACAGATTAAACTGTTCACTCTTCAGACCAGGAGGGGTTGATGTGTTTTGAACGAGCAGTTATCATTGTTACGAGGCCTGGTTTCCTGCAAGGACTTGCATGGGGTATCAACATGCAAATCCAACAAAACTTTGAACTGTAGAATGGGATCCATCACATCCGCCTGAGAGAGTAAATGCGGCCTATGTTAATCTCAACTGAAATCCGTACCTATCCAGAGTTTTCAAGAATGAGACATGATCTCATTAGAACTTTAGATTCGAGGGGTCTTCACAGGATACACATTGAGAGGATGTTTCCTGTTATGCAGGAATCTAGACATTTCTAGGGGAGGGCACGGTTTCAAAATGAGGGATATCCCGTTTTAGAGGGTCCTGATAAGGAGATCCCTTTCTTTCTGAGATCTTTATTATTTGGCATTCTCTCTCCCAGGGAGCAGCAGATTCATTCAAGGCTGCCTTAGCCAGATTTCCAATTGAAGAGGGAGTCGGGGGTTATAGCCAGCAAGTTGGGACCATGATCAGATCAGTCATAGTCTTGCAAAATGATGTAGCAGTATTGATGGGCAGAATGGCCTGCCCATTTCATTCTTAAGAGCACATCTTCAGTTTTGCACTGACAGTCTGCCTGGGTTACCTGGGTTTGGTGTAGGAATTAAACCTTCAAACTCCTGACTCAAGAGGCCAGCTGACCTCGTATCTGCTGCTAAAATAGCACTATGGACTGCGATACAAATATAGTCAACCCATCTCAAAGGCTCACGTTTTCCATTTCTGGGCATTGCTGGTTCAAGAACTGATGCCAGTATGCTGAATCACTTGCCAATTCGCACCAGTTTTGGAGCAGCACAGTAGCTCAGTGTTTGGCACTGCTGCCTTATAGCAGCAGGACCGAGGTTGAATTCCACCCTCAGTGCGGAGTTTGCACATTCTCTCAGTGTCTGCATGGGTTTCCTTCTGGGTGCTCCGGTTCCCTCCCACAGTCCAAAGATGTGCAGGTTAGGATAGGCTGGCCATGCTAAATTGCCCCATAGTGTGCAGGGACGTGTAGGTTAGGTAGATTGGCCATTAAAATGCCTGGGTGAGATACTCTCGAAGGGTGAGTGTGGACACTCGGCCGAATGGCCTGCTTCCACACTGTAGGGATTCTATGATTTGGTTTCAATCACAAATGAGGATCATCTCCTGATGACCCATTGGCTCACAGCAAGCAGTATTCGAACCACACAATCAAGGTGGGCAAAGATCCCAGCTTTAGAGATCATTATTCAGCGCACACCCAATTTTCCATACCTTGGAGGTCAACCTCAGCCTCAGTTTGAGATTGCCACAGTGGCCTTGTCCTTTTATTTGCAGCCTGCTGCAGACCCTCACTACACTTCTCTAACTCACCCCCTCAACCATCTTCTATTCCCGGCACTGGTGGCCGGGCCATCAGTTGCCCGAGCCCTAAACTCTGGAATTCTTTCCCCTAAAACTCTTGGCCACGCTCTGCCCTTTAGGACACTCCTGAAAATTTAGAACCTTTGGTCACCAGTCCCTTTGTTCTTCTTCTGTGCCTCAGTGTCAGAAGTTATTTTGATAACACTTTTTGAAGACACTTTGTTGGGTTAATGGGGAGGTGATGGTACAGCGATATTGTCACTAGGCTAGAGGTCCCGGATTTGAATCCCACAGGGTTAAAAGCTTAATACATTTGAAACAAAACCTGCAGTTAAGGACTAATAGTGACTGTGAAATCATCATTGTGAGTTATTGATTTGGGTGACACGGTGGCTCAATGATTAGCACTGCTGCCTCACAATGCAAGGGACTAGATTTGATACTGCACTTGGGCGACTGTCTGTGATTCTCCCCGCGTCTGCGTAGGTTTCCTCCGGGTGCTCCGGTTTCCTCCCACAGTCCAAAGATGTGCAGGTTAGGGTGGATTGGCCATGCTAAATTGTCCATAGTGTCCAAGGATGTGAAGGCTAAATGGATTAGCCATGAGAAATGGAGGGTTACAGGGATAGGGTGAGGGGCAGTCTGCGTGAACTGCTCATCAGAGGGTCGGTGAGGACTCAGTGGGCTGAATGGCATTGTAGGGATTCTACGGTATGATTCAGGGAAGTAAACCTGGTCTATGCTACATGTGACTTGAGACCCACAGCAAAGTGGTTAAATCCTTACTGGTGAATAAGATGGGTTGATAAGTCATTGTCACATTGCAACTACAATTTTTCTGGAAAAGGTACTTTATTAATGAAAACTATCATTGTTTTGCATTCTTCTGAGTCAAATACCTCATAAGTGCCAAAGCCCGTCTTGGACTTGATGGGTTGAATGGACTCCATCTGAGGTATAATGGATGCCTGAGCTCATGCACAAAGGGTGGAAGTCTTTGATGATGTGAAACAACAGTATGAGGCCTTAGTCATGGTGTAAGTTGTCATTATGAGTACAAATTATTTTGACAAAAAGGTCCAATATATGTTTTGATTCTTAGGCAAGAAGACAAGAGATGCAGTCACCCAAGTCTCGGCAACCAGACTTAGTTCTTCATGTAAGTTGAAACTAAATCTCAGTTGTCATCCAAGTGACACAGTGCACTGGTGTAACAGGGTGGTTGGCTAAATAGTCTCTCCAAGTGATCACTTCCCAATTGAAGTCTCTTTGATGTCTGAATGAGCTGTGCCCCATGCTCAGCCTCTGTAGAGTTAGACCAAGGGTGATTGCTCCTAGTGGCACTCAAGGGGGTAAAATCACATTGTCAGGATAAGGAGATGGCGTTTCAAAGGGATGTATACTTGGAAAGGAAAGGCCATGCAATATGGGGGACACAAGGGGTTTGGGAATAATCAGTTAGTTTCCAAAGAACTGGTACCAGCACATGATGGGCCAAATGGCCTCTGCTGGTACTTTATCGATGTATTTTTACAAATGGTGGATGGCATGGCGGCTCAGTGGTTAGCACTGCTGCCTCACAGCGTCAGGGACACGGTCTCGACTCCACCCTCGGGTGATTGTCTGTGTGGAATTTGCATGTTCTCCCTATGTCTGCTTGGGTTTCCTCTGGTTTCCTCCCACTGTCCAAGGGTGAGCCATGGGAAATGCAGGGTTACAGAGACAGGGTGGGATGCTCTTCAGAGCATCAGTGTAGACGTGATGGGCTGAATGGCCCGCTCCAACACTGCAGGGATTCACACTGGGGACAGGAGCAGGTAACTATTTGCATACAGTAACAAAGACAGCAGATTCTGGCCTCTTGAGTGGAGATATTGAAGGTCTTCTTGTCTAGGGCTCACAGAAGGCCCTACATGGAACAAACCCACTGATATGCTTCTAAAGGTCTGAAGAGACTATACACTGTGCCAGTTGGGTAGAGATGATCTCAGTCAATGGGGCGGTAGGCTGATGTTTCCAGAAGCTGCAGGGCCACAAAACTACCTTTATGACAGGCACCCCCCGACTGCACACCTTTCTGAAAGAGACCATGCAGCACAGCCAACAGGAGCTCAAACAATAGAGAATTTAAGGAAAGATGCAGAACAGAGTGGGGGAGGAGGTCAGGGCTCTAATCTTGGAATCTCCCAGAAGGCTGCCTCCTGGACCTCTTCGCACTGTTTTATTTCCTGTCTAACATCCTTTGGTCATCAATGCTGAGCACAATTTAGCCCAAGCTACTACAGAATCATAGAGATGTGCAGCACAGACAAAGACCTTTCAGTCCAACTTGTCTGGGCCAACCAGATACCCTAATTAATCTGAGATAACAAAGTGTGAAGCTGGATGAACACAGCAGGCCAAACAGCATCTCAGAAGCACAAAAACTGACATTTCAGGCCCAGACCCTTCATCAGAGAGGGGGATGGGGTGAGGGTTCTGAAATAAATAGGGAGAGAGGGGGAGGCGGACCGAGGATGGAGAGAAAAGAAGATAGGTGGAGAGGAGAGTCTAGGTGGGGAGGTAGGGAGGGGATAGGTCAATCCAGGGAAGACGGACAGGTCAAGGAGTTGGGATGGGTTGGTAGGTAGGAAATGGAGGTGCGGCTTGAGGTGGGAGGAAGGGATGGGTGAGAGGAAGAACAGGTTAGGGAAGCGGAGACAGGCTGGGCTGGTTTTGGGATGCAGTGGGGGCAGGGGACGAGCTGGGCTGGTTGTGTGGTGCGATGGGGGGAGGGGTCTCACCTATCCCCTCCTCCCTCCTCAAGCTGCTCCTCCTACCTCCCCACCTATACTCTCCTCTCCACCTATCTTTTCCTCTATCCATCTTTGGTCCGCCTCCCCCTCTCTCCCTATTTATTCCAGTTCCTTCTCCCCATCCCCCTCTCTGATGAAGGGTCTAGGCCCGAAACGTCAGCTTTTGTGCTCCTGAGATGCTGCTTGGCCTGCTGTGTTCATCGAGCTACACACTTGTTATCTCAGATTCTCCAGCATCTGCAGTTCCCATTATAACTGACCCTAATTCGTCTAGTCCCTTTTGCCAGTATTTGGCCCATATCCCTGTAAACCTGTTCCATTCATGTGCCCATTCAGATGCCTTTTAAATGTAGTTATTGCACCACTTCCCCTGGCAACTCATTCCATACACACACCACCTGCTGCGTGAAAAACTTGCCCCTCAGGTCTCTTTTAAATCTTTCCCCTCTCACCTTCAACTACGCCTCCTAGTTTTGAACACCCTTTTCTTGGGGAAAAAGATCTTGGGCTATTCACCCTATGCGTGCCTTTTAAACTATCCACCCTGTCATCCACCCTATTAAGCTCAAGCTCGAACACCTCCCCTGATCCTGTTTCCTCTAAACTTTCCTCTCAACCCTTGGAACTCTGCTGAAATGTGACTTTCCACCTCTTCTGTTCCTCTTCCCTCAGGACTACATGCACTAAAAGAGACTTGAATGGTGTGACTCTGCTCTGCTACTCATTTGCCTCAAGTTTTAAGGTAACCTTTTCCCACCCTGTCCAGTGTTCCCCGCTCTGGCAATCCCCTTTTCATGGTGCACAAAGCTCAAAAAGGCAGCCCACCACCACCACCTTCTCCAGGGCATGGTCAATAAACACTGTCGTCCAGCGACATCCATGTCCCGTTAACAAATACTATACAAACACATCCGTCTACGTGTCAACTGTGCTGAGCTGCCTTGCATCTGATTGCCCATCAGTGCATGACTGGTTCCTCATTTTCTAGTGTCTTACGGTGATGTCTGATTGTCTGTGTTGGAGTACACTGCAAATCAAACTCCATCAACCCTGCCATCGATACAAATTTGACCAAATCACTGACACGACCAATTTTACCTAACCGTCTATTTCAGGTCAAAAGAATGCAGGTCTTTTTCCATTAACGAGAAAAAAAAACCCTTTCTAACCAATGTCAGAAAAAAGACATTAAAAGAAACAAAGAACTGTGGATGATAGAGATCTGAAACAAATGGTTTTGCCAGCAAATATAGACAAGTTGAATGGCTGATTGATAACTTAAACTTCCTTTAAAGATCCCTTCCATCTACAGACACAAAGGCATGAAACAAGATGTAAGCATTTTAGGTGGCAAAGATAAAAAAAAGTCAAAAGAACTGTCCTGGCATTAGGCTGGATCACAGATATCAATCAGTTGTTTCCTACTGGCTGTGTTTTGACTCCTTCCAATTCTTGGCTAATGATGTGAGCTTTTGAAAACACTACTTCTCAGTCTTTCATTCACTGGGTTAGTAGCCGCCCTTCCCCAATGCCTCTGAAGCTGCTTTCTCCCTTTTTCTTCCAGCTTTGCAGAGAGAACAACTTGCAGGGAAAGATGAGGGAGAATAGTTAGCTGCTAGGGATTTTTTTCTACTTCTCCAAACAGAATCCGAGAGAGAGAGTTGAACATTTAGACTGTAAGTTTCTGCTGTTCTGTTACATTATAAGGCTGGTGCCATCTGCTCAGGAATCAATCAAGCGGTTATTACTATGCTGAGCTCTCCTGACCCCACGTGACTGCTCCTCAAACTGTCTCTCCACAAAATTATCCTGAACACACACACACAGGCAGGGCCATTCTGTCTGGAATGGTCTCCCACAATATTGCAGATACACTTACTATATGTTCCAGTAAACTGTTTGTAAAACTGCAAACGTATTACCCAGTTTCCTTGGTTTAAAGCAGTATCTTCCCATTTTTAATCTATGTTCTAGAAGGACAATGACGACCAGCACAATGGCACACCACCACCTTTAAATTTCACCCCACCCCCGCCGTCACTCACCATCCTGACATGTAGATGTATTGCTGTTCCTTCAGTGTTGCTGTGTTAAAATCCTGGGACTCCCTCCCTAATTGGACTGTATAGGCAGCAGCTCATCTCCACCTTTTCAAGGGGCAACTGGGGACGAGCAATAAAACGTTGGCCTAGCTAACCCTGCGTATGCACCAAAATAAATTCAGATTTTCAGCGATACCTTTCATGTCATCTTTGCTTAATTCTCAGGTGCCAATGAGAAAACAGCAGTCCCATGGTCGGATGTATTCTGCTCCAATGTAAATAAGTTCAAACAGAAGAACGTGTCCCATATAAATTAGTAAGTGCAACTGTTGAAGCAATGCAAGGTTCAGAGGACGAACCCCACGCTGCCAATCCACATTTAGGTAGTTACTTCGTGAAGCACCAACAAGCAAATACTAATAACTTCAGGAAAGAGGTAGCCTCCCTCCAGTTGTCCGAGGAGAGCCACCAAATGCCCGCCCTCGAGTTGGATCAAGGCCTGGGGCTGGCTGCAACTTTGTGTGAGGACAGACCACGAGACAGCCCCGACTCCAGGGCAGCCAAGCTCAGGACTCCCCGGATTGCTAACTCCTGCCCCACTTCGGGAACGGGCTGCAACTCGGAAGGCTGCCAAAGCCGGGCGGTGTTTCCACGCACGGAGCCCCCTGAGCCCTGCCTACGACACAGACATCAACACCAGCACCATCATGACCACCATCACCGGGCTCGCAGCGTCTCCTTTTGCGATGTGCCCCTCGAGTGGCCGGTCACTCATTCAAACAAGAGCCTGAGGTCAACCCAGTGCCCGTCAAAAAGTGTTGCGGAGGGTCACTCCGAATCCTGCCAGCCTGGCAACCCCTGTAGCTCAGTGAGGCAAGCTAAAGTTTCTCATTCCCATTCCATCTCTCTACCAGTCAGCCTGGTGAAACCAGCCCAGCCTCTCAGTCCCCACAGGCAAAACAAAGCAGCACACTGTCGCTTCAGCCCGGACGCTGCCCGGTGTGCAAATGTCCCATCACACTCTAGCCCTTGCCCAGTAACACGCACAGTCCCACCTCATTCCTACCACTCTATGTCTAGACACATTGATGCCTCTCGAACTAGCCCCGTTCCAGTGCGGCATGCGGAAACGCCTCCGGTCCCCTTTAGCCCCGCTGCTGGTCGATACCCCGAGCCAACCCACTCTTGTTTGACCCCGGACACTGCGCGGTGCCCCAACATGCTGCACTCTCACTCTGGCCCTGCCCCGTTGAGGCATGAGCAAACACTTCAGCCTCATGTCAGTCCTCCCCCGGTCCACTGCGCCAACAAATCCCACTGTCACTCTAACTCTGGGAGCCCGAGGCTGTGCCGCTCCCATCTCAGCCCCGACTCTGCCAGGTGCGCAAACACGTCCCATTCTCACTCCATGCCCACCCGGATAAAGCACACAGAAACTCCCGGCATCCCCCCCAGCCCTTGCCCCAAAAAGCACAGCCAGCACCCCCGGTGCCACTTTCCCCGAGATTCGGTGCCATGTGCCAACGCCTCGCATTTTCAGTCGGACTTCTGCCCGACCAGTCTCTATGAACCACCTCAGTCTCCCGCAATCCCGGGTCCGGTAAGGCACACTGCCATACCTCACTCCCAACCTGTCTCAACCTCGGCAAGGTGTGCAAACACCTCCCACTCCCACTCAGCACCAGCTCTGACCAAGAGAATGCCAGCGCACCAATCCAATCTCAGTCAGGACGCAGCCAAACAAACGCAGAGGCCCCAGACTGCCTTCAGCCTGATTCCAATAGGAGGTGCTAAAAGTGGTGATGGTCAAGTACGCTAACAGAATCCATCGCCCAGTGCTGAACTCTTTGGAAAACCTGATTTCAAAGATGCCAAACTGGTCCAGTCTCACACATCTGTATCATCCTATCCTCAACCTGAACACAACTTGTCGCGCAATTTGTCTCATGCACTTTTATTAGTGACCTTCCAAATCCAGAGATTTGGCTTTGGGTCAACTTGGGATTTGGAGGTCAGTGAGAATTGATGAGTAGAGAGGTGACCCTGCTGATCTTCAATTGCTTCACCGGCTGAAAGCTTAGCCTTTCAAACTTTTTTTTTCCAACACCAGAGTTTTCATTACCTTTGCAGTCTTATTGCCTGTCAAAAGAAAATTGGAGATGATTCTACCTCTTTAAAACCCCATGGGGCTCACTTGGTCAGTTATTTTACCATATCTCAAAATGTAGTCAGACTAATAAAGGCAGAGTGGAAAACGCTACCTTTTGTGTCTTCATATTATTATGGACCAGACCAAACCCCCTCAAACTATTCAGAAGACAGGCTAATCCCTAACTTTATAATATTTTAAAGGTAAGTGTAAGGTGTTGCATTCCAGATGCAATTCGATTGGTGAAACAATCGGATTTAAAGCAAAACACACTTTATTCATTGAAAACAGTTAAAATACAACAGGAGCAATAAGGAATTGGAATCTTTTAACTCTACTGTAAAACTTAACAGAATAATGGATACAGGGACTATTACTGATTAACCATTCCGATATAGCAACATCCATAATCATACCCTCGGCAAAAGGCAAATTCAGAAAACATCTCACATGCAGTTCTCCAATCCAGGAAGACAAAGCATCAAAAGACGATGCTGAATGAGAGACAGAACTCCAGCTTTCACTTCTTCAATACCTCAAAGCAACTGCTGAAAGCTAGACCTAAAACCCCCGGTTCGTTGGGAGTCTGACCACACCCATTCAGGCTGCTTCTATTGTTCCAACTTTTAAGTAAAATACCAAGACTTCACAAGCTGTCACTGCCTTTATGACTAGACAGCTCCTCACCTCTGTCCTAAAACCTCTCTTCAAAAAGAAAGGATGAAATAACCTCTTTAAAGCCACAGTCTTGTCACAATATTAAATCCAACACACCAAAGGTCAGAAAGGTTGTGGTGTACTGGTAGTGTCACTGGACTGGTAAGCTAGAGGTCCAACTTAATCCTCTGGAGATATGAATTCAAATCCTGCTATTAGTGCAATTTGAACTGACAAAAAATAATTTGAATGGGACCAAGGGTCTTGAGATGCAATGGTACGTCCCTACCTCTGAACCAGAGGTTCCAGTTCAAGTCTAACTTACCACATGCATCATAATATGTTCATTAGAAATAATTAAAACAGAAAGTGCTGGAGAAACTCAGCAGGCCTGTGGAGAGAGAAACAGAGTTAATGTTCTCAAGAATAGCCATATTGAAATAACTAAGGTTGGCTCCCAGATCTCACAATTCCCTTACTCCACTTTCACAGTATTCACTGAGGGGCCACATTGGGGAAAAGTTTGGGAAGCACTGGTCAAATGTCATAATTTAATCCTGTGAATAACTCATCAGATACTGAATTGCAAAGTGCTGATTAAATAATGATTGCTGTCCAGCCGAATCATAATTTAAAAGTACTCTACCTTTTCTCCCCTGCTTCAAGATGATTCATGGTATTGCAATAAGTCTATCCCTTTTACAAAAAACATTCCCATGCCTTAGTATCATGCCACTCTCTAATTTACCATGCTCCAATAATTCTGATTATGAATAAGAACAGAAGCTGTGGAGAGAGAAAAACAGAGTTAATGTTTCAACTCCAATGACCGTCTGTCAGACTGAAAGCAGCTCGGACTCACATGAATACCCTGTTATAGGTTGAACTGAATCGGTTTAACATTGCATAGAATCTCTACAGTGCAAATAGAGACCATTTGAGTCTGCACCAAACCTCTGACAGGCATTTCCCATCCTGACACTGTAGCATTCTCTCAGTATTACACTGGAGTGTCAGCCTGGATATACAATGAGCACGGAATCCAAATATCCACTCTTTCCCCTATTTCTTCAAATATTTCCCTTTCAAGTATTTATCTAATTCCCCTTTGGAAAGTCCTACGTGAACCTGCTTCCACTGTCCTTTCAGGTAGCACGTGCCGTTTCAAAGCTTGCAACATTAAAACAATCCTCCTCGTCTCTCCCTCTAGCTCTTTTGTCAAGTGTATAGTGTTTGTGTCAGCTCTGGTTACTGACCCTCATCTCTCAAAATCTACAACAAAAAGCAGCAATCACTGGAAACCTGAAATTAAAAAGAAATCAGTCAGAAGCTGGGAGGGAGACGAAGGTCAGGTTGTTAATAGGACATTATAAGCTGCCTTTTCTCTTGAGCCACTGCATCTTAAATATTCACACACAAATGTGTTGGAACGCTTGCTTTCACTGGTCAGTGCATTGAGAGTAGGGGTTGTGATGTCATTGTTGCAGTTGTACAGGGCATTAGTTAGGCCACTTTTAGAATATCTAAAATATCAGGGTCTCCCTGCTATGGGAAAGATGTTGTTAAACTTGAAAGGGTTCAGAAGAGATTTACAGGGATGTTGGATGGTTTGAGCTAGAGGGAGAGGTTGGATAGAATCCCTACAGTATGGAAACAGGACCTTTGGCCCAGCATATCTCACCCAGACCCATTCCATCTATAATCCACATCCTTAAATACTCTGGGCAATTTAGAACTGCCAATCCACCTATCCCATGCATCTTTGGACTGTGGGAGGAAAGTACAGCACCCGGAGAAACCCACTCAGATACAGGGAGAATGTGCAAACTCCACACAGACAGTCGGCCGAGGGTGGAATTGAACCCAGGTTCCTGGTGGTGTGAGTTGGACCAGAGAGTCTGATTCTGTGCTGTACATCTCTACGACTCTAAATGCTGAACAGGACTCCTTGAGCCTGCCTCACCATTCCATGAGACCAAGCTGATCTGATTACTCCTGCCTACCCCAATAATCTCTCACCCATTTGCTTACTGGAAAGACATCTAATGCTTAAAAACATTCAAGGACTCTGCTTCCACCACAGTTTGACGAAGTGAGTTCCAAAGACTCAGAACCTTTTGTGAGAAAAAAAATCACCTCATCCCTGTCTTGAATGGGCAATCCCTGATTTGTAAGCAGTGGCCACTAATTTCAGATTCTGTCACAACAGGGAGTGTCCTCCCCACATCCATCCTGTCAAGCCACCTCTGGATCTTACACGTTCCCATCAAGTCACTGCTTAGTCTTTTAAATGCCTACAGTCTGCCCATCATTCTTCATAATCTAGTAAAGGAACTGTGGAAGCTATTTAGCCCATTAAGTCTGCTCCACCATTCACCGAGATCATGCCTTATCTGTAATCTTTCTCCATATACCAGTCTTGGTCCTATTGCCATTTTTTTTGTTAATAAACGTGTCAACCTCAGTCATAAAATTAACAATTGATTAATTGCCATTTGTGAAAGACAGTCCAAATCTTCATGACCTTTTGTGTGTGGACGTGTTTCTTAGCGTCACTCCTGCAGGGTATGGCTCCAATATTTAGACTTTGCCACCTAGTACAAAGTTTCCCAACCAGCAGGAATAGTTTATCTCCCCAACACGTTTCTCCAATTTCTTGAAAACTTTGATCAAATCACCCCTTAATCTTCTAAATTCGAGGGAACATAACTTTGAACGTTGTTTATTGTCCATTTAATTTATTCCAGATTAGCAAATAATTATATCATTCAACCACATCTTCTCCTCATATACCTAAATCTAACCTTCTCTTCCAGTGTTCAATCTCATCATCCTCCCGTCCTTCAATCCCATCTTCTCCCTATCCCTGAATCTTACATCCTCCCTATCCCTCAAGCTCACTTCTTCTTCACGTCCAACCTCCTCCTCATCCTTCAGCCCCACCATCTCCTCCCCATCAATCTTATATTCTCCTGATTCATCAATCCCATCTACTCTCCCCAATCCCTCAATCTCATTTATTCCCCCAACAATTTCAATTTCTCCCCATCCCTCAATCCCACCTTCTCCTCCTTTCCCTCAGTCTCACCTTCTTTCCATCTGTCAATCCCATTTACTCCTCTATCCCTCAATCTGAATTATTTCGTCTATCCCTCAATCCCATTTTGCCCTATCCCTCAATCATGCCTTCCCTCATCACTCAATTCCACTTCCTCCACCTCTCCCTCAATCCCACTTTCTGATTCTGTCCCTCAAGCCAACTTTCTCCACCTCTCCCTCAATCCTACTACTCCACCTTTCCCTCAATCCCACTTCCTCCACCTCTCCCTCAATCCTACTACTCCACCTTTCCCTCATTCCCACTTCCTCCACCTCTCCCTCAATCCCACTTTCTGATCCTATTCCCAATTCTCCTTCCTCCACCTCTCCCTCAACATCTCTTTCTGATCCTATCCCAAACCCACTTTCTGCTACTTCCCCTCAATCCCACTTTCTCCTTCTTTTGCTCAAACCCCTTTCTGCCCCATCCCTCAATCTCACCTACCCACCAGGAATGGAGGTGGCAGGGGAGGAAATATTTGGAGCTAGTGGGAACTGCATATGCTGGAAAGGTATAGAGCTGGGTGAACACAACAGGCCAAGCAGCAGCAGAGGAGCAGGAAAGCTGACGTTTCGAGTCTAGACACTTCTTCAGAATTTAGGAAAATAAGAAATTCTGTAAATCTAAAAAGCTATATAAACATAAAGCTACTGGGAACAGTGTGATTGATTGAATTGATCCTTAAAAGGGCTGTCACAGGTATAATGGGCCAAATAATCTCCTTTTGCTCTGTAATTTTCCAAGATTTGATTTTTGTCAGTATTTCAACTCGAAGGGCCCTTTATGAGACGCTAACTCTCCCGACACAAACCTCCACAAGTGAAGCACAGTTCCATTGATGAAGTTTTTTTGGCTCAGGTCAGAGGTAACACGGCTGAGACTACATTTCCCAGAAGGCCATGCTCTGCGCATGCTCGGCCCGGCAACGACGGTGGGGGGGTCACGGTGATACGCATGCTCTTTGCCAGGAGCAACGTCAGTGTGTTATACGCATGCTCTATTACGGTAGCAACCGGCCTTACTGATAATGCGCATGCTCCATCCCAGTGGCAGTGTACGACGGCAGGACGTGTTATGTGCATCTTCCATGCCGGGAGTAGCGGCTATGCTGGTTCTGTGCGTAATCTATCCCGGCAGCGGGTAACGAAGGCAGAGCACATTACACGCATGCGCTCTGCCGGACGTGACGTCAAAGTGTGTTATACGCATGCTCCTTGCCGGGAGCCGCGTCAGTGATGGTACTGTGTATGTTCTATAAAAAATAAAAACCGAAAGGCCTGAGGAGGGGTCACTGGACCCGAAACGTTAACTCTGATTTTTTTCTTCACAGATGCTGTCAGGCCCGCTGAGCTTTTCTAGCAACTTCTGTTTTATTCCTATGCACGCTCTATCCTGGGAACGGGGAACGACGGCAGGGCTTTGTTATACGCATGCTCTGAGTCGGGAGAGACGGCACAGCGTATTATACGCATGCTCTGAACCGGGTGAGACGGCACGGCGTATTATACGCATGCTCTGTACCGGGGAGACGGCACGGCGTGCTCTGCGCACACTCAGTTCTGGGTAGTGCCGGTAAAGCGCGTGCGCATAGCGAGGGTATGGCTGGGTGGTGTCCATGGTGATTAGATCCTGTGGGATATTAAACCCTCGGGCCTAGGGCAGGGAGGAGCTGGTGTTCTCAGCCTGGAGCTGACTCAGGGGCGGGCTGAAATATTAAAGGGCTCATAAGTGTGCGAAGGGACGGGAAGTGAAGGGATGGAAGTAGGTGTGTGTATGTTTGTGGGACTGTGCCTTTTCGCCATCCTTTGCTGGGGTTTATTTTCTCATAATTGCCATTCTTTAGGATCTTTATGATGTTTTTGCTGCGGCGGCTCGGCCAAATGCCGTGTTTCCCAGGAGTTGACAGTTGGGATGGGTAGGGGGAGGAATGTGGAAGTGGGAGAGGAACTGTGACTTTGGAAGGCATCACGTTTGAGGGTAACTGGTCTGCCTATTTGCCCACCTCTCTTCACCTGCCCCTCCCCCACCTGACCCCACAAAGTCCAGAGGTGCTTGATTAGTCTTTGGGAGTACACTCCTTTGCGTTGAACTGAGTGTAAAAGCAGTTCTAGTGATGAGAATAGATTGAAAAAGTTGGGACTGTCCTCCGTGGAGATGAGAAGGCTGAGAGGAGAACTGATAGATGTTTTTGAAACGAGCTGAATGGAGTAGACAGGGAGAATTTGTTCCTATATGCAGGAGAAGCGAGAATGAGAGGGCACAGATTTAAAGTAACTCGCAAAAGAAGTAAGGGTGATGTGAGATTTAAAAGGGGGTGAAGGGGCAACCTTTTCTTGCAGAGGGTAGTGTGTGTATGGAATGGGCTGCCAGAGGAAGTGGTGGAGCTGGTACAATTAGAATATTTAAAAATCTGGATGTGTATACGAATAGGGAGGGTTTAGAGGGATATGGACCAAATGCTGGCAAATGGGACTAGATTAATTTTGGATATCTATTTGGCATGGACAAGTAGGACCCAAGTGTCTGTTTACATCTCTGCCACTATGAGTCAAAGTTTTTTTGCTCAGTGAGCAGTGGGGGGTCTGCCTAGAAATGTGGTGGAGGAAGGTTCAATTGAGGCATTCAAGAGGGTATTGAATGGTCATTTGAATACAAATAACGAGTAGTGATCTGGGAGATTGGCACTAGGTAATGCTGCTGATGCAAATGAGCTGGTGCTGGCATTATTGGTCAAATGGCATCCTGCACTGTTAATATTTCTGATTCAGTTAACCACCACCCCAGACCCCTAAGCCAAACAGGCATTGAGGATCATCTAAATTGAATATTCCTGGGCTGCCTATCCAAATGAGGACAGTGCCAGTTGTGGCTGATCTCTTGCCTGACAGTGAAGCAGAAGATGGAAGTGGTTTTTGAGCCTTGTACCTGATAAGCAAACACAAAGGGAAACTAGGCACGTTGTTTTTGCCCCCCCCCCCCCCCCTTACCCTGCTGATTTGTTCTAACAGATTGGTGTAAAATAGCCCATGGCATTTTTACAAAAAGAGCAAGGGAGTTGTAGAACCCCTACAGTGTGGAAGCAGGCCATTCTGCCCATCAATGCCATATTGAACCTCTGAAGAGCATCCCACCCCATCCCTGTAACCCTGCATTTCCCTTGGCTCATCCACCTAGCCCACACATTTTTGGACACTATGGGCAATTTAGCACGGCCAATTCATCCTAACCTGCACATCTTTGAACAGTGGGAGAAAACTGGCACTCCTTGGTATCCTGGACAATATTGTAAAAGGGAAATTATGATGTGGCCACTGATCATCCTGCCATTTGTGGGAGCTTGCTGTGTGAAAGTCAGCTTGTGTGCTTTTATGTCACAACAGCTTCTGTGCTTCAAAAGTGGCTATAAAATGTTTCGCAGTCATGACAGATTTTTTAAAAAATGACTCGCAATATTTTGCAAGTCAGTCTGGCTTCGAATATTTTTCCAAATGAAAGGTTTTGGATAAGCTGTCAAGTTGCTCTGTCTCCTTTTGCTTGCACTTGTTGCACTTCTTTTTCTGAAAATTTTGCAGAAATCAGAAGGTGGCTGTTTCTTTTAAAATTCTTTCAAACAGCTGTTTAATAGGGAAACCCCGTGTAGCTATTTTACAAGTTGTGTGGTTTCTGTTCATCCCAGGATTCCCAAGTCAGAGGCTAAGATCTTCTTGTACATTTTTCCCCACTAATTGTGATTCATGGGTGAGAAGAAGGTTTGTCTGACACTGAATCACTGAGATTACAATGCACTGGTGGAGCAATGTGAGGTGTGTGAACTGTGATAATGTGTACTTGGAGAGAAACTTTGAACCCACAGTGACACAAAGCTTCTCGCCACACAAATGCCTCTGAGCAAGAAGTTGTGGGTTTAAATACCAATTGTGGTGGGTAGCTTAGGCTGACACATCAGAAAAACAGATTAAGGAATTACCATTGAGGCAACATATTTCTGGTGAGACATTAGTCAGACCATGGGGTTTCCTTGCCTCATGTCTTGAGTTCAGGCTAATTGGAGATTGAGCTGAAACTTATGGTCATCTAAATCATGATTATATCGTGTGACTGCTAGGGCTTATTCCCAATCTCAGTCTGAATCTTATCTAGATAATTTAATTGAAGTCTATTCACGGTTTGAGCTTGTTTTCTGCATTCAAATAAGTTGAGCTGCCAGATGATTTGAAGTATCTTTTTGAAGTAATGATGCATATAACTTGTTAATTCTTGCAGTGGATTCTGTTTGCATGCATTTTACTCAGAACTGTAGGAGGGGATATCAGCGGACTGAGGTTTTGCTTCCTAGCTGTGTCCAAGAGGAGATGGACGGGAGAGAAGGTGCAAAATGAGAGTTGATAGCAGCACTCTTTTTTTCGGTGTTCTTTGAGTGTGTGGTGGTTTTAATGGAGCTCACTGGTTGTAACGTGGAGGTGATTGCTATCTGTATTACATGCATACACACCTTTCTGTGAGTAACAGGAAGTGAGGTGGGAGTTGGTGGAAAAGAAGAAAAAACTGGATGAATCAGTCAGTCGACTTGTGCTTTTATTGTTCCCACCTCACATCTCTGACCAGGCCAGCATTTATTGCCCATCCCTCCCTGTTTGTTACTTAGCAACTGTTCACGACCTGGAAGCAGATTACCGCCTGCCTTTTTTTGTGTGTGTGAGAGAGAGAGAGAGAGAGAGACACACACACACTGTCTGAAGCCCATAGGAAGAAAAGGTAGGCGATAAATAAATGGTGTGTGCACAGGGCTACTTTCTGGGAAGACTTGGGAGAGAGGCCAGACTGCGGGAAGGTTCTTTCATCTGTATTGATTTTGCCTGCAGATATTTGAATTCTGCTTTTCTTCTCTCCCACCCCCACCGCCTCTGATTCCCCTGCATTCCCAAGACTCAGGAAAAGCTAGTGTTGCTGTGAGCCAGTTGTGTAACAGGTATGAGGAGACAGTAATAGAATTGGGCACTCTGAAACAACTTTCATTTATCTGGGTTGGGTGTGTTTCACAGTCAACAAACTATGTTTTGAGGTCTGGCCACTGATACCGTGTTCACAAATGTGGCACCTATCTCAGCCCCCAGACAAGATAGTTGTAGCATGGAAGCAGACCTTTTCAGTCCAATTCGTCCTTGCTGAAAACGCTTCCCAAACTAAACTAGCCCCACTTCTCTGCATTTGGCCCATATCCCTCTAAAACTTTCCTATTCGTGTACCTGTCCAAATGCCTTTTAAGTGCTGTAATTGTACCCACCTCTACCACCTACTCTGGCAGCTCAATTCTCTCTTGCGCGCGCTCACGCACACCACCCTCCGCCAGGCGCCCTTCCGGTCCCTTTTACATCTGTGCCCCCGCACCGCAAAGCCACACTCTACTTCCAGATTCCTCCATCCTGGGAAGAACGACCTTTGCTATTCACCCTATCTGTGCCCCGCACGATTTTATAAACCTCCATAAGGTCAGTCTCCGCCTCTGATCTGAACACTTTCAGGCTTACCAACAACCTTATTATTAGCAGTGAGACTAGAATTGAGCGCTGTATTCTAAAAGTGGCCTAACCAATGTCCTTTACAGTCGCAACATGACCCTCCCAACTCCCATATTAAATAGAACATTGTCGGTGTGGAATGCTTGGACCGAAGGGTCTGTTTCCTTGCTGTACGACTCTATGACTGTACTCAATACACTGCCCAATGAATGCAAGCATGCCAAATGCCGCCTTCACTACCCTGTCTACCTGTGACTCCACTTTGAGGATCTTTGCACCTGCACCCCTTGGTCACTTTCTTTGGCAACTCTCCCCAGGGCCCTACCATTAACCGTACAGGTCCTGCCCTGATTTGCCTTAACAAAATGCAACACCTCATGTTTATCTAAATTAAACTCCATCTGCCACACCTCCATTGGCCCGTCTGATCAAGGTTTCGTTGTACGCTGATGTAGGCTCCTTCACTGCCCACTACACTTATAAATGACAAAAAGCCATGGACCGAGCACCGATCCTTGCAGCATACTGCTGGTTACAGGTCTCTAGCTCTTATCCATCACACTCTGTCTCCTACCTTCAAGCCAATTTTGTATCCAGTTGGCTAGGTCCACCTGGATCCCGTGAGATCTAAGCTTGCTAACCAGTCTACTGTGCGGAACCCTGTTGCATGTCTTGCTCAAGTCTCTATAGACAGCATCTGCCTTCATCAATCTTCATTGTCACTTCTTCAAAAACCTCAAACACATCAGTGAGGCATGATTTCCCACGCAAAAAGATAATAAACGATTAAACTATTTTAGTGGTGTTGGTTGGCACAGTAGCCATGGAGAGTTCCAATTCACGACCTTTTGGAAATAGTGACAAATGTACAGTGTCAGAGGACAAACAGGAGTTTGATCATATCTTGAGATGCGGAGGGATTGCTTAATATTGGTATGTGAGAGACGGAGTTCCAACTTGAGAGGAGGTTGGAGGGGTCTTCAGGAGACCTGGTAGGTGATGAATAAAACCAGCTAAAACTCTCAACATGTCATTGACTCTATCCCCAACCCCTTCATTCACTTGCTTGAATCACTCAAACTTGCTCTGCCTACTCCAGTGAGTGGTTTTCCTCAGAAGATGCACTGACGAGGAGTCGTATTGGACTCGAAATGTTAACTCTCTTTGGTGTGCTATCTTCTTCTCTCTGTGTCTCTGTGTGTGTGTGTGTGTGTGTGTCTCTCTCTCTCTCTGTGTCTCTCTCTCTCTCTCTCTCTCTCTCTGTGTCTGTCTCTCTCTCTCTCTCCCCCCCCCTCTCTCTGTGCAGAGGCTGCCCGATCTGCTGAGTTTCTCCAGCCTTTTCTATGTTTATTTCAGTCTTCTGCACACTGAGCTAGGAGTACAGGATGAAAGGTACTGATCAGTGGGCCACAGAGCTAATGGACAATTAAGGAACAATCCCTTGAAACAAGGGGCATTGGTCATCTCAATGCTAGCTGCATTTCTGTCTCACTGCAGGTGCTACAGGATCTGCTGAGTTTCTCCAGCACTTGCCTGTCTTTGTTCTGGATCTCCGACATCCACGGTACCTGGCTTTTCCATTTGATTGAATTGTTTTATTTTTCAGTCAACCCGTACCTGTGGCAGTGTAGCTCTCCTCCACTGCTGAACACCCCTGTCAGCTGAGATGGTGCATGTTTGGGGACCCTGCAGTAGATCTTGCAGCAGGGAGACCAGAACTGAATGCAACATGCCAATAATGGCCTAACCAACATCCTGTATAGCCGCAACATGATGTCCTATACTAAACAGAACACGGTTGGCACAGGCTGGTTGGACTTATGGGTCTGTTTGCATGCTGTGTGACTGCTGGAGCTGAGATTTTTTAAAAAAGCAGAATAGTGTTAATGCTGGAAATCTGAAGCCAACACCAAAACTGCTGAAGATACTCAGCCAGTCCAGCAGTATCTGTGGGGGGAGAAACAATGTGAGCATCTTGTGGTCGATATGACTTCTTCACCGCGGCTCACGTGAGCAGAGATGCAGATTTACTATTTGTATCCCTTTTTCTGTTTTCAAGAGGCCAGGAGTGGAATGGGCCATCCCACTGTTCCTTTCCCCAGTCTGCAGGCTGCTGCATTGGCCCTGACACATTGGCTGGTTGTTAAGTGGAGCTCATGTAACCAGGGTGATTGCGTAGAATTTTCTGAGTTTGGGTTACTAACTTCTCTTTTTCTTTTTCCTGTTTTTTTTTATCGTCTTACCACAGATTTCGCTATGAAAAGCCTTCATTTTCCCTACTTACATCACCCATGCCTACCACAAGGAAGCTTCTTCACTTGCCTGTCAGTCTAATAGTCTGCCTCCAAAGACCTTGAACAATTAACGTTAACAACCGAACTCTCCTCAGAACTGTGTCTGCTGCCAGTCATCATTGCTGGGCTCCTGAGATGGTGGCAGGGCTTTGAAAGAGGCTCATTTCCTCAGCACCACGCTCCTACCTCCGTAAGGCTGCAGTGAGGTATATTTGCCCGTTGCATTTCTTGCCATTGCACTCAGGGCCGCTTTCCAGGTCGGCTCCTCGGCATGGCGACTTTGGCCTCATTGTCTGGCAAGGATGCTGCGCTAGGTGCTAAACCACTGGCCTATGCCAAACCCCTGAATGATTTGGACTTCCACTCGGGAGCTCGTATCGAGGAGATAACGAAGCTGATCCAGGAGTTCGGCAAGTATGAGATGAGGGACTTTGACGATCGGCAGGCCCTGGAGGTTCATACCGCCAAAGACTTCATTTTTTCTATGCTGGGTGAGTGCCCACAGCACACAGAGATTGGCACCATCATTTGTAAGGAACATTCACAACATCCAGTCAAGTGGTTACTTGCACACAGCAAGCTTTCGCAAACAGCAATGTTGTCACCACCAGCTCATCTCCTTTCAATGTTGGTTGAGTGGCATATGTTGGCCAGGACCCTGGGATAGCTCCCTGACTCTTTGCAAAAATAGCATCATGGGATTTTGGAATACTGCATTCAGTTCTGGTCTCCCTGCTATAGGCAAGACGTTGTCAAACTTGAAAGGATTCAGAAAAGATGTTGCCGTGGTTGGAGGGTTTGAGCTACAGGGAGAGGCTGAATAGGCTGGGGCTGTTTTTCCCTGGATTGTCAGAGACTAAGGCGTGACCTTACAGATGTTTATAAAAATCATGAGGTGCCTGAATGAATAGCCAAGGTCTTTTTCCCCAGTGTAGTGGAGTCCAAAACTAGAGGGCATAGGTTTAAGGTGAGAGGGGAAAGATTTAAAAGAGACCTATGGGGCAACAGGGTGATGCATGTATGGAACAAAGTGCCAGAGGAAGTGGTGGAGGCCGGTACAATTGCAATATCTAAAAGATATGTGAATGGGAACATGAATAGGAACGGTTAAGTGGGATATGGGCCAAATGCTGGCAAATGGGACTAGATTAATTTAGGAAATCTGGTCGGCATGGATGGGCTGAACGGAATGGCCTGTTTCCGTGCTGTACAATTCTATGACTCAGTGGTTTGTTTCTGCTGCCTGTGGGCAGATGGGGTTGTTGTGTTAATATTGCCACTGTGAGGTGGCATCCTCTAGAAACCCCAGCGCTGTTCTCCACAATTGCTCTGCTTCTGATTTTGATACTCATGCAAATTGCCATGGCTGTCAAATATCTAGCGCCATGCATTTCAGTACCTTCTGAATTTGCAACAAAATTCTTCATCAGGACCTTGCTCGATTCCAGACACTGAGTAGCTACACAGAGCATGTCAGCCTAGATTTGTGTGCTGTGGTCTCCGAAAGCGGAGCTTCAACACCAAATCTTTTGACTAGGGTGAGAATGTGTTAATGTGAGACTGTAGTGAATCCATGTAGAGCTTAATAATGTTTTTAAGTTAGAGGTGGACGGATTTTTGTTTGAGGAAGTCTGTAAGGGCGGGTAAGAATGAGGAATTGAGACGACAACATAGAGTCGTATGTCACAGGAACAGCCTCTTTGGTCCAACCTTAACCCCAAACTAAACTAGTCCCACCTGCCTGCGCTTGGCCCACACCCCTCCAAATGTTTCCTATGCATGAGCTTATCCAAATGTCTTTTAAATGTTGTCACTGTACCTGCATCCAGCACTTCCTCTGGAAGTTCATTTCACACGTGAACCACTCTGTGTCTTAAAAATAAATTGCCTCTCCTGTCTTTTTAAAATCTCTGTCCTTTTACCGTAAAAATACACCCCCTAGTCTTGAAAGCCCCCATCCTAGGGAAAAGTCGCCTACCATTAACCTATTCTATACTCCTTGTGATTTTATAAACCTCAAAATGGTCACCTCTCATCTCCTGTGCTCCAGTGAGAAAAGTCCCATCCTATCTGGCGCCTCCTTATAAATCAAACCCTGTATACCCAGTAACATTCTGGTAAATCTCTTCTGAACCCTCTCCAGCTCAGTAACATCCTTCCCTTTAACAGGGTGACCAGAAATGAACACAGTGCTCCAGAAGAGGTCTCACCAGTGTGCTGTAGATAAGCCTTGGCATTACAGTGGCTGAATGGCCTGCTCCTCCTAATTTATATGGCGGTCTTCCTCCGAATTGTACATTGCAGTTTTAACCTGGAAGCAGATCATAGGACCCAACTAGTAGCTATGTATTTCCCATAATGAGCAGTAATCCTCATTCCATACGAAATTGGGTCCCTGCTTTAGAAAATTCAGCACTCTCATGTTAGAAAGCTAAATTTAACCTGGTAATATCTGAACTATGGACTTTTGCAAGATTGCAAAGGTCAATAGACTTTTTAGTTTTGCTTTGTGGATTAAGATCCTTACACTTCGCAGTATATTGTAACTAGTATGCTGAAATGGTTATAACTATGCAATTCTTTTATTTTACACTCTCTTAAAAAAAGTGATGCTTTGGCTGTTAAGGATTACAATTTTTTCATTTATACCACCACAGCCACGTGGTATCTTCCTTCATGCTTTCTCAGCAGTCCAACGATAGCATCGCATACACTCCTATCCAACTTCCTTCGCCCTCTGAATAGGAGGAGGCCATTCAGCCCCTCAAAACAGACTTGTCATTCAGGCCGATTGTGGCCAATGTGCAGAGGTTCAGCCTGTCTGCTGTGATCTTCCTTCATACTTGACAGGACATAAATCCAGCAAACTCCATTTGAAAAGTTCAATTTTGTTCTCGCAATCTTGGCCTCACCTATAACACCAGTAGAGCTCTCGCTCTCGTGTCGGCTCTCGCTCCCGCTCTCTCCTGTCCACTTCTCTCGGATTTGCACCCTCGCTCTTGCCCTTACCCTCGCCCCCTCTGTCTGTCTGAAAAGGCATCTGAATGGGTACATGAATAGGAAGAGCGTGGAGGGATGTGAGCCGAACGCTGGCAGATGGGACTGGATCCATTTAGATAGCTGGCCAGCATGGGCACATTGGACCAAAGGGTATGTTTCCATGTTGTACATCTTTGACTCTAATATGAACAGGTATAGGCCATTCAGCCCCTTGAGCTTGGTATGCCTTTCAGTAGCATCATAGCTGATCCGATATTCATCCTGTCCGTTTTCCTGCAGTCACCCCAAAAGCCTTGATTCCCCTGCCTAACCTCAGCAACCACTGCCCTTTGAAAGGTGACATGCTACCTGATGTCTAAATAGTCTGAATCTAATTTTCAGATGGTCTTGGACAATTATTTAAACATGAACAACATGCAGCATTACTGAAGCCCAGTCAGAGAGCTAGTGCAGACACAATGGGCAGAATGGTCTCCACCTGCATCGCAACACTCAATTTGTGAGGTAGTAACAGGTTCTACTTTAGTCGCTGGATCTGATCATGAACTACTGAGATTTCTCTGATCGTCCCTCTTCAAATCTTTAATTTTTTCAGTTAAACAATTTTGCCTTGAAGTTGACAATTATATCCATCGCTTGCTGCAATCCGTGCCCCTTTTTGAATTCAATTCCATCCCAATAAACCTGTAGACCCAATAGACCTTGGCTCACTTTCTGCTGACATTTCATCCTTTTGAAGTTTAGTCACTTGTAAAGTAGGAAATACGGAAGCTAATTTGTGTACAGCAAGATCCCATAACAACAATGCAATTATAGAATCATACAGCGCAGAAACAAACTGTGCGGTCCCACCTGTCCATGCTGACCAGATGTCCCAATCTGCCCTAGTCGCATTTGGTCCATATCCCTCTAAACCCTTCCCATTCATGTAACCATCCAGATGCCTTTTAAATGTTGTAATTCTGTCTGTCTCCACCACTTCCTCTGGCAACTTTGTTCCATACATGCACCACCCTCTGCGTGGAAAAGGTTACCCCTCGGCTTCTTTTTAAATCTTTCCCCTCCTTAAACCTATGTCCTGTGGTTCTGGATTCCCTAGACCTCGGCTATTCACCCTATCCATGCCCCTCATGATTTTATCAGGTTGTAATAAGGACATTATTCTATAAAGTCATCCTTCAATCCCCAATGCTCCGAGATGAAAGTCCCAACCTAGTCAGCCTCTTTCTCCAGCTGAAAACCCTCCAGCCCTGGCAATATCCTTGTAAATCTTTTGTGGACCGTCTCAAGTTTAACAATATCTTCCATGTAGCAGGCAAACCGGAATTGCGCGCAGTTTTTCAAAAGTGGCCTATCCAATGTCCTGTACAGCTCCAACATGACCTTCCAACATCTATACTTTGTGCACTGACCAATGAAGGCAAGTGTGCCAAACACCAGCTTCACCATCCTTGTCTGCCTGGGACTCTACTTGCAGGAACAGTGCACCTGTGACTGTCAGCCCCTTTGTTTGGCAGCACTTCCCAGGGCACCATACAAGTCCTGTCCCGGTTTCCCTTACCAAAATGCAACACTTCACATTTGTCTAAATTAAGTTCCCATCTGCCAGTCCTCAGCCCATTGGCCCATTTGATCAAGGTCCCATTGTACTCAAAGATTACCTTCTTCACTCTCCACTACACCACCTGTTTTGGTGCTGCTGCAAACTAACTTACTCTACCTCTTATATTCACATCCACGTCATTAATGTAAATGACGAAAAGCAGTGGACCCAGCACTGATCCTTGTGGCACAGTCCGATAAATAACCCTCCTCCATCTTCTGACTCCTACCTTCGAGTCAATTGGCTAATGAGTGTCTCCTCTTCCTGATACTGATTTGAGACACAAGTACTGGGCCATGCATGCAGAAATTCCTGTTCTTCCCGCAGGTAGTAGCGCGGATCTTTTAGATTCACCTGAAAGCAGCTTGGGGAGAATCCTTGAAATGTATTCCCGTCTGAAGATTGGCATCTCCAGTAGTGCAGCACTCCTTCAGTACTGCTCTGGGGAAAGAGAACGTCAAATAGTCACTGGCCGAGTAATCCAGAGCCCCGGGCCTCTGCTCTGAGGACATTGTTCAAATCTGGAATTGGAAGCTAGTTTCTGTGATGATGCCCTTTAGAGCTAGCATCAATTGTCATAAAAACCCATTTGGCTCACTAACACTCTTTTTAGAATTGACCAAAATGTGACCCCTTGATCCATAGCATGCAGTTGGCTCTGAGCTGCCCTCAGAAATGACTGAACAAGCCTGTCAGTTCATGATGAAGACCTATAAAATAACTCTCTGCATTGCTGGGAGGGTCAGTGTTGATGTGCAGTGTTGGTATCAATGTGTTGGGGTGTTGGCATCAGCAGCTGTTAATAAAGTACATTGTGCCAAAGTCTGGAAGGGTATATTCTGACAGTCAGCAAGGCATAGCATGTGCGGAGCCTGAAAGTGGTGCGGTAAACCTGAACAAGCTCTCTCTGCTTCTACAGGCCTTGTTCAGAAGCTGGACCACAAGTTACCCGTCTCCAACGAGTACCTGCTGCTGTCTGGGGGTGTGCGGGAAGGGGTGATCGACATGAACCCCGACGAGCTGGGTGACTACGCCAGGGGCACAGACTACGACGTCGACTTCACGCTGCTGGTTCCGGCGCTGAAGCTCCACGACCGCAACCAGCCGGTGACGCTGGACATGCGCCACTCGGCGCCCTGCCACTCATGGCTCAGCCTGCGGCTCTTCGACGAGAGGACCATGGAGAAGTGGAAGGACTGCTGCATGGAGACGGAGCCTGGCCCGGTGGGAGCCGGCAGCTACTACTTCTCCCCCACCAAGGTGGCAGATTGGTTCTTCCGCTCGGTGCGTGCCGTCATCGAGGAGGTGCGCCGACACCCACAGCGCGGGGTTCCCAGCGTGGCGGCGGTGGAGAAGAATGGCACGGTGGTGTCCGTCATCCTCAACGTGGGCCGCAGCCGCATGCTCTATGACATCGTGCCTGTGGTGTCCTTCAAGGGCTGGCCGGCCGTCGCCCAGAACTGGCTGATGGAGAACCACTTCTGGGATGGCAAGATCACTGAGGAGGAGGTGATCAGCGGCTTCTACCTGGTGCCAGCCTGCTCCTGCAGTGGCATCCCAGAGAACGAGTGGCGACTGGCTTTCTCGCGGAGCGAGGTGCAGCTGAAGAAGTGCATCTCCATGCCCTTGATCCAGGCTTACCAGGCGTACAAGGCCATGATTGTCAAACTGCTGTCAAGGCCTCGGGCCATCAGTCCCTACCACCTGAGGAGTCTGATGCTGTGGGCCTGCGACCGCCTCCCTTCCAGCTTCCTCGGGCAGGAGGAGAACACAGCACACTTCCTCCTGGGCCTCCTCGACGACCTGGCCCACTGCCTGGTCAACAAGTCATGCCCCAACTACTTCCTGCCACAGTGCAACATGTTCGATCAGCTGTCCGACAGCACAGTGCTGCTGCTGGCCTGCCGCCTTTCGTCGGTGCGTTCGGACCCCGCCGAGCACCTGCGCAGCGCCATTGAGCACGCCAAGGCAGCCAGCCGACTTGCCCAGGAGCTGCGGCAGTCCACACCAGGCCTGGCCTCCTCCCAGTCAGATGGGGTGCTGTCCAGTGCTGGCCGGCAGGATGACAGCTTAGCCCGCAAGCTCCAGCAGCTGGTGACGGAAAACCAGGGCAAGTCCATCTCTGTCTTCCTCAACCCGGACGACGTCAGCAAGCCTCACTTCAGGATCGATGACAAGTTTTTCTGAAGGATTGGGCCGTGGTGCTGTCCGTCCGATGCACCTGTCTTCCCTCCCTGCCTGCCTTCAGCCCCCGCATGCTGCATTGTGGGCTACTGGTAGGCGTGATCTCCCCTTGCATTGTGGGATACTGGCGGTCACACTTTGCAATGGGCCTCACTGAACTGAGAGACGTGTTGCTGAAGCATTCTTTGGGACAAATGCAGGATTGCCAAGTTTGGAATGATAGCGACCCGAACTGCAGGAGAAAAGAGTGCCACTTGGTTTGCAATTTGACTCTGGGCTGCAGTATTGCCATGGAGCAAGCTGTAGACACCTCAGGCATCTGGGTAATTCCTTTTCTTAAAACAGAAGTAAGGTTTAAACACATTCCATTTTGTTTGCAACTTTTGAAACAGTGTCACTCTCAACTAGTGCGAGTGAGCCACAGCAATGCCTCAATCAATCAGTCAAATTGCTAAGCGTATTGGGGCGCTTTTTCCCCTGTGGTGTAAATTATTGTGATCAGTGCGCTTTGGCATTCTTGTGTTTTGTCCTGATGAGTGCAAGACAAAAAAAAACCTGGACAATGTATCTCTCTTCTCAGCAATTTCAGGTTCTGTTCTAAAAGTAAAATGATTGCAATGGATGTTTAACAATATTTCTCAAGATTACAGGTGAGCCATTGCTTACCTTTTTTCAAAAAAAACTTTATTCGTCTTTCCTGTTGTGAGAGGAGGGGTTTGAAATGGCAGTTTATAAGTATCCAGCCAATTAATTGTTGCCTGGTCTCTCTGACTAATGTAAAGCAACTCAAAACCAGCATTGCTGAGTTAGAATCCTTAGGTTACACGTCACGTTTGTAAACTCCACATTTGAATCTCCTGTGCTGGCCGTAGGACCAGATCTTAATGCCCGACACAAGGAATGATAACTTGACCGTACAATTCTTGATCCATTCTGTCTTTGTGGATTCTGGGCTCTCCTGTAAAGGGGATGGTTAGTGCTGTGCAAGCACCAGGCTGAACTGTGACTGGGTGCAGGCTGCCAACCGCTGATGAGGCCTGACAACAGTGCAATATTGTAGTGCGTTTAAATTGCATTGTGAGGCACAGCCATTATCAAGGGGATGGCACTGGAAGCAGCTGATGGGTTTGGTCAGACTGAACTGCATCCTGAATGGATTTGGGATGTATGGCTGGGATAGTTCGTCCGGATAGTCATTTCTATCAATGAAACATCAACTCGTTGATACTTTTGCTTTGCGTTCCAGTTTCATGGAAATTTTTGTCATTTATTTCGTAAGCAGTTTGATTTCCAACAGTAGCAACACCAGGCCTGGATACTGAAGCCTTTGGTTTAAGTGGCCACTTGGATGAGCACCTATATATTTACACTGTATGGTGCTTTCTTAGTAAGTTTTGGATCAGTTCTGATTTCTGCTGGAAATATTTTTTTTCCATTTGACTCTCCCTCTCCCTTTCCCTTTCCCTCTCCCTCTCACACACTCTCAACCCTGCCTCCCTCCCTCCCTCCCTCTTTCTGTCTTCCACCCCTCCCTCTCTCTGTCTTCCCTCCCCCTCACTCTGTCTATTTCTTTGCCTCTGCCTGTCTGTGCCACCCTCCCTCTGAGCTGCACAGAATCTTACCAGACCATTAATGCCTCTGCCCTGCTCTTCTCAGCCAGTGGGATCGCTGTAATTAATCTTAGTGCCTTTTGGGTGAACATTGCCAAACAGATCTTGGAGGGGATATCTGCAAAAGTTTAATTTTATTGCTGCCATCCTGTGTACACGCAGTATGACTGTGTTTCTCAATTGATTTGATTCTAGTACAGTTGGCCTCAGGATCCTTTTGGGTAAGGGGTGCTGGGGGCAGAGGGGAGATAGTAATGTGGCAGGAATGTGTTGATCAGGGCATCTGGAAAGAACTGAGTATGTGTGAGACCATCTCTGTTGCCCACTGCAGATCATCATCCTTCCTGTGCTGCGGCTTGGGGTCTACGGTCAGCCCAAACCTAGGTTGACCCAGCCGTGGTATGGGATGCCCACAGAAAGTGGCAAGTTGCCAGTCCATTACCTGGAGCTGTTCACCCACTTGAGTTGACCGGTAGTCAGGTGTGATCAGGGTAGGATGTTTACTGCATGTGACCCAAAGCTTGTGTGCTCAAACAGATGAGGCAGGGCATTTTTGTGTTTGCATTTGAGGCGTGAACGCAGTCAGAGCGTTGAAGAAACGACAGTTGAAGGGAGGAATGCAAAGTAGCTGTCTTGAGCCCTACCTCTGCTGAAAAGAGTTCTTGCCGACGTGGGAGGGTACCAGTCACCCCTAAGGTTGGGCAACATGCTGCCGGTGACCCCTAATTACCAACAGCTGGTGGTTTCCACCCCACACAAGCACATTTAGTGGGTGAGCACAGGGATTACTGACAGGCTGACAGCACACACTAAATGGATGGAGGTGGTCAGCCTGTTTAGATGGTGACATAGTGCCAGGCCTTTGACTATAACATGCACTTAGATGCACTGGCATTCACTGCGTTACGTTTGTCCAGTTGGGCATCAAATACGTACCAAGTATCAAGCTAGTCTGCCACACGATGCTCCCTCCTAGCTGCTCCAAATGTGGGGTTGGTGGTTTGAACTGGGTGGGGGTTGTGGCCACAGGATTACAATAAGGTAGTCATTCAGTAATTCAGACTATATCAAAAGCTCAGTTTTAATCAGTTTTCCTCTGCCTTACCAAACAACATTGTGACAGGGAGCGGATGCACACCTCACACTGGCTCCGTGCCTCCCAGCAGAGGGATCAGTTTTTTGGAAAAACAAATGTCCATCAGGCCGCTTGAGTTATCATGGCAGTGGCAGCAGAGACAGGAAGGTAAGGATGTACATCCTGCTCTCTCGTTGGGTGCCGCAGCGCCCAAAAAGCTAAGTGTCAGCCTGCTGTGTCGCACATTGCCAAACCCTCCCACCCCCAACCCTCCTCGTACCGGAGACAAAGTTAGCACTGCTGCCTCACAGAGCCAGGGACTCGGGTTTGATTCCACCCTCGGGCGACTGTCTGTCTGTGTGGAGTTTGCACGTTCTCCCCCGTGTCTGCTTGGGTTTCCTCCCACAGTCCAAAGATGTGCGGATTAGGGTAGACTGGTCATCCTAAATTGTCCCATTGCATCCAGGAATGTGCAGGCTAGGTGGGTGAGCCTTGGGAAATGCAGGGTTACGGGGATAAGGCAGGGGTGTGGGCCTAGGTGGGATGCTGTTCAGAGGGTCAGTGTGGCCTCAATAGGCCAAATGGCCTGTTTCGGCACTGTAGGGATTCTATAGGGCCTTCCTGGCCATACCTGAGAAGGTGATCCACAGAGGTCAGACTGCAAAATGAGTGACAGGAGCCAGCAAGAACCAGTGCATCTGACCCATCCCCCTGCCGTGCCAGCTCTGCTGCAGATTTAGGTACATCCCAGTGTGTGCTGTAAACTTTGCCCTTCTAGCTAGGAGCAGCCTTTTACAAAGTTTACAAAGCATTGTCACTGGAATCTTAGTATGAAACTTTAAGGGTCCAATTGCTGGTCTACTCTGCAGGAATTCAGATATTCTGGAGAGATGTAAAAAAAATAGCAGCTATTATCCAGTAATACAGTTAGTTACATGAGACTGCCAGAAATCAGTGACCTGACAGTGGGTTTTCCACTGGTGCTGGTCAAGTCAAGCTCGAACACAACTTTCCCAAATGTGTCTCTTTGTTTTATACTTTCTCTTTTTGTCTTTCCATCATTTTGTTTTTAACCTCCACCTCTTCAGCCAGCGTCGATCCTGACATCTCTCCTGCATTTTATTTCTGCCAGCTTGCTCTCCGTTGAAATTGAGAGTTTTATAGCCAGAATGAGGCCTTTTGGTCCATCGTGGATCTGGCACCTATCCACTCTGATCCCATTTGCGGAAACTTGGCCTGTATCCTTGTGTGCTACAGCATTTCAAGTCTTTATCTAAATACGTCTTAAAAGTTGTGATGGGTCCTGCCTATATCACCTGCTATGAACATTTAAAAGGAGAGTGTAGGCTGCAGTCTTACAATGACTGAGTTTTGTTTTAAAAAAAGTGTATTTGAAGAGACGTGCTTCTGAGGTTGGCATAGAAATTGGGGTTTGGGGTGGTAGAAGCTATATCTGGGCTGAATAACCAGGGTCTGGGGCTCTGAGGGCTAGCTTCAGGGTCCATGTTTCCTGCTTCTGGCCTTGCTGCTGGAGTACAACTTGGTATTACCTCCGGGAGCAGGTTGCCAAAGGCAATGTCCTTCCTTTCTTGAGCTGTCGTCGCTGGTGCTGAGCTGCTGCTTCCTCATTCACAGGGGCTATGTGCCTAATCTCTGTTTCCCGCACCCAACGTTGACTGGACCTTTTGACACTTGCGTCAGATATGTAGCATTGAAGTGTGAAAAGCGGAGTTCTGCCTTGCCACAAGAGACCCGCGGAAAGCATTGTGGTTTGTCGTCCTGCATTGCATTTTGTCTGGAGGGTGGACTTGGGATGGGTTTCTCCTGGAGCTGCGCAAGTGATTTGGGCAAAGTGCACCCTTTTCACTCCTTCAGTGGGACAAATAGTGTACGCAATTTCAAAGCGGTGTCTAACGTAATTTATACCATTTGATTGACAAAGTGCCTGCAGCCCAACTACGATTGTATTTGCGTACATCGTGAATGTTGAGACTACAACTCGAAGCTGCATCCCCCAACACTAGTTCTACAGGGCTGCAATGAAGCAGACCAGCTTGGTGGTTTAACATATTTGTGCCTCAACTTTATCAAGGTTTGCATTCAGACAGCAACTTTTGTCCATACCTGCATACAGCCAGCTGTAGCCTCCAATCTAAACGGGCCAGGATTGAGTATCTGGGGAAACAAGGGAGTGCTCTCTTGCATTTTCGTTCAAGTATTGTACTCAAATGTTTTTTTTTGCTGCAGCTGTGGAGGTACACAGCTAGGAGTGAGTGCGTGCTGTGACTTGGGAGGTGCTGGCATGTGTGTTTTTCGCTTTCTCCTTTTGCTCAGGCAGACAGCTGATAATCACCCCAAAAAATGAAAGCTACATTGTATGCGACAGTAAACTCATGTAGAAAGAAGCAATTGAACAATAGAGCAAGCATGAACCCTGCATGTACTGTTGATGCTGCAAAGCAGCTCCTCCCTGAGTGAGGGATGTGTACTTTGCTGCAAATGCCCCTTTCCTCTCTACTACTTTGTGATGCGATTCTTGAATGTACAGCCGGGCACTTGAATTCTCCCCACCCTCCTGTAGATTCAAGTTGCGGTACGGCCATAACAGCCTGGCCTTTTACAATAAAGCAAAAGAACTGGGGATCTTGGACATCTGAAACAAAGGAAAGCAGAAATTGCTGGAGAAGCACATCAGGTCTTGTCCATCTCTACACTGATTGGGCATCCATTGAAGATGAACCAGGTTGTACCACTCCAAATGTGGTTCATGGCATGGTTGGGGTGGGGTGGTGGTGGGTGCTGGTTGCTGCATTTGGCAAGCTTTTAAACTCCCTACAACTTGGCCTGACTGGCCTTGTATAAAAAGCTGTATCCTGTGGTGAATGAATCCCAAACTGGGAATGCCACCCTCTGTCTCGGGACTCGGAAACGAGAACAGGAATTCCTGGAGAAAATAAGCAGGTTCTGGCAGCGTCAGAACTGTTCTGAAGAAGGGTCAGCACATTCGAAACTTTAGCTGTGTTTTCTCTCTCCATAGAGGGCAGCTGTGTGCCACAAGGATTGGTGCTGGGTCCGCTGCTCTTTGTCATCTGTAGATATGATTTGAATGTGAAGAGAGGTGGTATGGTTAGTATGTTTGCGGATGACACCAAAATTGTTGATGTAGTAGACAGTAGAGGTTATTTCGGAGTGCAAAGGGACCTTGATCAGATGGGCCAGTGGGCTAAGGAGTGGCAGATGGAGTTTAATTTGGATAAATGTGTGTTGCATTTTGGAAAGGAAAATCAGGGCAGGACTTATAAAGTTAATGGTAAGTCCCTGGGCACTATTGCTGAACAAAGAGAAAAGGGGTTCAGGTGCATAGCTCCTTAAAAGTGGAGCCACAGGTAGACAAGGTAGTCAAGAAGGTGTTTGATACACTTGCCTTTATAGCCAGTGCATTGAGTATAGGAGCTGAGAGGTCATGTTGCAGCTGTACAGGACATTTGTTAGGCCACTTTGGAATGCTGCTTTCAGTTCTTTGTCTCCCTGCTATAGGAAAGATGTTATTGAACTTGAAAGGGTTCAGAAAAACTTTACAAGCATGCTGCCAGGGCTGGAGGGTTTTGAGCAACGAGGTAAGGCTGAGTAGGCTGGGGCTATTTTCCTTGGAGTGTCAGAGGCTAAGGGGTGACCTTTATAGAGGTTTACAAAATCATGAGGAGCATGGATGGGGTGAATAGCCAAAGTCATTTCTCCAGGGTAGGGGAGTTCAAAACTAGCAGGCATAAGTTTAAAGCGAGTAAAAGATCTGAGGGACAACTTTTTTTTACACATTGCATGTGTGGAATGAACTGCCAGAGGACGTCGTGGAAGCTGGTACAGTGACAACATTTAAAAGGCATCTGGATGGGTACATGAGTAGGAAGGGTATAGAGGGATATGGGCCAAATGCTGGCAAATGGAACTCGATTGGGATATCTGGTCAGCATGGATGAGTTGAACCAAAGGTTCTGTTTCTGTGCTGTGTGACTCTATGATAACAAAGTGTGGAGCTGGATGAACACAGCAGGCCAAGCAGCATCTCAGGAGCACAAAAGCTGACATTTCGCTCTCTGATGAAGGGTCTAGGCCCGAAACATCAGCTTTTGTGCTCCTGAGATGCTGCTGGGCCTGCTGTGTTCATCCAGCTCCACATTTTATTATCTTGGAATTCTCCAGCATCTGCAGTTCCCATTATCTCTGTGAGACTCTATGTTGAGTTTCTCCAGAAATTTCTGTTTTTGTTTCTGATTTCTTTATTTTATTTCTCTGTTGGGCTCCCCCTCCCTTCAGCTTCTAACACTAATTTAACCACAGCCTCCTGGCCTTTGTTTTTCAGTACACTAAATGGACTCTTTGCTACTCACTCAGCTTTGAGGATGACAATCCTTGTGAAGGGGTAAATAGTTCTGCTGCATTTCTGAATACTCTGGGTCTTGCGTTATCCACTACTCTGTGCGAGAGTCAAATCTGCCCCTACAGACAGCATCAAACTTTCTGCTTGAAGACTCCAAAGGACAGTTTTCCTTTTTTTTTTGAAAAAGCAAAATCCAGGATTGGACTGCACTTTCTCGCTCATCGCAAGCTGCTTTGTGGAAGACTATCCCACTTGTACATCAAGGAACATGTACTCAGGGAAGGAGGGAAGTAGATGGCTTGCAAATATATCATTTAAAAAAGAAAAGTGATGAATTGAATGTCTGCACAGTTAAATTAATCAATATTGGTGTACATTTCATGCTTTTTGTATATTTTAATGACATACCAAAGTCTCCTTTGCTGCTGTTGATGCTTAGAATGTGTCGTCTGTTTCATAGCAAATAAACATGCAGTAAGTACGTGGTGTCATTTCTTCATTTATTTTGCTTCTGTGTGTGTTGGAAAGGAACAGAAGTTCACACCCTGCATTTTGTTAGAACTCATTCATAGCTGAGCTGCAGCCTGACCCGGATGACCCACTGTTGCTGCAACGTCCACCAATGTCTTTGGTTCACTGCAATCACACATCCAACTCGGACTTAACAAGCGATCGAGCAGCTGTAACTGATGGAAGAAAGTTCCAAATGTCTTTCTTCCATGGTATCACTCCTGTAAATTCCAGGGAGTTAAAAACCTGTTTTGTGTAACTTTGCCCTGCAATTTGAGTCCAGGAATCATTCCAGTGCATCAGCGCTGTGCGTCCTCCAAGCCAATGTATCCTTTCTAAGGCATGCTGTCCAGAACGGCACTTAAGATACTGCAGGATTTTGTGTAAATATGAAATACAGTAGCAATGGTAATCCTCTCATGACTTCTACCCATTAGCCTTTTATTTTCTGTACTTGCTCATCATGCTTTTTTAACCCAAAAGTGTACTTTAAACACAAAATTTGTAAAAGTCTATCACAAAACGTTTCAGCTTGAAAATTACAGAAGATGCAACAAAATTAACAGCAAAGGAGAATCACGTCAGTGAATGTCTTCTGTCTCTCGCTCCACACATGGTGCCTAAACTGTTGAGTTTCTCCAGAATTTTTGTTTTTTTTTCCATACAGCACGTTCCACTCTTGTGCTTCAGTGCTTTGTTACTGTTTCAGTGTGTGCAATATGCATTCCATGCAGGACAAAACACCTCCAGTTGAAATTTGCAGAGTATGGTGATTGCACAAACTTTTCTCCCTGTACCATGTTCCACCTTGAGGTGCTTCAAGAGAACTTGAATGCTCTTAACATTCATGGTGCACAGCCCTTGTTAAGCTTATAGTCTGAGGGGTTCTACAGATTCCAGCCCTTGACTGTGCTATTGTTGAAAGGCCTTAGACAGAGACTTTTCCACATGACACCTCTGTGCCAGCTGCCCCAAGTTTCAGTGGGTAGTCCTAGGCATGGAGCTGTGCCAGTCTGCAGCACTCAGTGGAAGACATGTCATTGTCCTGTACTTGTGAATTATTTAAACATCTTGTCAACCTCCCGAGTATAGATGGACACTCACTGTTTCACCACCACGAAAGTACCCTTTATGTCTAAGCAAGCCAACCTCTCATTTTCTTGCATTGAAATGCAGCTGCCACTGTTTTGGCCAATTCACTTTATTTTCTTGTAAGTTTATGCTATCACCTCATGAGGATTGCATAAATAATATTTACCTTTTATAAGACTCTTGGGCAATTGGAATTGAAACACTTGGCTAAATTGTTTTTTATTAAGCAAATTCTGCATTAGTGAAGCTCCCAAATGATAAATGTTGGCCATAACCTTCTTTGTAAATAGGACCTCTGTATTTTAAACTGAGAGTGGGGGATGGAATGCTAACTAGCCCTTCAGAAAGACGTGTTCCTCGTGATTGTACTAATCCTGTTGCAAGTCAGTATTAGCTTTGGGGGACATCAGTCCCATTTCACAGCCAGGAGGTTGAGTCTAAAGTCCTGCACTAGGGATCCAAGCACAATACTCCAGGTTGACAGTTTAAGGGAGTACTGCACTACCATCCTTCAGACGAGAGGTATTCCCATTCCCAATCTCCCGATTAAAGATACAGAACACCAGTTATCTGGCCAATGTTTATCCCTTATCCTTAACACTTCAAGTGAATCAAGTTTCTTTTTCTATTAGTGATAATGGGAACTGCAGATGCTGGAGAATCCAAGAAAATAAAATGAGAGGCTGGATGAACACAGCAGGCCCAGCAGCATCTCAGGAGCACAAAAGCTGACGTTTCGGGCCTAGACCCTTCATCAGAGAGGGGGATGGGGTGAGTGTTCTGGAATAAATAGGGAGAGAGAGGGAGGCGGACCGAAGACGGAGAGAAAAGAGTATAGGTGGGGAGGGGATAGGTCAGTCCAGGGAAGATGGACAGGTCAAGGAGTTGGGATGAGGTTAGTAGGTAGATGGGGGTGGGAGGAAGGGATGGGTGAGAGGAAGAACAGGTTAGGGAGGCAGAGACAGGTTGGACTGGTTTTCGGATGCAGTGGGTGGAGGGGAAGAGCTGGGCTGGTTGTGTGGTGCAGTGGGGGGAGCCCAATGACATCAATGTGGACTTCACCAGCTTCAAAATCTCCCCTTCCCCCACCGCATCCCAAAACCAGCCCAGTTCGTCCCCTCCCCTCACTGCACCACACAACCAGCCCAGCTCATCCCCTCCACCCACTGCATCCCAAAACCAGTCCAACCTGTCTCTGCCTCCCTAACCTGTTCTTCCTCGCACCCATCCCTTCCTCCCACCACAAGCCGCACCTCCATCTCCTACCTACTAACCTCATCCCACCTCCTTGACCTGTCCGTCTTCCCTGGACTGACCTATCCCCTCCCTACCTCCCCACCTATACTCTCTCCACCTATCTTCTTTACTCTCCATCTTCGGTCCGCCTCCCCCTCTCTCCCTATTTATTCCAGAACCCTCTCCCCATCCCCCTCTCTGATGTAGGGTCTAGGCCCGAAACGTCAGCTTTTGTGCTCCTGAGATGCTGCTGGGCCTGCTGTGTTCATCCAGCTTGACATTTTATTTTCTTTTTCTATTGCTGGGTTGTGGGCATCTCTTCTTAGGCCAGCTCTTTTTTTATCTCCCATCCTCAATTGCCTTTGCAAAGGTGGTGGTGAGTTGCCTGCTTGAATTGCTGCAGTCCATGTGATGTAGGTAGACCCACTGTGCTATTAAGGACAGAGATCCAGAATTTTACCTCAGCAACAGCAATATATTTCCAAGATGGAAGGAAACTGGCAGGGGCTAGTACTCTGTATCTTCTGCCCTTGTCCTTCTGGATGGTCAGGATTGCTGCAGTGCATCAGTGCACCTTAGGGACACATGCTACTTCTGTACCTGAAGTGTCAGGAATGGTGCTGAACATTGTGCGAACATCAGCCAATCCAGTCTTATGATGGAGGGACGGTCATTGATGAAGCAGCTGAAGATTGTTTGGGACTAGGACTCATCCCTAAGGAGTTTGGATTCTTGAGCTGCAGTGGTAGTGTCCCAACTTCTGAGACAGTAGGCCCAGGTTCAAGTCCCACCTGCTCTACAGGTGTGTAGTGGCATTGCTGAACAAATAACCTATTCTTGAGGATCTCCTGCAGTAAAAATCCTAAAGCTTCTATAACCTAGGTTCTAAAACTCGCCTTTTTCATTTGAACCAAAGGTGCTACTGATAAATTGATCATCCCACCATCAAATCTATTGTTTTGAGGATTAATTTCAAATTCTGATTCTATCTTGCTCAATGCGTCTGCATCCAAACTGGAAAGGCTTAAGAAAATGCAGCCAACTTTCACATGCTTATGTTAAACATTGGACCTCTCAAAAAATAATTGTTTCATTAAAATTTGTAAATGTACATTACAAAACATTTCAGTTTGAAACATACAGTGAAGGCAACACAATTCAACAAGTCTCCATTCAGCATCTTGGGTGCATTGAACAGAATTTGCAGTATTGAGTGCAAACAGATGCTCAGACCAGCAGTAGTTAAAGTCATAGAGATGGACAGCATAGAACCAGACCCTTCGGTCCAAATCCTCCGTGCCGACCAGGTATCCTAAATTAACCTAGTCCCAATTGCCAGCATTTGGCCCATTTCCCTCTTAAACCCTTCCTATTCATGTCCTAATCCAGATGCCTTTTAAACATTGTAATTGTGCCTTTTCCCACTGAGACCCCTTTTCAAGGCCAGGGAATTGTTCGGACTCTTCAGTGAGAACTGAGACAGAGGAGGGACCTGTTGGAGCGCTTTCTTTTCTCACTCGGTCACAGTTTGCGGTGGCCACTGCAGCCTCAGACCCTGAAATATCAGCTTGTGACCTCACTTAGTGTCTTGACCCCAACTTTGGGAAGGCCGGGCTCAGGCAGCTGCAGACGAACGCCAGAAACTTTGCTGACGGCACAGTGACTTTGTTTTAAAAAGTTCAGGGAAGCGTAAGGCGCTGGATCAAATTGGGAGAGGGTGCGTCCCATGGGCTTCAAGTCCGAGGTTTTGGGTTATGAATTCTTGAGGCTGTAATACATTATGGGCAGCTCCGAATGAGTGCACAGCTGCGTGATATCACTTTAAATGATACCTTTGTCTTCCCCCCAAGCTGTGAGCAGGAACTAAATGACTTGACCTTGAGGCCTGGCTCCTGCAGCACTAACAATGATAATCCTCTCATGCTTTTAAAAAATGCCCACACCCCTCACAACGCTCTGTATTTCTCTCACTGTGTTCTTAGAGACGTATACCTCCTGCTGCCTGCTCCTACAGGTCTGTCTCACTCTCTTCCTCACACTGACAATTTTCATTGAGGGCTCATGACTATTAACACCTTTCCAGCCTTGAAACAGGCGCTTGGAAAGATTTGGGAGCCCCTGGATTGGATTGACATGACACTTGATTGACTTAAATGTATTGAGAGGGTCGATTACAAGTAACAGCTATTGTTTGAGGCTGGTACGTTTGAAGGGATGGTGTAAGTCTTACCAACGTTACATCATTGGCGACAACTGTGTTAACTCAATGAGTTGGCTAGTAATGAGTGTAAATGGGAAAATGAAATTGCAATCATTTACTGCTAGTCAGAGACATACATAGGCACATAGTCGTAATTGTTGGAGGTCCAACTTCTCAGTTCCAGGACATCGCTGCAGGTGTTGCTCAGGTAGATGTTTTCCTAATCAACCTGTTCAGATACATTATCATCTCTAGAGCAAGTGGGACTTGAACCCAGAACTCCTGGTTCAGGGGTAGGCACTCTATCATTATGCCACAAGAACTGGAGTTCCTCAGGATTGTGTCCTAGGCCCAGCCACATTCAGCTGCTTCGTCAATGACCTACCCTCTGTCATGAGGTCAGCAGTGGGGATGTTCCCTGTTCGTTGGGCAATATTCAGCCCCATTCACAACTCCTCACGTACAGAAGTAGCCCATGCCCCTGTGCAGCATGACCTGGCCTACTTTCAAGCTTGGGTTAGTTAGTGACGAGGAACATTTGCATCACACAAGTGCCAAGTCTCAAACGAGAGAATCTAATCATCTCCCTGTTGATATTTATTGGCGTTACTATCACCGAAATCCCCCACCGCCAACTAACAACACCCAGAGACTGCAAATGACCAGATCCTAGACCAGGCCCACACATTTGCATCTACAAAAGCCAGTCAAAAGGCTGGAAGTCTGTGACAAGTAGCCTACCTCCTAACACCCCAAGACCTGTCCGCTATTCACAGGTCGGGAATATGATGGAACATTTGACACTTTCCAGGAAGCATGAAGCTCCAACAATGTCCAAGAAGCTCGACAGCACCCAGGACAAAACAGCCTCAACTGACTGGCGACCCATCCACATCTGAAACACCCACTCCCTTGACCACCGACGCTCAGTACGAGCCACGTGTATCATCTACAAGAAGCACTGCAATGCCTCATTAAGGCGGCTCCAACAGCACTTTCTAAACCTGCAATGTTTATTATCCAGAAGGGCAAGGGCTGCAGACACATAGAAACACCAACCAACTGCAAGTTCCCCTCTTAGCCACACACCGTCCTGACATTCTCTCAGTGTCACTGGGTCAAAATCCGGCAATTTCTTCCTCCCTAATAGAGCTGCGGGTGTGTCTATGCCCCAGTGACTGCATCACTTCTGCACCTTCTCAAGATGTAATTGGGGCTGGCCAGTTCTGAGTAAGGGTCACCAGACCTGAAGTATTAGCTCTGATTTTTCTTCGCAGATGCTACTGGACCTGCTGAACTTTTCCAGTAACTTCGATTTTTGTTCCTGGGCAATAAATGCTAACCCAATCAGCATCCCATGAAAGGAAAAAAATAATTTAAAAGTAGTGACACAGACTATCCAAAGAGTGAAACAAAACTGTGAGCTCATTTCTAGGTTGATGAAGTTCTGTGAGACTTGTTTTAAATTTGGTTAGACCATGGTTACAAATATTTTGAATAGTTTATGTCTCCATTTTACAAGAACACAGCAGCAATTAAGACGTTGCTAAAACAGATTCACATGGATTAGTTAAACTGAGATCATGAGAGGTTACAAAGTGTGAAGCTGGATGAACACAGCAGGCCAAGCAGCACCTCAGGAGCACAAAAGCTGACATTTCGGGCCTAGACCCTTCATCAGAGAGGGGGATGGGGAGAGGGTTCTGGAATAAATAGGGGGAGAGGGGGAGGCGGACCGAAGATGGAGAGAAAAGAAGATAGGTGGAGAGGAGAGTATAGGTGGGGAGGTAGGGAGGTGATAGGTCAGTCCAGGGAAGATGGACAGGTCAAGGAGGCTGGATGAGGTTAGTAGGTAGGAAATGGAGGTGTGGCTTTAGGTGGGAGGAAGGGATAGGGAGAGGAAGAACAGGTTAGGGAGGCGGGGACAAGGTGAGGGACGTGTTGGAGATGGCCCAGGTGAACTTGAGGTTGGGGTGGAAGGTGTTGGTGAAGTGGATAAACTGTTCGAGCTCCTCTGGGGAGCAAGAGGCGGCGCCGATACAGTCATCAATGTACTGGAGGAAGAGGTCTATTTCAAGCCAAACGACTCCCACAGCTACCTAGAATACACCTCCTCCCATCCACCCTCCTGCAAAAGTTCCATCCCCTATTCCCAATTTCTCCGCCTCCGCCGCACCTGCTCCCACGATGAGGCATTCCACTCCCGCACATCCCAGATGTCCACATTCTTCAAGAACCGCAACTTTCCCCCAGGATGCAGTTTTGGGATGCAGTGGGGGGAGGGGGAGATTTTGAAGCTTGTGAAATCCACATTGATACCATTGGGCTGCAGGGTTCCCAAGCGGAATATGAGTTGCTGTTCCTGCAACCTTCGGGTGGCATCATTATGGCACTGCAGGAGGCCCATGATGGACATGTTGTCTGAGGAATGGGAGGGGGAGTTAAAATGGTTCGCGACTGGGAGGTGCAGTTGTTTGTTGCGAACTGAGCGGAGGTGTTCTGCAAAGCGGTCCCCAAGCCTCCGCTTGGTTTCCCCAATGTAGAGGAAGCCACACCGGGTACAATGGATGCAGTACACCACATTGGCAGATGTGCAGGTGAACATATGCTTAATATGGAAAGTCATCTTGGGGCCTGGGATGGAGGTGAGGGAGGAGGTGTGGGGGCAAGTGTAGCACTTCCTGCGGTTGCAGGGGAAGATGCCGGGTGTGTTGGGGTTGGAGGGCAGTGTGGAGCAGACAAGGGAGTCATGGAGAGAGTGGTCTCTCCAGAAGGCAGACAAGGGTGGGGATGGAAAAATGTCTTGGGTGGGGTCGGATTGTAGATGGCGTAAGTGTCGGAGGATGATGCGTTGTATCTGGAGGTTGGTAGGGTGGTGTGTGAGAACGAGGGGGATCCTCTTAGGGCGGTTGTGGCGGGGGCGGGGTGTGAGGGATGTGTTGCGGGAAATGCGGGAGACGCGGTCAAGGGTGTTCTCGACCGCTGCGGGGGGGAAAGTTGCGGTCCTTGAAGAATGTGGACATCTGGGATGTGCGGGAGTGGAATACTTCATCGTGGGAGCAGGTGCGGTGGAGGCGGAGGAATTGGGAATAGGGGATGGAATTTTTGCAGGAGGGTGATGGGAGGAGGTGTATTCTAGGTAGCTGTGGGAGTCGTTTGGCTTGAAATAGACCTCTTCCTCCATTACATTGATGGCTGTATCGGCGCCGCCTCTTGCTCCCCAGAGGAGCTCGAACAGTTCATCCACTTGACCAACACCTTCTACCCCAACCTCAAGTTCACCTGGGCCATCTCCAGCACATCCCTCACCTTCCTGGACTTCTCAGTCTCCACCTCAGGTAACCAGCTAGAAACTGATGTCCATTCCAAGCCTGCCGACTCCCACAGCTACCTAGAATACACCTCCTCCCACCCACCCTTCTGCAAAAATTCCTGATAGTGCAGATAGAAGCCGTTTAGCCCATCAAGTCTATAGTGAGCCTCCAAACAGCACCCCTCCACATCCTACTTCCCCGGCTAATCCATCTAACCTGTACATCTTTGAACTGTCGGATGAAACTAGAGCATATCGAGGAAACCCACACAGACACAGAGAGAGTGTGCAAACTCCGCACAGATAGTCACCTGAGGGTGGAATTGAACCCAAGTCCCTGGTAGTGTGCAGCAGCAGTGCTAACCACTGGGGCACCATGCTAGCCCATATGGAAATAGGGAATGTCCTTTAGTTCAAAGCAAATGAAGGGCAAAATAAGGAGGTCTCACTAAAAATATACAAGGCAGTAGCTGGGCCCAAGATGGAATTCTGTGAACAGATGTGGTCCCATTACCTAAGGAACGAAATACTGGCTTTGGAAGCAGTTCACAGAAGGTTCACTAGACTGATCCTGGGGATGGAGGGGCTGTCTTATAAGAGGTTGGGACTGTACTCATTGAAGTTTAGAAGAATGAGAGGTGACCTTAGTGAAACATATAAGATTTTTAGGGAATATGACAGGGTAGATGTGGAGGGGTTGGTTCGCTTTTTGGGAGAGTCTACCACCAGAGGGCATCGGCTCAGAATAAAGGGCTGCCCAGTTGGGACAAAGGTGAAGAGGATTTCTTTATCTGCGAAAGTAGCGATTCTGCGGATTTCTTCAATGCAGAGGGCAGAAGAGGCTGGGTCGTAGCTACATACAAGGCTGGAGCTGTGAGATTTTGAATCAGTGAGGGTTATGGCGAAGAGACAATACTGAGTTGAGGATAAACAGATCTTCTTGAATAGAGGAGTGGCTGAAGGGGCTGAATGGCCTCGCCTTGGCGCTGGTCTTTCGGGGCGGGGTGGAAGGAAGGGGTGTGGCCTACGTGGGAGGGCGTGGCCTACGTGGAAGAGCGGGGCCGGCTGGGAGGCAAGGGCGCCTGCTGTGGGCGGAGCCAGAACTGGAGGGGGCGGGGAAAATCCTGCGCGAGGTTGGGGGCGCGGCGGACGTCGCGGAGGTGGGGCTGAACGAGAGAAGTCGGGAGATCTTGGAGCTGGGTCACGCCGCGAGGAAACGTGGCTCGGGGGCGTGGCCAGCACGACGGGGCGCGGCCGGCGTAGTCAGCGTGGTCGGCGCGGGGGGCGTGGTCGGCTCGGAGGGGGCGTGTCAGAAGACGAAGGCGGCGGGACGGGAGCAGGCGGGTAGACGGAACGGAGGTGGCAGTTCCCGTGTCAGGGGGAAGGTTCGGGGGACCAACGGCCCAAAGCCGGCGGGTGTACGGTGGTAGCAGCGTCGGCGGAGGAGCGAGAAAGCGTGGACACCCAGGAAGCGGAGAGTGTAGGCCTGAGGCTCTCTGACGGAAGCCGGAGGGAGAGGAGCCGCCGTTGCCGAGTGTGGGGCCGTTCAATGCCATGTGATGTGGAGCTTCATTCGGGTGAGAGCGGCGACGGGCATAGGCCTGAGGCCCGGGAATACCCTTCTCACCTCACCCCCGCCTCCTTCACACTCCGCCATCCCCACATCCCAGTTCTTCCTTCCATCATCCTACTGCTGCCAGCAGCTGCCGGGCTCTATTCTCTCCCCCCCGCCCCGTTCTCTTTGAATCCGCCCCCGGCCACTTGCCTCCCTCTTTTCCCCCCCCCCCCCCCGACTCCTTCCAAACAGCCCCACCGGACTCCTTCCAAACGCCCCCCTTCCCCTGGACTGATTGCAACCCCCCCACTCCCCCTGGACTGATTCCAACTGCCCCCCAATCTCCCCTGGACTGATTCCAACTCCCCCTTCCCCCGGACTGATTGCAACTCCCCCCACTCCCCCCGAACTGATTCCAACTGCCCCCCCCAAATCTCCCCTGGACTGATTCCAACCCCCCCCCCACCTCTGGAATGATTCCAGTCCCCCACTCCCCCTTCCCCCGGACTGATTGCAACTCCCCCCACTCCCCCCGGACTGATTCCAACTGCCCCCCCCCCCCAAATCTCCCCTGGACTGATTCCAATCCCCCCACCTCCTCCAGAATGATTCCAATCCCCCACTCCCCCTTCCCCCAGACTGATTGCAACCCCCCCCACTCCCCCTTCCCCTGGACTGATTGCAACTCCCCCCGGAATGATTCCAACCCCCCACTCACCCTGGACTGATTCCAACCCCCCCCACTCCCCTGGAATGCAGTCTTGCCTTGGGGTGTTGGACAGTGAAGGTAGCCCCGGACATTCGTCCTGTCTGCTTATTTGTGACAATCTTTGGTTTAATCATGGATTTCCTTTTCTTACGTGATCTGTTTCCACACTGATCATGTTCCCAAGTGAGTTAGCTGAAAGCCTGGATAAGTTAATCCTGAGCTTCCTTGGCAGAATCCTTGTCCCAGCGGCAGTAGGTGATGTGAGGGTTGCTGGAAGGAAGGATTGGAGATTACGGCATCTTAGTACGGCTGCTTCAGCTATTAACCGGAGATTATAAACGTCTGCAACTCATTCAGGAAAAATCCTGCAGGATCTACTCCCACACCCCCTGAGGAAATGACCCATATTTTTTCATGGGCATCAGATCCATGACTCACTCAAGGCAGGGTTCAAGTTTCCTCATGACTTGTATTTACTGATGTCTAGAGCTCTGGCATAGTCCTGGGGAAAAAAAACATTTGTTCCAATGGCCAGTGCAATGTGTCTGTCACAAAGGGCTGAACATCTCCCAAAGCACTCTGTACCCAACTGAGTGTCACTTGAGGTGTTGAAGGTGTGGCTGTCAGTTTGCAGGATCTTCACAAGCTGCATTGTGACAACGTGCAGATCGCATTTCATTCCTGATGCAGGCTGAGGGTTCATGTTGGCTGCCTGGGCTGGGAGGTCTAAAAACACCTCTTTTCTTCAAAGCAATGCCTTGGTTTAAAGTGCCCTCCCCTCAGATAATTTTTCAAAATGCTACCTTATTTGCTTTTTAAAATGCAATCTGGAGTTTCTATCCTGGCACTGTGTATGGTCAGGCATTCAAAACATTTCCATCTTAAAGATTACCCTGTATTCTGTTTGTGTTCTCAACCATTTTCAATCAATTACTTGTTGCCATCTGGTGAGCTGTTGAATAGTTTGGTGGTGGTGAGTTAATAGTCACACAGTTGCTTGGATCTGTTGTTGTACCCCTGTGATGTGTTGTTTTCATTGTCAAGCTGATTGTGTGGAAATCCTCTGACTGAAAAGTTTCCTAGGTTTGGATTACACTCTAGAAACCAGAGTACATAATCCACTGATACACCCAGTGGCAGCTCTTGGGAGAGGTGCTGCCTATTGCCTGTCTGTTCCCTCAAAAGATGGCAAAGAAGAGCAAGGTACGTTCCCTGCCACCACCACCGTCGTCACCATCACCACCCATGTCCTGGCACCAATGCTTATGCATCAGCCAAACGTCACTGAAGCACATCGTCGGTTTATATCTTGTTTGTAGAATTTTATAATGAATGAATTAGTAGAGCCATAGAGATGTACAGCATGGAAGCAGACTCTCCAGTCCAACTCATCCATGTCGACTAGATATCCTAAATTAATCTAGTCCCACTTACCAGCTTTTGGCCCATGTCCCTCTAAACACTTCCTAATCGTGTACCCATCCAGATGTCTTTTAAATGTCGTCACAGCCTCCTCCACGTCCTCTGGCAGCTTGTTCCATCTCTGCACGATCAAGTTCCCCATTAGGCCCCTTTTTAAAATTTTTTTTCCCCATCCACATTAAACCTATGCCGTCTAGTTTAGGACTCTCCTATCCTGGGGATAAAGATGTTAGCTATTCACCCTTCCATGCCCCTCATGATTTCACAATCCTCTACAAGGTCACCATCGGCCTCTGCCACTCCAGGGAAAATAACCTCAGCCTGTCTAGCCTCTCCGTATAGTTCAGACCCTCCACCCTCAGCAACATCCTTGTAAACCTTAGCTGTGCTTCTGGAATTCTGAGAGAGCGAGGTTGAGAAGGTACCAGGGAATACTATAGGAGAGGGAGAAGGTGGGCCCTGATGGTGATGGACAGTTTGATTTCAGCTGTGATGCTGCGGGGGTAGACAGCTTGCCAGCAGTCCCCCGTTCGTTCTCATGTCACAAAATCAAACAAAACCAATTCCAGATTCCTACAGTGTGGACTGGGGAGAAGGAATTTAAACTGCACCCCCCACCTCCTCTCATGAAGCGTCCTGCTCAACTCCTTCCTCTTTCCTACTGTCTGGTATTTCTGGTGCCACAGAATCAATGGTTGCACAATGCTTAGTTTTCATTCTTTTTGCAGTAGCAGAGCTCCTACTGTTATCTTCTCATTAAACTGGTTATAGGCCAGGCAATTGTGTCAGGAGAAATTGACTATCGCTGTGATGCAGACGGAAAGCATTTTCTAAAAAAACGGTCGTCCACCAATACATTTGCTTGTGCAAAAATCAAGGTGCACTTTTTTTTGGAGAATTGATGAAATGGCAGCATGTTCCCAAGGAAGTTGTTACAGGGAGAGGCATTTTCTTTTCCCTGAAGGCCTTATTGTAGTGTAGGGTTGGCCCTGTGTGCATTGTTTGTGGACCTCCTGTAATTGTGCTGTGCCACAAGACTGTGTGGTGTCTGCTCACGGCTCCTTTTCAGCTTGAGAGGCTGAGAGAGTGCAAGCTGTGAGAGCTGGGCATCAGGAGTTAGCATCCTCCTGGAGCGTCCTTTTGAAGCTGCCTTGGAGATTGGCACCCCAAACTAAGCAGGTGTGTTGCAATGGTTCTCTCTGGTGCTGGCTGGGCCATGTTGGGTTTGCTTACTGTTTTTTTCTGATCCTGATCCTCACTGCTTGTCTTTTTGTCCGGGGATCTGCCTTCCCTTGAAGGTGCCGACTTGCACCGTTGATTTCTGATCTCCGCAGTTGCAGAATGAAATCATGATTACTCTGCAGGAGGAGGCCATTCGACTTAACATATTCATGTGTTGCTGTGCAAGAGCCCCACGGGTAATCTCGCTCCTTCTTGCCTTTAACCTGCGGTCATGCAAGAGGTTCCCTTTCAGCAGCATTATCCACCCCTTTTGAAAGTCATGACCTCCCACTCTGTCCATCCTAACCCCAGATACAACCGCTGAGTGATCTACATGTTGACCAAGACCAAAGAGGAAGGGGACATTAGAACCTGCGTTTATCCCCTGGCAAAAGAATTCCTCTGACACTTGCCATGATTTCTGAAGGTCCTAAAGCACCTTGCAGCTGCTGGAGTGCTTTTTCTTTTGATTAGTGTTGAAGTAGTCGCAGCTAGAAAGGGTGGCAGCCTAACGCCATGAGCAGCAAACACCATTAAGCGCTTCTGCCACCATAACCAGATGGTGTTTTTGAGAGGTATGTTCAGGGGATAAATATTGGACAGGACACTGGAATAAATTCCTCTCACTTCACCAGTCTTCTCTGTAAAACTGATTGTGGGATGTTCCACACCCACCTCAGCGCATTGGTAATTTTGAAAGTTTCACGTGAATGGTGGCATCAGACACTCAGACTGAGTAATGTGCCCAAGTCTCTAGTGTGGGTGTCCTGATTTAAGATGGGAGTACTGGTACCCTGGACCAGGGAGCTGTGGTGCAGCTGAGCAGAGTGGACTCAGCCTGTCCCTTGATCTCACTGTGGAGTGTCTGGATGTAAATTTGATTCGTTTGGCTTAAACAGGTTGCCATCAAAACTACAAATACAACCTGTCATCAGAAAATGTGTTCCAGATACTCTCTCGCACCATCTGACCTGCGGTTTCTGTTGATTAATGAAAGGTTCAGAACAGCATTATGCAGAGTTAAATGTCAGATTGACCTGTTCCAGAGCCCTGAATAACTTCAGCTGACACTTCTGGTGCCATTGCTGAGCTACACTGTCGCTGTGAGGATCAACTAGGATGTAAACAATCCCACTATTTCTATTTCGCAGCAGGGTACCTTTAAAGAGGAAAGCAGATTAACTGTTTGTTAGTATGTTCCCCTTCGTGGGAGCTTGTGTGCACATTGTCTGCATTTCCTGCGTCATATCAACAGCCACACTCCCAAATGTACTGAATTGGTTGGTATCCACTTTGGAACATGCTAGGGTGAGAAAGGTGCTAGGAAAATGAAATTTGTATTGTTTCTTTATCTCTTTCTCTCCTGGTCTCTCTGTCTTCCCATGTCCCCATTTTGTTTTCATTCTTTTGCTACTTCTTTGCTCTTGATTCCCTTTTTTTTTCCCTCTTTCCTTGCGTAACAGCTTGTTTAAAATGCGGAACATCTGCCCACATTCTCCATCTGAGGGTTTAGCTTGCAAACACGCAAATGGTTTGTTGGCAGCTGCTGCTAACAATTCCTCACTGGGAATGTCCCTTCTTTATTTGTTTATGGGTTGTAGATGTCATAAATTGCCCATTGCAAAAGTGGTGAGCTGCATCTTTGAACTGCTGCAATCTTAAATGGTGTAGGGCAAAGTGCAGTTAGAGTTCCTGGACTTTGACCCGATCAGCAATGGAGGCTAGGAACACTGCAGCAAGTAACTTAACACTTGACTCTCAAAACCTGTCCACCATTTACAAGGTACAAGTCAGGCATGTGATGGAATACTTCCCACTTGCCCTGGATGAGAGCACACCAACAAGGTGAGAAGCTTAACACCATCTAGCGTGATTGACACCACATGCTTAAGCGCCCACTCCCTCCACCACCCGTGTGCCATCTGTAAAATGCACTGCAGAAATTCAAAGATCCCTAGTCAGGACCGTCTAAACCCACAACCACTTCCATCTAGAAGGATGAGGGGACAGCCCAGGGAACACCATTCCAAATCACTCCCCTCCAAGTCATGTACCATCCTGATGTGGAAATGTATCGCTGTTCCTTTGCTGTTGCTGGGGTCAGAATCATGGAATTCCCTTCCTAAATGCATCGTGGGCCAAACTACAGCACATTGGTTGCAACAGTTCCAGAAAGCAGCTCTCAACCATTTTCTCAGTGGCAGCTAGGACAGGTAATAAATGGTGACCAGCCAGTGATGCACATATCCTGTCAGTGAATTTTAATTTGAAAAAAGCTTCCCAGTCAGAATGGTGAGTTACTTGGAGGGAAACTTGTAGGTTGTGGTGATGTTCTCATGTGTTTGCTGCCCTTGTCCTTCAACTTGGTAGTGGTCAAGGGCTTGGAAGGTGCTCTCAGAGAAGTCTTTGTCAATTGGTGCAGTGCATCTTGTACAGATTGCAAGCATTTTCTTTGGAAAATTTATGGAGTCTCAATTTAAGCTGATGGATGTGGTGCTAATCAAACAGGCTGCTTTATCCTGGACGGTGTTGAGCATTTTGAGTTTTGTTGGAGCTGTCTGTGCCTGTTCAAGCGAGTGGAAGTATTTCATTAAAGTCCTGACTTTGCCTTGTCAATGGTGAGCAGATTTTGCAGAGTTGGGAGATGAATTACTGTTGCAGAATTTCCAGCCTCAGACCTGCTTTTGTAGCCCCTGTATTTTATATGGTGAGTCCAATTCAGTTTTGGTCAATGGTATCTCCAAGATGTAGATGATGAGGGATTCAGTAGCGGTTAGGCCAATGAACATCCAAGAGAGTTGGCTAGATTCTTTGTTGAAAATAGAATCTTTAGTGTTGAAGCAGCCCATTCAGCCCATCGACCCCACACCAATGTTCCAAAGAGCATCCCATCCAGTACGACGACTCACTACCCTATCCCTGTAACCCTGCAGTTCTCATGGCTGATCCACATGAACTGCACAACCCTGGACCCTGAGCAATTTTCATGGCCAGTCCACCGACCTCAGTTTTGCAATGTGGGAGGGGAAACCGGAGCATCCGGAGGAAACTCGCAGACACGGGGAGAATGTGCAAACTCCACACAGGTAGTTGCCTGAGGGTGGAAACGAACCTGTGTCTCTGGCGCAGTGAGGCTGCAGTGCTAACCACTGAGCCAACATGCTGTGCAAATGAAGCATGAATATTAGATAATAAGATGTGGAGCTGGATGAACACAGCAGGCCAGGCAGCATCAGAGGAGCAGGAAAGCAAATGTTTTGGGTTGGGACCTTTCTGAAGTAGGGTCTGAAGCATCAGCTTTCCTGCTTCTCTGATGTAGCTTGGCCTGCCGTGTTCCTCCAGCTCCACACCTTGTTATCTCAGACTCTAGCACTGGCAGTTCCTACTATCCCTAAGCATGAATATTACTTACCTGTTGTCAACCCAGGCCTGAATATTGTCTACATCTTGCTGTATGCAGCTGGGGTCTGCTTCAGTAACTGAGGAATTGTACATGGTACTGAACATTATCCAGTCATCAGGAAATTGTTTCTGCCCTTGTGATTGAGGTTAGGTTATAGGGTGCAGTGTATAGGGAACAGGCTGTATTTTTGGCCCCTCTGTGGCTGCTGCATCTGCCATTGTCTGTGTGTGCACCTGTAACTGCAGTTGCTGCAGGCATCTCTCTTTCTCGAGATCTGTACTCATTGTTGAGGCCAGCTCATCACTCTTAAACATGATGTTGACCCCTGCTGCGTAAGGTGCCTGGGGCCTTGCATAAATAAGAATAAAAACTGGGAAAAGGAACAGAAAGGGAAGGGATAATAAAATGTGAGGCTGGATGAACACAGCAGGCCAAGCAGCATCTCAGGAGTTTTTGTGCTCCTGAGATGCTGCTTGGCCTGCTGTGTTCATCCAGCCTCACATTTTATTATCTTGGAATTCTTCAGCATCTGCAGTTCCCATTATCTCAGAAAGGGAAGGGAAGTGGGATATGTACTAGTTGCAGCCCGTCCACAGAAAGAAAGCGAGAGCTGACCCATCAATCAGAGTGAGCCTGTGTGATGTTGAATCATTAGTCGCAGGTTGTTGGACAGATTCCAGTGCTGTACTCCCTGCCGCTGTTAACGGCTGTGCTTACACAATGAATGACTCTGCTCCAGACTGCGTCAGTCTTGGGATCTTGCTTACTGAGCAGACTGGGGAGTTGAAACTGTCTTCAGAGCTGAGTCCTGTGTAGGCGCTGTGGACTGTAACTGTTAAAGAAGACAGCTCTCCTCTACCTTGTGAACAAATTAGTGACGGGCATCCTGTCAACAAAGGGTGGGAGGGAGGGAGGGAGGCAGGGAGGCCCATACGAGAGAGAGCTTGCACTTGTATTCCAACCTCTATTCCCTTCTTGAGGTTCGTGCATCATTCCCCTCACCCGACCTCGTGTTCCCATCCCCTCCACAGGTCTGACTTGTCTCTATCTTTCTCCCTCCCCCCTCCAAAACTCCTTGGAATCTACCTTTTATCCCCTTACTTCTTTGTAGGCTGCGAGCAGCAGTATCAATGACAGTGTGCTAGGATTCTTTATTTACAAAAATGTACTTTTGTCATGAAATTTGCTAAGTACATTCCAAAATATTTTAAATTGGACAGTGCAGAATGTGAAATAAAATTAAGATTTGCTCGAGAACAAGTAGCGCTTTGAGGTCCCTAAAGACAATTAGCCTCAGGCATTAGCCCTGAGAGCTTCTATTGCAGTTTCCAATGCTAAAACACTTTATGGCCACAGACCTTAGGTTGTGACCATTACTCCTTGGGCTGTGTGGAGGCTGCCCCGAGCTTTCGTGCCTCCCTCGTGCTTACGCCCGCCTCAGTTGACCAATTCCAAGTCTTTTGAACCCCTCGAATCAATCTGTTTCAGTTCAGCAGTCCTCTATGTTTCTTGCTTTGACCCAGACCATTTAGATAATGGTGAACACTTAAGAGCTTGCCCCTGACTGTGCTGAGGTCTCAGAGGGCAGCAGCTTCCTATATGTGACTTACGTCTCACAGGCGAAGTTTGGGTGATATCTGCTCCTGTTGGCAACTGTCTTAGTGTAAGCAGGGAAATCTGACATCCATTTCAGTTCTGTGTGCCTGTGTGTGTGTCTGAGAGAGAGAGCGTTCCACTTCCTGTAGTCCCTCCTGCCAGACATCCACAGAATGGGTCAAAAGTATCTTGCAAGTGTGGCAGCCCGTAATGCGCATTCGAGGACAGCACCCTGTGCTGGGGGAACCACACTGAGAATGGTACAAAAACTGCCTTGCTTGGCTGTTGTGTAAGCTGTTAATGTCACCCCTCTCTGACGCTGTAGTTCTGTCTCTGCCTGCTGCCTGTCTGTCCCCTCCTTCTCCTCCTTCCCTCCCCCCCCATCCCCCACACTACAATTAAATAAACCACCCAGGCTCTGACCCATAAAAGTTGAAGCCGGTAAAATCGGTGATGGGTGTGGGGTCTGGACTTGCTGACCTGGTGGAGGAGGAGTCTGTGGAGCATGAGCTGGAGCTGTTGAGATAAAATGAATAAGCTGGGGTTTCATTAATCCTCATTAAAGTTCACTCCACTTAGCCCCAGCCCAGGCTGTCAGAGCCACTCAACTTCCGCCTCTGAGCCTGCAGAGGTATCATGGTTCGCATGTCTCAAACTTTTGATCACCAGCAGTACTTTTTCCTGGCCTGTGAGGTCTCATGGTCCATCAGCTCACTACGCTGTTTGAGTCCATCGGCCATGACACCAATGGCTGCCTTGGGGAGAGGTGTTTGGCTGGCACAACATAGTGTGGGGCTGGGATAACACTGCAGGCCAGGCAGCATCAGAGGAGCAGGAGGGCTGACGTTTCAGGGAAGGGTCCTGACCCGAAACGTCAGCTTTCCTGCTCCTCTGATGCTGTCTGGCCTGCTGTGTTATTGCTGACTCCAGCATCGGCAGTTCTTACTATCTCAGCATTTGCCAGGGAATTTGGTTTGGAAATGTGAAGGGAGTAATGTCACTGATGTGTAAGTGCCAGGGAGTGAGTAAGGGTGACAGGAATTCACAGGCTGTCTCCTAGTGACTTGCAGCTACACAAATAACAACTGAGATCTGACACAGCCATGTTCTATTAATAGCCAAGGGGCTGTGTCTCTCAGCTTGTGTGCCAATTTTGATGATTAGGCAAGTAAGTTGAGAGAACCTTTCATGGTCAACTTTTTACAGTGGGTGAAATGGCAGCCTTTCATTCACAAAATGGCAGACCTGATGCTGAGAGCCACCTGCAGTATGGCTAAACCTGTGAAGGCAGCTTCTCCTGAAGTCCCTGAACGCAGAAGGTCGAAAGGCGGACACTGTGTTGCCTTTGCTGGGGGAATGAGTAGGATTTATTAACATGTTTTGCTTCTCTCTTTCTGTCCACCCCTTCCAGGCAATCCTTCGATCGAGCCCTCAAGACAGGGTCTGGGACGTGCAGTGGCAGCATTTCAGCTGACATAGCGTGCGGAACCGAGGGGGTGAGTAATTGTGGGAGTGAGGGGTTGGCAGTTGACCTTGCCCATCAGGAGATGGATTAGCATGGAAAAGGGGCATATATTTCAGCTTCCTGTACCATTCCATGCCCATTTTCGATACTGTGTACTCAGTGCAGAATCTAGGTTGACACAGTGACCGGGCTGGAGGCAGATACTTTGAAATAACTCAGGAAGCCTGACTGAAAAGGTAAATTGTTAAAACACCAACATAAAGCCACTACTCATGGCACACGTAGGCTACTCCCACCCTGGGGCAGACAGGCTCGCCCCTGGTTCTGCAGTTTTTAAAAAAACATATTTTCTAATCAGTCGGTTCAGAGACATTATTACATGCCTCTGGAGTGTGTGGGATTTGAACCTGGACTTCAAAGTTCAGAGAGAGGTTCACTATCCTTGGACCACGAGTTCCCTTTTTGTAAACTCTCATTCCGGTAACCGGAAATGGAACCTGGTCCCCCACGGTGAAAGGACAAAATGCCAACTGGGATCACCAGGGAAATGGCCTGGGTCTGCTTTATAGTTTTTTTTTCTCAAACCCCGCCCCCGGCAGCCCCCAATCAACCTGTTCAAGGATTTTATGACAAACTTTGGACCCAGGCCTCCAGGCTCAGAGGTAGGGACACCGCCACCAGACCATAAGAGGGCTGCCACACCTCCACGGCTGTTTTGTGTTAATTTTTCTTTATATTTGAAAGTGTTATCTCTCACCATAGACCAGTCTTTCCACCGCAGTGACCTTTTGTCTTCGTTTTTTAGCTACTAACCACTACCAGTAAATCATCCATCTGGCGAATTCAGTGTTTACACCCAAGCATTGTTGCACATTTCTGGTGGCAGGTAGGACTTGAACCTAGGTCTCCTGGACCAGGGGGTATTGCCACTACCACTGCAGCGCACACCAAGAACCATGGGTCAGCTTTTCTTTTTTCCCCCGTGTGCAGAAGTGCTCTGACACAACCTGAACGTGTGTTTTTTTGCCTAATTTTCTGAAATTTTTATTTGTTTTTACTGCATCTGCTTTGCATATTTTCTAATGAACCTATGGAAGTGTTATTGCAAAGCTCTGGAACAGATGAAACCAGAATCCGGGCCTCCTGGCTCAGAAGCAGGGGCATGACCACTGCCCCACAAGACCACCACCACCCCCCCCCCCCCCCCCCCCCCCGTCTACTTTATCTTATCTCTCGTCACAAGTACTCTCTCTCTCAACCGAGCAGCTTTCCCACCACCAAATCGCTGTGACATTTTTATCCAACTAGTAACCGCCACTAATAAATCACCCATGCATTCAATTAGAAATTTACATCCAAACCACCAAAAGTGAGGGAGGGGGGTCGGGTCTGTGTTTGTAAAGAATTCAGATCCGGAGTCCTTTGCAGGAAGTAATGGCCCATTACTCGACTATTAATCTACTTTGAAGTCCTGCCATGGCAGATGGTAGAATTTTAATTCAATAGGTATCTAGAATTAAGAGTCTAATGAAGACTACGAATCCATTGTCAATTTTTGGAAAAACCCATTTGGTTCACTAATGTCCCTTTAGGGAAGGAAGCTGCCATCTTCACCTGGTCTAACCTACGTATGACTGCAGACCTGCAGCAATGTGATTGACATTTAAACTGCTCTCTGGGTGGCTAGGGGATAGATAATAAACATTACCCTGGCCTGTGATGTCCATGCCCCATGAATACAAAGAAAATTACAGCACAGGAACAGGCGCTTCGGCCCTCCAAGCCTGTGACGATCCAGATCCTCCATCTAAACCTGTCATCTATTTTCCAAGGATCTGGGATCCCTCTGCCTCCTGCCCATTCGTGTATCTGTCTAGATACATCTTAAATGAGTATATCGTGCCTGCCTCTCCCACCTCCGCTGGCAATGTGTTCCAGGCGCCCACCACTCTCTGTGTAAAGAACTTTCCACGCATATCTCCCTTAAACTTTTCCCCTCTCACCTTGAAGTCGTGACCCCTAGTAATTGAGTTCCCCACTCTGGGGGGGGGAAAAAGCTTCTTGCTATCCACCCTGTCTATACCCCTCATGATTCTGTAGACCTCAATCAGGTCCTCCCTCAATCTCCCGTCTTTCTAATGTAAATAATCCTAATCTATTCAACCTCTCTTCATAGCTAGCTCCCTCCATACCAGGCAACATCCTGGTGAACCTCCTCTGCACCCTGTCCAAAGCATCCACATCCTTTTGGTAATGTGGCGACTAGAACTGTACACAGTACTCCAAATGTGGCTGAACCAAAGTCCTATACAACTGCAACATGACCCGCCAACTCTTGTACTCAATACCCCGTCCGTTGAACGAAAGCATGCTGTATGCCGCCTTGCCCAATCTTATCAATCTGCGTTGCCTCCTTCAGGGAACAATGGGCCTGAACATCCAGATCTCAGAATTTGAAAAAAAAGTGGAGTTCCACTTTGTCAGGCTGTTGCCTGTAACCAAGGGAACTCATATCCACCAAGCTCCACAGGAGATTAATTAGTGATTCCCCATGAGCCTTAAAGGGGATATCGCATCCTCCAAAACTGGCAGTGAGACTTGTTTCTTCACACGCCATTATAGGTGCCCTGAGAACTTTTTTTTTGCCTGAACTGCTTTGTTCAGGGCAGATTTTAGAAAAAGGTTTTGTTTGTGTCTCACCTTATTAATGCCTGCCACCTACCTTGGCTTGTGGCCCTCCCGCATTTTCCTCTCTGCCTTTCTTTCAGTCTTCACTCCCTGAATAATAGGAAAGCAATTTTTAAAATTCATTCGTGGGACATGGCTGTCACTGGCTAGTCCAGGACTTGTTGCCCAATCCTAATTGAAATCTACCACATTGCTGTATGGTTTGCTTATCTGGCCTGTAAGGATGGCAGTTTCTTTCCCTGAAGGACGACACTGGTCATCATTAAACTCTTAGCTCCAGATTTTTATTAGTTTCATGTGCCACCATCTGCTGTGGCAGGATTCGAACCTGGGTCCCCAGAACATTCCATGGATCTCTAGATTAAGCCCGTTATTAATACCACTAGGCCATAGCCTCCCCCATTATGTCTATGTTGGTGCTCTGAAGGAACTGTCTAATAAACACAGTCTTTTCCTTGTTCAATCTGTCATATCGCTGCCAATGTTTCCCTTTCAGGTATTTTCCCAGGTTCCCCCTTTGAAAGTTCCTATCAAATTGCCCTTTTCAGCAGTGCATTCCAGATCTTAACAGCCAGCTATGTTTGTTTTTAAATTTCCCCTCTGGTTTTTTCATTTATCTTAATTATGCTCCTCGGAATCTCTGTCAAAATATCCCCCTCCCTAAGGTCATTTGGAATCTCCACCTGACTCATTGCCAATTCCTCTTCAGACCAAGGTCAGTGACACTCTGGGTTGTGGTGACATTAAAGTGTGGAAACAAAGTGCATGTTTGGGCATCTCCCCCCACAGATCTGCACAAACGTGTACCTAACGAACCCGCGCGCCACTCCTACGTGGTCCGACACAGTTTCTAGCTGGCTGTTCCACGTGAGTTTCAAGAATATCTTCCAGTCCCGGATTCTCTCCACGTGACGGAAGTTCCTCATTCCTGTTTCCGTTCCTTTCTGAATCTTTTCTGCAACCTCTCATGAGCCTTTGCATCAACTTTCAGTTCAAACCCAGAACTGGATGCAGTACTACAGCTGAAGCCGAGCCTGTATTTTACACCAGTTTAGCAACATCTCCCTGCCCTTGTACTCTGTTAACAATGTCTTGGAGGCTGTATGCTTTATCAACTCATGTCTCAACCTGTTTGCCACCTTTTATGGTTTATTCAACTACACAGCCAGAAGTCCTTCTGCTTCTGCACCCCCTTTAGCATTGTAGGCCTTATTTTATACTGTTTCTGTACAGTATTCGTACAAAAAATGGATTCCTGCACGTGTCCCTGCATTGAATATAACTTAACCATTCAACTTCTGGCTTTATTCTGAAGCTGCCTTCCCTCAAATAGCACCCTTGGTTTGGAGCACAGGCAGGAATACTGTTTGTTGGTTACACTGCACAGTGGCCATCCCCTTGGCTGGGATGTAGCCACTGCATGTGGAACAGCAAGCGGTTCTTCCTATTCAGATGTCATGGGACAGGCGCTGACTGCTTCCTTCTGTGCTCTGGGTTGATGAGCTGCTTTGTTTCCACAGGGCTGCAGTGGTGGGGCCGTAGATTGGTGCGACACAGGGACAAATGGAAAGAACGGAGAAGAAATACCTCAATGCGGAGCGTGAGGATGAGATGGTGAGTCTGGGATAGCATTTGGTGCCACACTTGGAATGGAGAGAGCAAGGAGGGAGGGTGGGAAAGAGAATAGCATTAACCTGAGGAAGGGGTGGTTGCTCAATTAAAACAGCCAAGCAAGAATTTCTTCTCTAAAATGGGAGTGAATCTGTGGATATGCTGAAACAGGGCCGTTCAGCATCTCCAAGGTTGAGAGATTTTTAATCAAGAAGGATGTTGAAGGTTGTGGGTAAAAGGCAGGAATGTAGAGTTGAGGATTATTAACTCAGCTATGGTCTGGATGAGGACGGCGGTGATGAGACAAAGGCAGGCAGCACTGGTCTCGGGTACGGGCAAGGCATTTGCAAGCTTGCACAGAGGGTTCGAGAAGTTGCTGACACGGGTGGAAGGGGGCTTTTTGTGAAACAATGTGGTGGATGGGCTGCGCGAGCTTGGAGTTGGATGGGAGTTCAACCCAAGAAAGTGCGTGGAGAGAATGAAGGGGTGCGGAATCCTTGAGGTTGGGGTAGAGGAGGTTCAAAAAGAAAAGGATGTCGATGAGGATTTGAGGGAGGAGGTTGGGGGGTGGTGGGGAGGCACGGTGAATGTTTGAGGTGTGAGGAGAGGGGTGATAAGGCCAGGTTGCACAGTGGCTCAGTGGTTAGCACTGCTGCCTCACAGTGCCAAGGAGCCAAGTTCAGTTCCACCCTGGGGTTTGCACATTCTCCCTGTGTCTACATGGGTTCCCTCCGGATGTTCCGGTTTCCCCCCCTCAGTCCAGAAGTGTGCAGGCTAGGTGGGTTAGCCCTGAGAAATGAAAGATTACAGGGAAAGGGGGGGTCTGGGTGGGATACCCTTCAGAGGGTCAATGTCGACTTGATGCGCCAAATGGTCTGTTTCCACATTGTAGGGATTCTGTGAGGGAATGGTTAGGGAAAGTGCAGTTTTTGTGGGAGGGTGGGTGTGCGTATTTGAGGTAATTGATGGTCAGTGGGGAGCTTGGCTGAGAGAGGATCAGGTGGGGGTTGGGTGGGATCAAATAGTGTGTGTGTTGCGAAGGTGGGATCAGGGTCATGAGGGATTGGGAAGGAGTGTGAGCTGTGAAGGTTTGTATTTGGGTCAGATTTGTATAAGTCATTGGGAAGGTTGGCTGAGACTTGTGGAGTCTCTGTAGGGGCTGGTTAGAATCAAATCAGGCATGAGGAGGGAGTGTTGAGGAGGGTCAGGCTTTGGATGGAGGTGAGGAGTTGGAGCAGCTTGAGCAATTGGGAAAGATGAATGTAAGGGTGCGGATGGTCAGGTTGGGAGGATTGGAGTTGCTTGAGGGATCGGGGAGCATTGATAGGGAGTATTGGAGTCAGGGTCCACCCTGACTGGATTCTGCTGACCCTGTTCTCTGTCTTGCCTCAGGAAGTGGTGGGTTACCAGCTATGCTGGTGGAAGCTGGGCCTGGTTGGTGTAGGGACAGTATGCAGTGGCGGGCTGCTGCTCCTCGTTCTCTACTGGATGCCTGAGTGGAGCGTCAAATGGATATGCAGGGAAGTCCCGCTCCGAGAGGCTACAGTTCTGCTGCTTTGGACCACGGTAAGTAACAAGTGCAGTCATCTAGGAGAGATAAGATGTTGTAGATTACTGTCCTCTCTGATCCATTGCTTCCGGAAAGGTAGCATTCCAGGCCATAATTCTTCATCTCGGTCAACATTATTTAAACATTGCCAGGCCGTTACCTCATTGCTGTTAATGGGATCTTGCTGTGTGTAAATTGGCTGTCATCTGATATAGACTCCCTAAAGTTAGAAGGCCATCTACTGTTGATTGGTGGTACTGTGAGCTGAGTGCACATTGTCACCTTCATCCAGCCAGCGGTTCTATTACTGACTATTTCTTTTAACATCTACTTACTTGCAGGATGAGTTCCGCACATGCTTCAGGGTCCGGGTGCAGTTCATGGATGCTCCAGGCTACGATCCCCTGGGTGTGCTGTTTCCCAGACGTGACAAGGAACCTGTGTGCAGTGCAACTTCCATCGTGATTGAGCACCCAGACTGTGAAAGGGATCTGTTACCCAAGACTCCAGATGTGGAAAGAGTTCAGGTCAGATTGAGAGTTTTTTGTTTTCTCTCCCTTCTGATTGAGATGGAACCTGACGCTGTAACCGTAATCTTGTCTGGCATTACTATCACCCCCGTAATCCAGATGGCAGGAGTTAAACAGAAGCAGGAGCCAGTGTATCAAACAACCTTCTCTTTCGAAGAACAGAGACGAACCCAAGAGCGATGTAGGAGGGATAAAGTACTCGGAGATACTTTAGTCTGATTTGGAGATCTGCCATTATTACTCTGGTTGAACATTTTGCTCTTATTCCTCCTTGACTTCAAACCATGTACCTGCCACTGCCCGTCCCCACTCCTAATTAACCCACACTCATCGTACGCACTGTTCCTGTGCACTGTTTGATGCTGAGGCTCATAGACCTGCCTCACACTCAAACCTGTGCCCCTCTCCACTGGCGTGCACTGGGCTGACAGCGGTGCTGATGTATCTGGGAGCAAGAGCATGGCTTCTTCCCAGAGTGTGACTTTACTGACTCACCATCAAATGGGGGAAATGCAGCACTCGGTGTTTAACTAGCTGGATTGCTGTGATCCCCAGACCTGAGGTGCCAGAGGGATTATGTGAGCTGATTGTGTCTGTATCCAGGGTCTGGGAGAGCTGAAGATGGGTTTACTAAGGTTTCTCCTCTGGGTTTCAATCCGCTGAGTATGAGGGGCACATTAGACTCCACTGCAGTACACCCTCTTGCAGAATTAAGGTTGATGGGCAGCTAGAGCGAAGGGATTTTGGTAGGAGTGATGATGAAGGCAAAGTACTCCTTACATTCTACGTTCCCTGCCAACCCTGACCCTGATATTTATCTCTTTTTTTTTTGCAAATTAGATCCGCTATTTCATCCATCAAAACGTCAAGTACTTGTGGAACCCTCGTGGGCAGATGTTCTATCGCCTGGCCGCGCTGGAGGAGGGGATCCTGTGCTCAGCACTGCATGCATGCCATGGTGCCACTCCGCCTGCAGTCAGCAAAGACTATCGGTATGTGCCCGCATGGGGAGGCAGCCATGGCAATTGAGAGACAGGTGGCCTGTTTCCCCCTGTTACAACTACATAAATTGGCACAGACCTAGCCCAAGTTACCTCGTGGTTGCACCTATCAAATAAAATGAGTCCTTTCAGGCAGTATCAGGGCACATGTTGCAAATGTTTGGTCACAGAGGTAGGTTTTGAAGCCTGTCTTAAAACGGGCAAGTGAGGTTTAGGTTTAAACTTCCAGACCCGAGGACCTCAGCACCAAGGGTGAGGAATTGGGGGTTGGGAATGCATTTAAGAGGCCAGAATGCAGAGATCTCAGCTGTAGAGTTGGAGGTGATTACAGAGTTAAGGGAGAGGGAGAGAATCAATTGCTTAGTAGGCAACTGGCATAAGTCATTGAGTTGACTGGAAAAGTCCTTGGGATTCAGAGTGATGTACTCCTCGGGTTCAATAGAACGTGCCCAATGGCAGATGATGGAATAATTTTGGACTGCAGGCCACGTCGGCTAAGCCGTGTCCCGTCTTTTGGGCTGGCTTGATCTCTGTGCCTGTGAATAGTTTGCTGAAGCCGAGGTGTAGCGAGGGAGATGAGAGGGTGGTAGATATGATGCCGATGCCAATGCCATAGCCTTGCTTTGACCTGCCGTCACTGAGTTGGATGTCTGTGGTGCTACTGTCGGTGAAGGTCATGGTTTTTATTGTGGAAGAGGAGAGCATTCTAAAAATCTTCATGATTGCTAGAGGCAAAGGCTCTTTGTGTGCAGCGTTGCTGCTTGTGTTTATTTTGACTGTCCTGCGCATTGTAAATATTGTCAGTGCTGCCTCTTGATGATCAATAACTGCCCTCTGACTCTGTAGGAAGTTCCTCAGCCACTGGGCGCAAGCAATTGAGGATCCTTGCAATGATCTTCCCTTTGGTAGGTAGCACAGAGACTCCTGCACAGTCACTGTAGTCAGTCTTGTCTCCCTCATTGAGTATAGCCTTGATCGTGGATACGTACAGCCTCTGGTGGGGGGTGTGACATTGCACAGCTGTGCCAGGCGCATGTCTCTGTTGTGATTCAGAACCTTGGAAGGAATACTGTCTGCCCCAGAGTCCTCACTGTTTCTCAGCCGTCGCATAGGATACTCGGCTTCACCCTGCATCTTGGCTCTGAGTCTGAGCTGGGTCGAGTGTTGCAGAGTTTTGGATGAGGTTCTAATTCATGCAGGGTAGAATGTAGCAGAATGGTGCTTTGGAATAGCCAAGCCTCAGGGTAATGAAGGTGCAAATAAGTGTTCAGCAGAGGGTGAGGCGTGACCAAGCTGGGCACCATCGGAGATAGCAATAGGAGTTCTTGGTGTAGGGACAATGTTATTAAACTGGAAAGGGTACATAAAGGATTGACAAGGATGTTATTAAACTGGAGGCTTTGAGTTATCAGGAGAGGCTGGATAGGCTGGGACTTTCTTCCACTGGTGTGTCAGGAGCTGAGAGTTAACCTTGTAGAGCTTTATAAAATAATAAAAGGCATGGATAAGGTGACTAGCCAAGGTCTTTTCCCCAGGGCAGGGGTGTCCAAATCTAGAGGGCATAGGTTTAAGGTGTGAGGGGAAAGATTTAAAAGGGACCTGAGGGGCAACTTTCTCCACACAAGATGGCGCGTGTGTGGAATGGGCTGCACAGGAAGTTAGAGGCGGGTACAGTTACAACATTTAGAAGACACTTGGGCCGGTGCATGAATAGGAAAGACTTGGAGAGATATGGGCCAAACGCAGGCAAATGGGTCTAGTTCAGTTGGGGAAATGTTGTCAGTGTGGACAAGTTGGGCTGAAGGACCTGTTTCCGCACTGTGTACCTCCATGACTCTATGACCAGCCACACTCAGCTTTGGAAAGGTTGTGAGTTGACTGGGCCTCAGGCTGCAGACAGTTCAAGAAAGTTTAGCTTTGCCATAAGCTATCAGTCATGGTGTGATAGAGTCTCAATATTGTAGCAGCGGTGGAAATCTGATCCTATGCAGTTCTGCGACTTGGCCTTGAGATATAACAGCACATTCAAGGACTTTGGAGCAGAAAAAGGTATAAATGGGATGATGGTTTGCAACGATGGAGGGGGACGAGATACGTAATTCTGATGGGTTTCCTCTAAATGAGGTGGTGTGCTCTGTTCTTGCTGGTGGGTGTGCTGGGGACTGTTTTCTATGTGAGGTCATTGATTTGTCTCCAGCTTCTCATGTTCTTCCTTTACAGGAAACTCTTCTTTGGCGAGAATCAGGTTGATGTGAAAGTGCCTTCAATTCCTCGACTCCTGATAAAGGAGGTAGGGCTCTTGGTAATGGAACTTTGTACCCTTTATCCACTGGCTCTGCTGAGTCCCATGAACTAGTTCAAATGAGAGGATGAGTGGGAGGCCACATTGTTCGCAGCTGGAGCAGGCAAGTCTCTGAGAGATGGCAGAGCAACATCTATCAGCATTCGACCTACAGGCGGCTCAGTGGTTAGCACAGGTTTGATTCCACCCTTGGGTGACCATCTGGGTGGAGTTTGCAACATTCACCCTGTGTCTGGTTGGGTTTCTTCTGGGCTTCTTCAGTTTCCTCTCTCAGTCCAAAGGTTAGATGGATTGGCTGTGATGAATGGTCCATTATGACCAGGGATGTGCAGGCTAGGTGAGTTAGCCATGGGAAATGCAGGATTGCAGAGATAGGGCAGGAAGTGAGTCTGGGTGGGATGCTCTTGTGAGGGTTGGTGTGGGCTTGATGGGCTGAGTGGCCTGCTTCCACATTATTGGGATTCTGTGATTCCTGCATTCTGCTGAGCCAAAGTGTGAGGGTTGAGTGGGTGTGGGGTAGGGAGCAATGTGCTGAGGCTGGTAAAAGTCTGAATTCCAGGAAAGCAGGACCTGTTGCTCTGGATTTGGGGCAGTTACATCCCTGTCATGAATGAGTGTCAACAATTTTCTTTTCAAAATTTCTATCTAATTGTATGCTGTACCGCCCTCCCAGTATCTGACGAGGACACTGTTGATAAAGCTTTACTTTCAGTTTAAAACTGTAGCAAGAGCTTCACTTTCAATTTGAGTAGAGGGAGCTTCACTCTGTGTGTCCGTCCGTGCTTTCCTTGTTTTGCCAGGTTTGATGGGGACAGTGTTGAGGTAGCTTTACTGTCATGAGTAGAGTAGTGTTATCTAACCCTGTGTTGTCCTTGTTGGGGGAGTGCACGATGTGGGGGGATAGTGTTGAGAAAGTTTTACTTTTGGTTTGTAAAGGTGGAGGAGATTTTACTGACTATAACCCACCTTGTACTTCTCTCGTTTTCTGTAGGTATTGAATCCGTTCTACATTTTCCAAGTCTTCAGTGTGATTCTCTGGTGCTTGGATGATTATTACCTGTACGCATCTGCCGTTGTCTTCATGTCTGTCGTCTCCATCTGTGCCTCCCTATACACTGTGAGAAAGGTAAAGAGCTCTCAGCCTTTGTGTAAACAGCTGTACAACCAGCTCAAGACACTGCCTGAAACCTTCTCAACATCATCTTTTGTTTCATTGCCTCAGCAATATGTCCTCCTCCATGACATGGTGGCTGCCCACAACGTGGTCCGTGTGAGAGTTTACCGCAACAACAACAGTGAGTCAACCTCTTGTACAGAGCGCTTTCTCTATCTCTAGCCACGCTGCTACCTTGCCTTGTGTCGACTCTGACTCTCTTGGTGTCTAGTTCCAGCTCTTGGAAGGGCAGGTGGCGGGTGAAGTGTTAGTTATTTCTGCCCTTCCGTTTTGGGTGTTTATCTCTTTTTTTGTTTGTTTAAAATATTCATAGTGACAGAGGAAATCTTCTCGACTGACCTGGTACCTGGAGATGTCATCGTCATCCCGACCAACGGCATGATAATGCCCTGTGACGCCGTGCTGATCAGCGGAACGTGTGTGGTCAATGAGAGCTTGTTAACAGGTGAGGAGTGAACTCTGTGTGTGCGCGCGTGCGCGCGCGCTGGGGTGAGATTACTGCCTGCCAGAGGCCCCCTCTCCCTGTGTCCATACAACAATGTCTACTGTAATGTTCCCTGTGAAACCCCCCCCCCCCCCCCCCTTCCCTGGCAGCAAGTTTAGGTTTAGATTTTGTCACGTATACTCAAGTACAGGAGTACAGTGAAAAGTCTAATGGCACCATTACTACTTTGTATCTAAGTACAAAAAACTTAAGGTACGAAGTCGAAAAAAACAAAGTTAAAAATGTTAAGCATTACCTTTGTAGAAAAATAAAGAAATAAGGTAACAGTTAACATTCAAGTCCTCCCTAATATAAACTAGGAAAATGAAAGAATAAAGGTAAAAGTTCAGTCTTTGAGTCCTCCGCTTAGCTCTCTCTCTGGGGCACCTCAGCTGGCACCGATACTGGGGTGCTTTGCTCACTGCTTGCTCTTACTGCGTTGGGCCACAATGCCATCGCTGTTGCTGAAGCTGTCCCTTCCACAATCTGAACCTGCTGCCTCTGGAACAGGCCCAGGCAGGACTCACTTACACACAGCGATACCCCTGCTCTGAGCCAAGACACACCGATCTGTCATCCGATGTGTAATCTGAACAGTAACAGGCATTGCCCCGCTAAATGGGCATCTTGACCAAACCCACCAGAACCACAGCGGAAATCAGAATGGACTTATCTTGTGTTATTGTTCCGTGCAAGAGGGATTGAATACAAAGTGAGAAAGGTATTCTGTTCTGATGAGACGACCTCTGGAGTACTGCAGACACTATTGATCTCCATGTTAAAAGGATGTAAATGTTTTAAAAGCAAGTGGGTGAAAGGTATGGGCAAGAATATGAAATAATGAGAGTCACCTCAAGCTTATTGACTGTTGGAGTAGGTTTGAGGGGCCGAGTGGCCTTCACATCTATACGTTTGTGTGCTCAAAGGAGGATGAGATGTTTCTAAAATCAGGAATGATGGTTACCACTGTTGCTTCAGCGCCAGGGACCTGGATTCAATTCCAGCCTTGGGTGACTGTCTGTGTGGAGTTTGCCCATTCTCCCTGTGTCTGGGTGGGTTTCCTCCGGGTGCTCTGGTTTCCTCCCACAGTCCAAAGACGTGTATTCTAGGTGGGATCAGCCATGCTAAATTGCCACATAGTGTCAAGAAATGTATAGATGAGGTAGATTGGCCATGGGAAATGCAGGATTACAGGCATAGGGCTGGGCTGTGTTAGAGTCTGTGTGGGATACCCGTCTGAGAGTTGGTGTGGACTTGATGGGCCAAATGGCCAGTTTCCATGCTGTCGGGATTCTGAAATCTATGAATACCTTAATGAGGGATGGAGGGGTTGATGGGATTTATGAATGATGCCTGTTCTCCCAGGTGTAGTGAAGGTTAAGAAGAGTAGATGCATAAAGTGTAATACTGAGAGCAGACAGCACCTTTGGAGAAAGATTCAGACTAAACGTTACAGGTCACGGCAGCCCTTGTTTGGCACAGTTATACAGATCTCCAGCTGCTTTTTGCAGATTTAGGGGGCGATTTAATAGTTGTGTTCTAAATCGTGGGAGGTTTTTGATGGATTAAGTGATGCTTCCAGTGACAGGTGGCAACAGTAACCAAAGGACACGGATTGAAGATTTAAAAATAACCAGAGGAGATGAGAGACATGAAGAGAAATTTTTAAAATCTGTATGTTGTGGCCTGGATTATGCTGCTCACAAGGATGCTGGAAGCAGGTAGAGTCGGAATTTCAAAAGGGAGAGTTGAATAAATACGTGAAGGAGAGAATAGCTGCAGATCTGTAAGACAAGAGGGAGGGAATGGGCTAATTGTGTGGCAATCTCCCGCATCATTCAAGGCAAGGCAATCCGGAATCCACTTTGTGTTCCATCCACAACAGATGCTCAGTGGCAGCAATGTGGGCCATTAACAAGCAGCCACCACCGCTGCTTTAACTGCAACTTCAGCACCTCTTAATATTTAAAATGACAAGGACTAAAAGGTGACATTGGGACTCCAACCTCCTGCAAATGCCCCTCCCATGTCACTCACCATCCTGACTTGGGAATTAGGGGAGGTAATGGCCTAGTGGTATTATCGCTGGACTGTTAATCCAGAGACCCAGATGACATTCTGAGGACCTGGGTTCAAATCCTGTCACAGCAGATGGTGGAATTTGAATTCAGTAAATATCTGGAATTAAGGATCTAACAATGACCGTGAATCCATTGTCAATTGTTGGAAAAACCCACCTGGTTCGCTAATGTCCTTTAGGGAAGAAAACTGCTGTCCTTACCTGGTCTGGCCTACGTGTGACTCCAGGCCCACAGCCAATGTGGTTGCCCACAGGGCAGTTAGGAGTCAATAAATCCTGCCTAGCCCAGCGATGCCCTTGTCCTGTGAAGAAATGAATAAACAAAAATATCACAGTCACTGGGTCAGAATCCTGGAACTCCCTCTCTAACAATACTGTGAATGCCCCCTACACTTCTCAGGCTGTAGAGCTTTAAAGGGGCAGCTCAACACCAACCACCTTGAAGGGAATTAGGAATGGATAATGATGACCTAACCAGCGATGCCCACGTCCCGTGAACAAATGAAGCAAAGGCAGTTTAGGTTCTATGGCTTCCTGTGTTCTGAAACTCGTTTGGCTCAGATCAATTTTATCACCGATCACCACCTTCAAATCTCTCCCTTATGACCTGCGAATTGCCTTTTTAACGGTATGTCTGCTTTCTCCCCCTCCCACCTCACACACACCACAGGAGAAAGTGTGCCCGTCTTAAAAACCAACCTTCCAGTCCCTGCTCACTGTACCAATGGGACGGTACAGGAGGAGGAGGAAGAGGTATACTGCCCGGAGAACCACAAGCGCCACACTCTCTTCTGTGGCACGGCAGTCATCCAGACGCGGTTTTACAGCGGCGAGCCGGTGAAAGCTGTCGTCGTCCGTACAGGTGCGTGAGGGAGATTGAGGTGGTGGATGGCCTGAGCTGTTTGTCCTGGCCTTGACTATAGCATGAGAAGTTCTCATTCCTTTTCCCTATCCTTAGGCTTCTACACCTCAAAAGGGCAGCTGGTTTGCTCAATCCTTTACCCAAAGCCCACCGACTTCAAGCTGTACCGTGATGCGTATCGCTTCCTACTCTGCCTGGTGTGTATCGCTGGCATCGGCATGGTCTACAGTATCATCAACAATTCCCTAAAGGGGGTGAGTATGGAGTGTGATCTGTGTGAGGTCACACCTGCAGTCCACTGTCCTTGCATTTCTTCGACTCCTGTTCATCTCCTCTGTTGGGATGTTGGTTGTGCTGGGGTTAGCCTCCGTGCCCCCTCTTACCCGTTGTTACAAAGTTGTGTAGAGTAATCGTGAATTGGAAGGCAGGAAGCTAGAATTTTTGTTAAAAACAATGATAAGGGAGAAGCGTGCATGGTTCCTTTAAGAGGTGAAGTGCTTTGCTTAGAGATTGAGACGGGAACAAAGTCTGAATGTAGCTGAAGCTGAACAGCCAGTTCTGAAATGCAAGTACATATCAATTGGCTGCGTGATTGGAAACCTGAGGCTTATTTTGATATTTGGCAACGAGCTGGAATCAGCCAATTAATTTAAACCAAACACTTAGTGATTGAAAACCAATTGAATTTAAATCTGATGGTTTTGACAATCTTGGACTAATGCCATTGTAAGAAAATTGATATGTCATCCAAGGTATATAAGGAGAGGGTTTTTGAAAATCGGTGTGAGAGCAAACTGCCCTCTGAGAAATAATTACCTAGCTCTCAAGAAACCACTAAGCTCTCTTATGAATAGATGGTGCTTTCTCAAAGGTATCACGGTACTTCTAACTAAGAGTCCCCACAGAAGAAATTAGAGAAAACATCCCTGACAGCTGGATCAGCAGAAGAAAGGCTTTTATGACTTGAGAACAGCAGAAGAAAGGCATGTAGACTTTGAAAGACCAAGTTTTAACTTATTTTCTTTTAACTTGGGGACTTTTGTTTATTTGGAACAGTATACCAGCAGAATTTTGTTCAGTTAGGGAATAGTTTGTGGTTATGGGGCATTTGTTCAGTTTGTTAGTAATTCTGTTAATTTGTTCACTGTTAGAGTTTAAAAAAAACTTGTTATTTGTTATTTATAAAGTGAATATCAGGGATTTTCTTTCATTTAATGACTCTTTTTAACAGATTATAAAGGCAAGATGAGCTCGAGTGTTTTGGGTTTAAGTATTAGAAGAGAATGCCTACTCCCACCACTACAATTGGTGGGGAGAGAGTGCTTGTGTTTCAGGTTAATTATCAGAGGGGTTCGACCTTCCCATTCTCCATATCACCTATCAATTTACTAGAAATTCAGAGCAGGCCAGTTACATTCCACACAATAGATTAAGCGTTTGCGACATTTCACATTTTAGTGCTTTTGGGTAAAATTTTAGAGGGCACTGCAGGGGGGATGATAGCCAAGTGATAATGTCATTGGATAGTAAATCCAGAGACTGAAGCTAATGTTCTGGGTGCAAGGGTTCAAATCCTGCCATGGCAGCTGATAGAAGTCAAATTCAATTATTAAATCTGGAAAATAAAGCTAATTAAACAGTAAAGCTTGAAAATTAGCATTGATTCATTGGTTCACCGACGTCCTTAGAATTATAGAAGCCCAGCATTATGGGAGGAGGCTATTTGGACCATTGAGTCCACAGCAGCCCCCTGAAGAGCATCCTACCCAGACAAACCCCCACCCCACCCCCCCAACCCTGCCCCTATAACCATGCATTTCCCATGGCCAATCCACCTAGCCTGCACACCTCTGGACTTATGGGAGGTATCTGGAGGAAACCCACACAGACACAGGAAGAATGTACAAAACCCAGACAGTTGCCCCAGGTTGGAATGGAACTGAGGCAGCAGTGCTAACTGCTGAGCCACCATGCTGCCTTTACTCAGTCTGGTCTACATGTGACTCCAGACCCAGAGCAATGTGGTTGGCTGTTTAGTGCCCTCTGAAATGCCCAGCAAGCCACTCAATTCAAGGGCAGTTAAGGATGGGCAGCAGATGCTGGCTTTGAGAGTGCCACCCACATCCCATAATAAAGAAAGAAATTAAAGTGCTTTTGGAGTGTTTGCTAAATGGGCTGGTGCATATTTGCAGTATCTGAGGGCTACAGGAAACTAACCAACCTGCAAATAATGTTAAGGACCTTAGGTTGACGAAAATGGCTGTTCAGACTTTTCGAGCAAATTTGCTAATTGGGATTCCTGATGACTCGCCTTAACCAGTTGTGTTCTGTCGTGGCCAGTCAATCTTCAATGATGTGACCCTATGTGGTAACTATATACAGCAGCGCTTCCCAAGCCTTTCTCCCCCGCTGCAGCTCCACTTCAAGACTTAGCAGTGATCACGACCCTTCTGTGAGACTGGAGACAGTAAAGGTGTCGGGGAGATGTGTGAGTACTGGTTATGGAGGTCACGGAAGCGTGTGTTAGATTCGGAGCTTGGTTGTTACAACTTGGTCAGGACTCCACAGCGCCTTGGGACTTGTGACCCACCTAAGGGCCCAGTCCCCCACTTTGGAAAGCCCTGCTTTGCGTACCTAAGAGAAACAAATTATTTGTTTAAGCTGCAGCCTAAATGCCTCACTGGTGCTATTTGTGTTTGGGAGGGTGTTTGTGACTGACCTTTGCTGACCTCTCCCCTCTCTTGACCCCAGGAAAAGGCTGAGCGCATCATCGTCAAGGCGCTAGACATTATCACGATCACCGTGCCACCTGCTCTCCCCGCTGCCATGACGGCTGGCATCGTCTACGCGCAGTACCGCCTCAAGAGGAAGGGCATCTACTCTATCAGCCCGCAGCGCATCAACGTGTGTGGGCAGCTCAACCTGGTCTGCTTTGACAAGGTCAGTCGTCTTGGAGAGGGGGCAGTGGTGCCTAGCAGGTGGCAAGGAGGTTGGGGTGCTCCTTGATGTGTCCCCCATTCCCTGCACCTTCCCAAACACTGTACCCTTTGGCATTACTGAGCCAGCACCACCAGCAACGCACCTCACCACCTCTCCTTCTGTCATTTCCCATTGTCTCTGAGACTGACTCATTCCTGAGTGTCCCACTTCAAGCTTTCCTTCTGTATTCGTCTGTTGCGATGGCTCGCCGGTCAAATAAGGCATTGTGGCTAAACAGCGTTGAATGAAGGTAAGGGACATCCCTGAGAGCTGGAGAATGTTGAAAACCAGCCGCTCAACAATGCCTCTGTTCCTCTCGAGGATGCTGCACACCATTCCTCAAACTGGTCACAAGCAATATCCCACTTAACTGTTGGGTTTCTGAAATAAATTGCGTGTGAATCAGTACCTTAGGAAAAAAAAAAAGAAAAATTACAATGGGTAGAGGACAAGAGCATCCTCTCAGTGCACAGGCAGTAAAGACTCCACGTTTGCTTTAGTAGTTGGAACAAATTCCTGGTGGAGGACCAGACCATTCAGCCGATTAGTAGCGGAGGCAATGGCTTAGTGGTATTATCGCTGGACTGTTAATCCAGAGACCCAAGTAATGTTCTGGAAACCTGAGTTTGACCCCCATCACGGCAGATGGTGGAGTTTGAATTCAACGTTTTTTAAAAATCTGAAATTACAAGTCTAATGATGACCATGAATCAATTGTCGGAAAACCCCATCCGGTTCACGAATGTCCTTTAGCAAAGGAAACTGCCATCCTTACCTGGTCTGGCTGACGTGTGACTCCAGACCCACAGCAACATGGTTGACTCATAACCGCTCTCTGGGCAATTAGAGATGGGCAATAAATGCTGGCCTAGTTAGCAACATCCTCACCCCATGAATGAATTTTTAAAAAAATATTAGGGCCATACTGATGTTGACATCCCGCATAAGCTCTTCCCACCTCCTCGATCTCACTCCGTCAACTGATCTTTCTGTTCCTTTCTCCCTTGTGTATTTATGCAGCTTTCTCTTTAAATGTATCTACACTCTGTCTTCCATCCCCCGTGGGAATGCTTAATCATTCTCAACTCTGTGTAGTGATGTTTTTCCTAAATTCCGATGGGATTTATTAATCACTGTCTATCTGATACTGATGGCTGGAAATGCTGGTCTCCATAATAGTGCGAGCATCTTTTCTACATCCACTCTTTCGAACTCCTCAGTAATTTGAAAAGTCTCCATCAGATGGTCATGTCTACTACAGAAGAGAGCCCCATCCTATTCAGTCTTTTCCCACTGACTCATTCTGCCCACATGTACAGAGTAGAATGATCCTGTTTGACTCTGACAGCCCTTATCCCTCCCTGCAGCTACCCAACTAACTCCATCTATTTAAACTCTGCTTCTGTAGACAGGGACGCTGACCGAAGATGGTCTGGACATGTGGGGCTTTCTCAGAGCTCAGGATGGAAGGTGAGGCTAATAACATTTTCCCCCAGCACCTTAATGTGTGTGCGCGCGCGTGTCTGTGTCTGTGGTAGAACATCTCAGACTTGAATTGGAATTGTGATAATCCACCTGCTTCCTGTTTCTAACTGGATTCTGAATAACCCAGGCATCATGATCACAGCAGTGGATGGTTATGTAACCCAGGATGGGTTACTCTGCCCTGCCTCATTCCCAAGATTTGCAGTCATACAGCGTGGAAACAGACCTTTCGGTCTAACCAGTCCACACTGACCATAAATCCCAAACTAAACTAGTCCCACCTGCCTGCACTTGACCACTATCCTCCCAAACATTTCATTTTCATGCATTTAGCCAAATGCCTTTTAACTGGTGTGACTGTATCTGCATCTACCACTTCCTGTGGAAGTTCTTTCTACACGAGTTACTCGCTGTGTTTTTTTTTAAATAAAAGCCCCTCTGTAGTGTCTTGTGATTGCGGTCACCTTCCTGAGCCCGGATTGTAGCCCATTAACTGCTGGGGAAAATGTAAACGTGCCAAGAAATTAGAAGTAAAGTATGGAGTAGTTATAATCGGGGAGGAGACAGTTTGGTTATCTGAATATATACCTGGATAGTACTAGTGTAAAGGACACAAAAGGGCAAGAGTGTCTAGAGTGTGTTTAGAAATATTTATACTCAAAGTAAAATAGCACCAAGGCATTTGGAGAGCTGGTGTAGACGTGATGGGCCAAATAGCCTCCTGTATCATAACTTCTCTGACTCGGAGAAAGGAGGCACTGGCTCTTGAGAATGAAGTGAGCCAAGATGGTCAAGTGTCAACTGGGGAGCATTTAGCGATGGTGACCAATTGTATTGTAAAGTTTGGACTAGCTGTGGTATAGGAGAAATAACAGCCCAGTGGCGAACCACCTTTGCTGGAATGAGAATGAATCTAACCCAGATCAATTACAATCAAAGATTAGCAGAGAGCCTAAAACTGACTGCAGCTGGAGTACTGCATGCTGTTCTTGTCACCACATTATAGAGGATGCGGAGGACACTTACCAGGATGGCATCTGGGCTGTGAGAGTCTGAGCAATGAGGAAGGATTAGATATGCCTGGGTTGTTTTCCTTGGAGCTGCGAGGGTTGAGGGGGATAACCAGACAGAGGTGTCAAAGACTGAGGGTTGTAGACTGGATAGGGAGACACCTTTTCCATTGGTAGTGGGTCAGTATCCAGGTGGCATAGATGTAAAGTAAGAAGTAGCAGGCCAAGAGGAGAATTGAAGAAAAATCTTTTCACTCAGGATGGAGAGAGACTGGAACTCCCGCCTGCAAGTCTGGTTGAATCAGAAGCCCTCCTAACGTTGAAGCAGGATTGAGGTATGAATTACTTGCGTTGCTGTAGTCTCCAAAACTATGGAAAAATGGGATGAGTGTAGTCATTTATTTACCAGCATAGACACAATGGCTGAATGGCCTCCTGGGTTGTAAATAACTATAAATCTGACACCTTTAAATCAAAGAGAGTATGGGTACAGCCTGTGTATATATTCCCTGAAGGCTAAAGGTGGGACTCGCAAAACCAGAGCTCCAGGATGACAAAAGTGATGCATCTCAAAGGTTCCACAAGGTAGCTCAACACCACCTTGAGACTTAGGGATGGGAGATGAATTCTGACCCAGCCACTATGATGAAGAAAGCGAGCTTTTGAGAGATGTCAGATAGATGCTGAGAGTGCAAACCCAACTGAAGATAGAAGCTTCAGAGGTGAAGAGAGAGTATAAAGAGTAACTAAGCCAATGCAGAAGGAATGCAAAGTTTTCTATTGATTTGCAAGTAAAAGCAAATGAAAAGAGGTGTGGAACCAATTTTGGAGCAAAAGGGGAGCTACACCTGGAATCATAATGGTCTACATCATGGAAGCAGGTTCTTTGGCCCAACTTGCCCATGCTGCCCAGGTTTTACAATTGAACTAGTCCCGTTTGCTTGCCTTTGGTCTACACCCCTCCATACATTTCCCATCCACGTACCTGTCTAAATGTTTCTTAAATGACAAAATTGTACTCCCCTCCACCACTACCTCTTGCAGGCCCTTCCAGACGTTCGCCACCCTCTGTGTGAAGTAGTTGCCCCTCCCGACCCTTTTGTGTCTTTCCCCTTTCGCCTTAAACCTATGTTGTCTAGTTTGAGACTCCCCTACAATGGGGGAAAGCTGTCTGCTAGCTACCTTATCTATTGCCCCTCATGATTTTATAGCCTTCTATAAAGTCACCCCTTAGTCTCCTGTGCTCCGGTGGTGGGGGGGGGAGGACAAAAAACAACTCCCAGTTAATCCAACCTTTCCATATAGTTCCAACCTTCCAGTCTGGGATAGCGTCCTAGTAAATCTTTTCTGCACTCTTTCTAGTTTAATAATATTCCTTCTATAGTAAGGTGACCAGAATCGCATGCAGCTCTCCAAATTTGGCCTTGTCAACGTCTTGTACAGCTGCAGCAAGACATCCTACTCCTATATTTAGTGCACTGACTGCTGAAAGCAAGCACACTGGAAGCTGCCTTCACCTCCCTGTCTCCTGTGGCTCCACTTTCATAGAGCTATGAACCTGTACCCCAATGCCTCTTTGTCCTATAACACTCCTCATGGTCCTACCATTGACTGTGTAAGTCCTGCCCTGTTTTGACTCACCAAAATGCAACACCTTGCATTTATCTAAATAAAACTTGATGCTGGGGGTGACGTGACTCCGGTATTAAGGAATACTTTGCACCTGTCTTTACCAAGGAAGAAAGTGCAGCTCAGGTTATGGTGAAAGAAGAGATAATTCAGACACGTGAATCAGTGACAAGGTGTTGTTGAGTAGGCTGTAAACATGATAGAATGCCCAGACTGGATAAGGTGTACGCAAGGGAATTGAGCGGCAATTGTTGGTGCACTGCCCAAAACTTTCCAATCTTCCTTAGTCTTGGATGGTGCCGGAGGACTGGAGAAATGCATATTTGGAAAACTCTTATGAATGTTGTTGATACCGCTGAATAGAAGGGAATAGCAGGACTTTGAAGCCTCCGAATTTGAATTAGGTTTATTGTTGCATGTATTCACATGAATACAGTGAAAAGTACAGTCGCCGCTTAATGGCGCATCTTAGTTATGAAGATACAGAATCTTGGGTGCAAAGCAGAAAAATAAGGAAAGCAAAGAAGTTAAGCATTACAGTCTGCCTCACTAAATAGTAGCAAAACACAAAAACACGGTTAACAGTTTAACACCACAGTCAGTAAGGGCCAGGCCCTGCTGGGCACTGACTCCACAAAAGGGCTCGACCTCCCCTGCCCTGACTCGGACCTTGCCCTGGGCTGTCCACTCCCGCCCTCCTGCTGGAGTACTGGTCTGAACCTCGAAGAAGCCATGATGCTATCAACCGTCTTAGTTCTGCTCAGGCACACCAGCCTTTTCGTTCCTGACCAGCCAGGCCCCCGGCCGCTGCTGTCATCACGGCCTGCGCAACCGAGCTCCCTCCAGAAGGTAAAACTGAACTGAATCTACAGAGTCTCCCAATAAGAGCAGGGTTATTTCCGTTTCCTAATAATTTAAGCTTCTGGCATACTGTCTTTCTCTTCCTTGTTTTCAGAGTTGACCAGCACAATTTCTCTAAAATCAATCCCAGTTATTTACAGCAATAATTGACAGGGCAGTTACCCAAACTATCTCCGTTCTGAACTGGGCTTGTGATGCTAGTTGTTTTCACACCCAGACCTAGTTTCCACCTCAGTGAAGCCTGCCTTACTAGGCCCACACAAGTAACCACTCTGTTCTGTGTACCTCTCTTCCATCTCTGCAGGTTTCTCTCCCTGGAGCGTGATGTCACCGGCCAGCATCTCTCTCGGTCCCGCTTTATTGCTGCCATGGCAACCTGCCACACTCTGACAAACATAGAGGGGAAGATTTCAGGGGACCCCCTGGACTGCAAAATGTTCGAGGCGACTGGCTGGGTGAGTGACCCGTTCCCCCAACCCCAACCTGAAATTGTCCACGACTGCAATGTGTACCTGAGCTCTCCGACTCCCCCTTGTCCCTATGCTTCTCTCTCCCATAACAACTCCTGCTTCAGCCAAACCTGCATTTCAAACTTGCTGTGCTTTGTTTCTGAATCCCTCCTTAATCTCCCTGACTGTGCAAACTCCGGCAGACCTGCACCTTCCCCTGGTTGACACTGTCCTGATTCAGGTCTTGAGCATCCTCCTGATGTTAATTACTCTGCCATTGGTGGCTGTGAATTCGGTTGCTTGTGCTCTGAGCTCTAAAATTGCCTCCCTAAAACCCTCAACTTCTCTTTTTTCCTCCTCCTGAAAGCTCTCACTGACCAAGAATTTGGCTGCTTAAACTGCTGTTACTGCCTTACATGGCTTGGGGTCAAAGTTCACTTTCTGGCTGTGATGCGAAGAACACCCCAGGCGCTTTAAAGGTGGGATGTAAATGTTGAAGTGAGGGCCAGTGGCCAACACCTCTCTTTGTTTGAAACTTTGCTCACCTTTCCTCTGTTGACTTATAGGTCCTGGAGGAGCCCACCGCTGAGGAGACGGCCCTGCATGACCAGATCATGCCCACTGTTGTGCATCCGCCACGGCAGACTACCTCTGCGACTCCCAGCTGTGGGGATGCTGACATGGTAGGTGGAGATGGGAACCTGGGGCAGTGCCACGCTTGTGGTAGCAAGCGGAATGTGCAGGGAGCGTGTTACAAAAACTGCTAATTTTTTATTTTTGCTTTGTTGGAATGCGGGCATCGCTGGCTAGGCTTGTATTTCATGTCCGTTTCTAATTGTTGTGGAGAAACTTGGTGGTGAACTGCTGTAGTCCATGTGGTGTAGGGATACCTGCAGTGCTGTTAGTGTTGGTTCCTCAGATTTTGACCCAGAGGCAGAGAAGCAGCAGTGAAGCCATTCAAAGTCAGGATGGTGTGCAGTGGAATTGCAGGGGCTTATGTTCTTGTGCATCTGCTGTTCTTGTCCTTCAAGATGGTATAGGTCGTGTGTTTGGAAGGGAAGGTGCTATCGCAGGATTCTTGGTGAGTTGTTGCAGAGCATCTTATCGATCCCTTTCTCCCCCATCTCCCTGGGAAACATCATGTTTGCTAAGACGTTTGACTTCTCTTCCAAGAACCTGCTGACCTTGGTTAAGTCAACTGGGGTAGATTAATCCAAATAGCAAATGTCTCGCCAGCCGAGGCAAGTCAATTTATTGGTCCAATTAAATCAGCAGCTATACCAGCAACTTGTACATCAGTGGAATAACCTAGAGGGTAATCACAGAGGGCCTGTACTCCGCTGACCAATCCAGCTGGTGTGTGTATGTGAGAGATTTATTGAGAAAAATGTTCATAAAGGCAGTGCATAACTGGGAGGTCATAGCAATCAGCCAAAACTGAATAGGCTGTTATGTCTACCTGAGCCCCCTTCAAAATAGGAGATCAATCTCAGGAGTCAGATTTCATCCAGTAAAGGGTTAACCTGATCCAGCAGTTACTAAAACACTTCCATCAGTTGGTGTGAGATTTCTTTGTTTTACGTGGTTGGAGAATATGTAGAGAAAAGAGCTATATTGGAAAACACGGCGGTGAGCAGCACCGGTCGCAATGTATGGAAAGGTGACGATAGTAATTGAGGGGCCCTGAATAACTTTTGCATTATCACTAATCCTTCTGCTGACATTATTCAGTGAGCAACTCAGCTGGCAGTCAGTTAATGTTCCTTTTCCCTGCGTCTTTAAGATTTCTTTGTTTTTTTCTCCTTACTCTGCAGGAGCTACAGGAGCTGATGGTGAGTACAGCACTCTCCCCTCCACTCCATCTGTTTGTACTGCATTCTTTCTTTGATGACAGAAGGTAAAAGTTGCCGCAGCCCCAGGGGATTGTAATTAGAACGCAGCGGCTAGTGGTGAGTTTAACCCCGAGGGTCACCACACCTCAGGTGAGGGGACGAGGTTCAGAAGGCAGGGCCTCAGCCTGTATGGGAGTTAGCCTGCACCAATGGTGTCGCTGTGTGTCATAAGCCAGCCATCCAGTCAACTGAGCGTATTGGAGCTGCAGGCTAAAGATTTGACGTGATATCTTGACCGAAAACAGGTTTTAAGAAGCCTCTTAAAGAAGAGGGACGCAGAGCAGTTGAGGGAGGGCGTTCTGGTTTTGCTTGTTGAGGTGTAATTGTCAGTTTTGTGCCCCTTCCCTCAAGGTGTGAGTGCCACTGACAAAAGCCAGCCATTGCTACCCATCCCCAGTGGCCCTCAGGTGAAGCATGCTTGAGAGGTTAGAGTCAGGCAGATCTCAGCAGGATATCTATCACAAACATTTAGAGGGCCAAGGCCTCGACAGGGTTTATGTCAAACTACCTGCAGCTTGCCGTCACCCACATTGCGCCTTGTGTCCAAGTAGTAATTGATTTATTGTCCTGTGTCCTGAAGTACAGTGAAAAGCTTTGTTTACAAGCAGTACAGGCAGATCATTAGTAAGCAAGGATGTACAGATCAAAACAGCTTGGACAGCGGTATAGGGCATGCGTTAGGAAAGATCAACATTAACAAGATCAATCATTATTTGAGGCTAGAGAGCCCATTCACCAGTCTAATAATGACCGGGAAGAAGCTGTTCCTGAACCACCTCGTGCATGCGTTCAGGCGTCTGTATTTCCTGCCTGACGGAAGAGGTTGTAGGAGAGTATAACTGGAGTGCGATGGATCATTGATGTTTGCAGCCTTTCCACGGCAGCAAGCTGTGTAAGTAGAGCCTGTGGAAGGAAGAGAGATAGTAGGAACTGCTGATGCTGGAGAATCTGATATAACGAGGTGACTTTTTTTTCTGAAGAAGGGTCTAGACCCGAAATGTCAAACTTTCCTGCTCCTCTGCTGCTTGGCCTGCTGTGTTCATCCAGCTCCACACCTTGTTATATCCGTGGATGGAAGGTCGCCTTCGTGATGGTCTGGGCTATGCACACCGCCTCCTGTAGTTTCTTCCTGTTTCTGCGCAGAGCAGTTACCATACCAGGCAGTTATGCACTTCGACAGCATGCTTTCAAAGGTGTACCTGCAGAAGTTGGTGAGGGACCTTACGGACATGGCCAATTTCCTGAGCTGCCCAAGGAAGAAGAGTCATTGTTGTGCCTCCTTGACTGCCGCATCTACATGGGAAGTCCAGGGCAGGTCAGCTTATCGTCACTCCAAGGAATTTGACACTCTCCACCTCTCAACCTCAGTGCTGATGATGTAGAAGGGCGTGTATTCTCCTCCTTTCTTTCTGAAGACAGTAATCTGTTCTCTAGCTTTTTTCGACGTTGAGAGAGAGGTTGTTCTCATTGCACCACATCATCCAGCCCTCTATCTCCCTTCTGTATTTTGACTCAATGCTGTTAGATATCCATCCCACTGCGGTGGTGTCTTCACTAAATTTGTAGATGGTGTTTGTTTGGAGTTTGGCAACACAGCCATGGGTGTACAGGGAGTACCGCAGGGGCTGAGGACACATCCTTTGGGAGTTCCAGTGTTGAGTGTTATTATGGTGGAGGTCTATGGGTCAGAAAGCAGGGGATCCAGTTGCAGAGGGCGGAGCCGAGACCAAGGTCATGGATTTTTGAGATCAGCCTGGAAGGGAATAATAGTGTTGAAGGCAGAGTTGTAGTCAACAGGCAAGAGTCAGATGTAGGTGTCTTCATCTAGATGTTCTGGAGTGAGAGCAGGGCTAGGGATATGGCATCCACTGTGGACCTGTTATGTCGATAGGAAAATTGTAGGGGCTCGAGGCGGATGTGGGCCATGACCAGTCTCTCTCTCAGCACTTCATGATAAGGCCGTAAGTATCAGCGTGAGAAGGTAGCTATTCCAAGAGTGGATTAGTGGGGCTTGACACCCCGATGGCCGAAGCTGCCCCATTAATGGGGGTGGTATTTGTAGGCCAGGATTGCCATGGGCATGCTGCTTTTCCAGTGGGGCGTTGCTCTGACACCAGGATGTTGGGGATGGTCCAGGATGAGGAGTAGGGGAGTGGGCAGCCACACGTCTCCTGGGTTTATGTCCTGTTGCAGCCCCCTGCACCAGGGGAGAAACTGGTCAACTGGCCACTTACCGAATAGCTCGGTGGCAGGATCTTCCTGTTTACAAAATGGCTACCGCTTTGGGCTACACTGTTTTGAGGCAAACACTGTTGGTGCGCTTTGTTTATCCTTGTGTCTTTGGCCACCTCTTCCTATTTTCACTTTTGCTTCCCTGCAGAATTGCTACGAGATTGGCATCATCAGCCAGTTTCCCTTCTCTTCCGCATTACAGCGTATGAGTGTGGTAACCCGGACTCTCGGAGAGAGGCGGCTCACTGCCTATATGAAGGGGGCGCCGGAGACCGTGGCCAGCCTGTGCAAGAAAGAAACCGGTGGGTCTGGTGTTCGCCTTCACACCCACATGTTGGGGCTTGAATCATCCCAAACCCCACCACCCCCACTCCTGTTCTGTATCTCTGCCCCTGTCTGCCTGATAAATTGAAATGGGAGTTCCAGTGCAATTCCTTCACTGAGTGGTGGGGATGTCAGCCTCCAAGTTACAGAACAGGCAAGAATTAGTTCAGTTTCTACCAAAACCAAGGCAGTGACTCCTTGACCTTTTTTTTTGTTTTTGTGATAGTTCCAGAGAATTTTGCGGAAGTCTTGGAAAAGTACACACGACTGGGACTGAGGGTTATCGCTCTGGCCCACCGCAAGCTGGAAGCAAAACTGACTTGGCACAAGGTGCAGAATGTCAACAGGTATGACCGGATCAGCTGTGATCATGTTGAATGATGGAGCAGGCCTGGAGGCCTCAATGGCCCATGCCTGCAACTATTCTTCAATGTTCCTCTGTGAAGAGCTGCCTGGTGGCCATGAGATGCCCTGTATAAATTGCATTCCCACATGTACTTCCCAGCAGAAATCACAGGAAATGGCTCCTCTGGTTTCTAACTTCCCCTGGCCTTCTCCCCAGTCCAGCATATCTGCAGGTGACTGTAGCGCTCTGCCTGTTCACTTACTGGGGATTCCACAACAAACAGTCTGCTGTCTGGTCTGTGCTATTATTCACCGGTGGACTAAGTTTTGCTCCCCATCTCTGATGATTAAAAACTAACCCAACCATGAGAGATGGTTGTCTCAGGCAGCCATCCCTGAAGGATTACCAGAGTTCTGACCTTGTTGCATGCTATCCCAGACGCTTGCACCTCACCTCCGACCAGTCAGCCGGGTGAGTAGGAGACCATGTTAGCCCCTACCACCAGGCACCAGTCTAAACAGTTAGCTGTCAGCAAAGCTCATCAGCTGCAGGCTGCTCCCTTTGGACTCCCGTGGGGGCTGTGCGCTTGAAGCCCTGCCTTGGGCCTAACTAAACAAACACTGCTCTTTCCACAGGGCTGTGATCGAGGGCAACATGGAATTCCTGGGACTGATCATGATGCAGAACAAGCTGAAGCCGCGCTCTATTCCCATCCTCAGTGAGCTCAGGAGAGCCTGTATCCGTACAGTGATGGTGACAGGTGGGTGTTTCTGCAGGTGGGTGCAGAGTGAAAGGGGTGAGGAGAGTGGTCTGTATGTTAATGTAGGAACAGCAGCAGCCAATTTACTGAAAGCAAGCTTCTGCAAACAGCAGTGAGAAATAAACATGATCTGTTTTGTTTAGGATATAAATGTTTGTGGGGGATAAACGTTTGGGTGAATCTCCTGCTCCTTTAAGAAATATAGGTCTGTCTGCTACGACGTGTGTTTCGCTAACACAAATTGGCTGTAATGCAATTGATGAATAATGAACACTCCACATAACACAAGCTTTCTACTGGGCCGTACAGTGATTTTCAACATTACAAGGTCACGCAAGAACGCACCTCTTCTGTTATAGCAGAACTACCTATAGTCCAAGGTTTTTTACTTGCATCTGTCTCTGGTGGGGTCCTCAATGCGTTGTCTCACCCAAAAGACAGCACCTTCAGCAGTGCTGCACTGCCTGACGACCGACACTGGGAGCGTCAGCGCGGTTTACAGGACTCAAGACTCTGCTGCAGAGTTTGAACCTTCTTTCCTCTCACGCGAGTATGGAGTGAGGAGAGAGTGAGCCATGCCTGACACCTTGGAGATGAGCCACGTGTTGGGGTCAAAGCATGTAACGACTTGTGGAAAGTGAGGGGCCGGGAGGGGATTGGAGTGAGATGCAGGCAAGTTTGGTTGGGAGTGTGGAGGGGACTGATGGGTGATGCGTTCAGTTCTGGTCTCCCTTCTGTAAGAAAGATACTGTGGAGCTTGACAGGATTCAGAAAAGCTTTACAAGGATGTTGCCAGGATTGGAGGGTTTGAGTTACACGGAGAGGCTGAATAGGCTGGGGCTATTTTCCCCTGGAGAGCTGGAGGCTAAGGGGTGAGATTTATGAAATCATGAGGGGAGATGAGTCAGGGGCTGTAAGGAGCACTTTCTAAACCCACCATTTCTCCCAATTTCCACTCCCTCCACCACCCCACCCCCCCCCCCCCCCACCAAAAACAACCACCACCCTAACCCTCACCTTCTGCTTGCAGGGGACAATATGCTGACAGCGGTCTCTGTGGCCCGTGAATGTGGGATGATCCCGCTGAACGGGAAGGTGATAGTGACGGAGGCGTTGCCACCGAAGGACGGTCAGTCTGCCACCATCAACTGGCAGTATGCCGAGGATCCGAGTCTGTGGAAGAAGCCGGTGGCAAATGAAACCAAGGTGAGGAAACTGATGTCGTTGCTCATTCTATGCGTAGCTGTTCTGCATTAGCAACTTCTTAAGGAGCATCTCAATGGCAGTATTGAGTCCAGATGCCACTCTTTTAAGGAGGATGTCAGGATCTTTGGAGAAGGTGTAGAGAGGATTCACTGGATGGGTACCTGGGGAAGAGGGTCTATGCAAAGCTTCAAGTGTTATGGCTCAGGAGGAGGCCATTCGGCCCCTCATGTCCGCACCAGCTCTTCAAACGGACATCATAACCTACTGCCAATTTCCTGCTTTGGCCCCATGCCCTTGTGCGTTATTTCTATTCCATTCAGTTATGTGGAGACTTGGAAAGCTGCAAAGCCTTCCTTTTGTAGAGGAGAGTTCATTGAGTTTACAAACTCATGAGGGATGATAGAATGAGGAAAGAGAAACTAGTGGGAAGATCTGTAACAAGTTTTTGAAAAAAGTTGGTTGAATTGGGGGTGAGAATGGTTGATTTCTTTTTTAAGGTGCTGAGAGTTGTGACCTGCCTGAAACGGCAGTAGATGCGTATTCAATAGGCGCTTTCAAATGAGAAACAATTAACCCGATGCGAAAAGAGAGAAATCAACCAGGGCTTGCTGCTGCTTGCACACCAGCTGGTACATGGTTTATCAGAAGCATACCCTGCGGTCTGCTTCACCATCATGCTTGGGAAATGGGATAACTTGATTGAATTAACTGAGATGACTGTAGTGCGCACAGGTCAGGAGTGTGATGGAGTGCTCCCACTCGTCTGGGTGGGTGCAGATCCAACAAAACTGAAGAAGCTTGACACCATCCAGACAAAGCAGCCTGCACTGCAATCCACTGCCTTCGATGTTCAGTCCCTCCAACAGCGACACGCAGCAGCAGTGTGTTCCATTGACAGGAGGCACTGCAACAACTCACCCATGCTGCTTTCCAAACCCAAGGACCTGAAACGTCCACTTTCCTGCTCCTCTATTGCTGCCTAGCCTGCTGTGTTCCTCCAGCTCCACACTGTGTTGCCTCTGTCTGACCCTGGCACTTATCGCTGCATCGTATTTCCAGGGGCAAGGTCTTTTCTTGATGTCAGTCAGTTGTCTGAACCTTTTTGGCCAGACGTTGGCTGTTTGCTGTCCCCTTGCCGTACTCGTCTGAAGGCTAGTTTACTATTCTTTCTGAGCTTATTTTCCAAAACGATGCTCTGATTGGTGTCAGGTGAATTGCTGATGACAGTCTTGGGCACTGTAACCTCTGTTTTTTTGTAATTCTTCCCTTTGTTTTCATATACTAGAACTTCGGAAAATTAAATACAGCAGTGCTACCCCACGGCACCAGGGACCTGTGTTTGATTCCAATCTCCCCTTGTCTGTGTGCATTTCCTCCGGGTGCTCAGATTTCCCCCCTCAGTCCAACGATGTGTAGGTTAGGGTTAGGCTTAGGCTTAGCTCTGCAGTAAATACGGGTAAATTCAGTCTTTTTAAGCAATCCCAATATTCAACAATTAAGTTGTGCAGCTTTCAGTCCAGTACATCAATGGGACCAGATCCTGTTAAGGTGATGTTGGAATCCCCTCTCTTCATTTTGAGCAACAAGTGCGTATGATGTGCGTCTGCCTTTAGCTTTTCTTAGATCCAGTGCTTTGAGCTTCCCTCACTGATTTTGTTTTTGTTTTGCTCTTCCCAGGATATCCATATTAACATGGAGAGTGACAGCCTGAAAGACAGACCCCAGCCACCTGAAATCTCCTACCATTTCGCCATGAGCGGAAAATCCTTCGCTGTGATTGCGGAACATTTCCCAGACTTGCTTCCCAAGGTTAGCCTGTGTTTCCTTTCTGTCTGTCTGAATATGGGAGTGTATGGTGCTGTGCCAGTGTATGCGTATGACCCAGACACTCTAAGCAGGTTCTGTCAATAGCTTGGCTGTATATTGGTTCCTGTCAGAATACCTGGAAAGTTCACCAGCAAACCTGACCCGGTCTGCCTGCTGGTTTTATTACTTCAAATGGCATTACTGAATCGTGGAATCATAAAATACAGAAACAGGCCAAAAAGCCTAACACAGCTCTGCTGTTAGTTCCGCACAAGAGCCTCCTCCCAAACGTGCTGTTGGCATCTTTTCCTATGTTTTTCTCTCCCCAGTGTGCTTATTCAACATTCTGTTCAGTATAACTAATTTGTAATTTGAGCTGACTTCCTAATTTTACATTAGTTTGCTCACTTTCTTTACCCTATTTTCTGTTAGCTTCTCTCCTGCGCGCTCCTGCTCCTCCTCCCCCCCGCTGCGCGCTCCCGCTCCTGCTCCTCCTCCTCCCCCCTCCCGCTCCTGCTCCTCCTCCTCCCCCCGCCCGCTCCCCCCTCCCCCGCTCCCCCCGCCCCCCCGCTCCCCCCCTCCCCCCTCCCCCCCTCCCCCTCCCCCGCTCCCCTGCTCCCCCCTCCCCCGCTCCCCCCCGCCTCGCCCCCTCCCCGCTCCCGGTCTCTCTCTCTCTCTCTCTCTCTCTCTCTCTCTCTCTCTCTCCCCCCCCCCCCCCCCCCCCCAACGTGCGCGCTCCCCACACCTCAGTGTGTAGTGCTTGAAGCATTAACGGTTACACCCTTGACAGCCAAGACAGTAAAACACTGCCAGGACTGCGACTGCACGGTGTTAGATGCAGAGTAATGCTCCCTGTACATTGCCACCCCACCCCAAATCAAGTTCTCCTGAGCCAAATACAGCATGCGTTTAGATATAGGTGCTACATCAGTGTTTCTCTAACTAAGTTGTGCTTGGTCCGTGCCATGGGTAGAATTCCTCTGGGAGCTGCTTGAATTGCCAGTGGATGGATATTTGTGTTTATGTTGCCTGGAGGTTGCCATCGGAAATGTAATTGTCTGTGTTTTGTGCCTTGCCCAGTTGCTCCTGTGTGGGACAGTATATGCACGTATGGCTCCAGACCAGAAAACCCAGCTCGTGGAAGCTCTTCAGAAAGTGGAGTGAGTATTGACAGCATCCTTGGCTCAGTGTTGGGGTTTCAGAACCCATTATTAACATCACTGTTCTGTCTGATTTTATTGAAAGCCTGCAGCCCAATGACAGTATATGGCACGTTATGTGCATACAGCACCTTCTGCTGTCGTGAGAAGCTGTCCGTGAGAGGAAATGTTATGACAGTTCACAAAACCTGGGACAAGCGAGTTCCCTACTATGTCTATTTTAAGGTGCATCTTAAAGGAGGAGAGAGACATAAATGGGTTTAAAGGAAGGAATTCCAGAGCATAGGACCATACAGTGTGGAAGCAGGCCATTTGACCCATCAAATACACTCCAAACAGCATCTCAACCCCAGTGACTCTGCATTTCCCATGGCTAACCCACACATCTCTGGAGATTGTGGGCATGTCCAATCCACCTAACCTGCAAATCTCCATACAGTAGGAGGAAACCAGAGCATCTGGAGGAAACCCACGCAGACACATGCCGAATGTGCAGACTCCACCCAGCCAATCGTCCAAGGGGGAATGGAACTTGGGTTCCTGGTGCTTAAGGGCAGCAGTGCTAACCATTGAGGCATCATGCCACACAAATAGATCAACTCTATGATTTTCCTCAGTGCTGTTTGTGGGACCTCCTTGCATATAATGAGATGCCGTGACTGGGCCCCAGGTATCTGAAAACCCAGCCTCCAATCATGAAATGGTTAAAACTGGGGACTTGCGAGAGGCCAGAGTTGAAGTTTAAAGATTTCAGAGGGTTGTGGGACTGCAGGAGATGAGCCATGGGAAACTGAGGTGGGAATCCTATTAATGGAAGCCACTTGGGGTGATGGATGAATGGGACTCGGAGGGCTTTAGCTTATGAAGCAGCAGGTTGTTTTTAGTTGAGCCCCAGTTCACAGTGGATGCAAGATGGGCACATATAGTGCACACCCAGAATTCCTTAATTTTCAGCCTTCATTCCCTCCACCAATGATGCTCAGTAGCAGCAGTGTGAATCTCGGCAAGAAATGTTTCAGGAACCCATCAAGGCTCCTGTGACAGCGCCTTCCAAATCGATGATCAGTACCATCTCGAAGACAAAGGCAGCAGACAAATGGAACAATCCCCTGCAAGTTCCCTTCCGCGCCACTCATCGTCCTGACTTTTACTCATTCCTGGGTTGGAGGGTGTCACTGAGTCTGTTGCCCTTGAGAGCGTGGTGGTGAGCTGCCACTTTGAACAGCTACAGTCTGTGTTGTGCAGGTAGTCCCAATATGTTGTTAGGAAGGGAGCTTTGGAATATGCCTGCAGGGTTTTTACTGCCTGTTTGGGAGGGAAGGTCAGACCTTGGTGTAACGGCCCCTTTGGTACCAACTCCTTGCCCTCCCCAACTGGTATTGCACTGAAATGTCAGCCTGGATTTTGCACTCAGGGCCCTGGAGCTGGGCTTGAACCTAGGACTTCCTGCCTGTGAGGCGAGTGTGCTGTTAGTGTCGGGGCTCATTGGAGCAGGTATACACACGTTGAATGTATTAAATAAATCTTGTGGCTTTGTTTTGTTTTTTGAACAGCTATTATGTCGGAATGTGTGGTGATGGTGCTAATGATTGTGGGGTGAGTAACAATGGTTGAAACTGTTTGTTGCAATTTCCTTTTATTCCTTACCACCTCACTCAAGCGCAGTGACGCACTCACTCAGCCTTGAGCTACATGTTCCCACTGACCACCTCTGCTTAATCCTAGCTGCCTTCTAGATCTAAGTAATGATCCTCTGCAGGGCAATGGGAATTAGGCCCAATGCTATTGACTCCAGTAACCCGTTCTTGGCCCACAATCACACATGGTGAAAATTAACTTCCGGGTGGCATCGCTGCCGTGTACGGTTCTATTTGCAACTGATTTACCCACACAGCGCATGTTTGCAATTTTGCGCGCACACATTGAACCTTCCCCTAGTGTGGGGCTGACCATCTGACAGTAACCCTGGTAGATCTTTACTTTTCTCAACTTACTGGTAAACAATAGCCATAAGTCTCTGACTGATCTTCTAAACCACATTCACTAGCTAGTAAACAGCAGCTGTAACTTTGGCCCCTTCGTACCATCCTGGCTGAGCTTGCTCAGCCCAAGGCCCCCCCCCCCCCCCCCCGCCCCTTACCTCTTCACGTCTTACTGTTTTGATCTTAAGTTTGAATGCATTCCTTCTCCTGTTCCCTCCATAACGTTGGTTCCAGGCACATCAGATTATAACCGCTTTGTGCACAGTCTGTCACAGTCCAGGTGTTGAGTAGGCCGTTTGAGCATTCCATTTAGTGAGAGCACACCTAATCCAGTTTCCAGTCCCCCCTCCCCTCCAACCCCTTGGCTCCCTTATCAAACACAAATCAGTCTAACTCTGCTCTGATTGAATTCAGAAACTCAACCTTCACTGCTCTCTTGGGAAGAGATATCCGCAGACCTAATCTTTCTCAGAGAAAGAAGATTACTTCCCTCTGAAATTTTGTTACTCTGACTTCTGGCTGTAGACTGTCCTACAATCTAGCCAGTAATCAGAGGCAGTAATGTTGGCTGATGTGAGCTATCCACACCAGCTAATAAACAGTGGCTGTTACTCTGGTTGATCTTGCTCTATTATGCCCAGAGTAATGACAGATAACTGTTTGGGCTCAAAGTCCAATTTAGTTCTTGAGCTGTTAAATGCATAAGGAACCATCTTTAGCCTTACCATCACATTTGTAGCATTTATTGTATGAAGAACCATCTTGCTAATTAGTTTGGTAATCTCATTCCAATACTTCGTAATGTTCGTACAAGAAACTGCTAGATTTACGTATGGAATATTTTAGAGCATTAAAGAAAACTTACATTATGTTATCAAATGTGTAAATTTTTGCATAGCCTGTTTTAAGGATAGGAATTGATTTGACTTGATTTATTTAATTTGATTTATTGTCACGTGTGGAGATAGTGAAAAGTATTGTTACACATGCAATTGAGACAAATCATACCTTACAAATGTGCACCAGGATAATGGAACAGAACAGAGAATATAGTATTACAGCTACAGAGAAGGTGCAGAGAAGGATCAACTGTAACATGTAAGAGGTTCATTCATAAGTCTGATAATGGTGGAGAAGTAGCTGTTCTTGAATCTGTTTTCAAACTTTTGTATCTTCTGTCCAGCAGAAGAGAGTATAACTGGGATGGGTGGAGTCTTTGATTAAGTTGACTGCTTTTCCAAGGCAGTGGGGAGTGTAGATGGAGTCAGTGGATGGAAGGCAGGGACTGCTGTGTTCACAACTTTTTGTAACTTTTTGCCATCGTGGGCAGAGCAGTTGCCTTAGCGAGGTGTGATGCATCCAGTTGGGATGCTTTCTGTTATTATGAATAACTACGGATCAGTAAATCATATTAAAATCAGAGCTGCTTAAATGTCAGCACAGTCAATGGAACTCCTTAACAGGCACTGCTGCTATTATAGTTTATAAACTGCCTCTCCAACATCATTGTCACTTTAAACCATATCAGTTGAAATCTCTTCCAGGTTTTAACTCGGTCAGCATAAAATCAGGAGATTTTCAGTAGGTTCCGTGTGTTGCAAATCCTGGTGCTGGTCTCAGAACTTCTCCATGCGTGCCTCCCCATCTCCTGTGGGAATCGCACTCCATTCCCACCTGGCCTAGCTCCCCGCTCTTCAACTTCTCTCATCGCTCACGGTGCTAGCCTGTTGAAGGTCACTACATAGTTTAAAAAGGCAGACCAGCTCTGCTCCTTCTCTTCCTGAAGTGTCTCAGCCTTGCTTCTCGGGTCAGTTTCTGGCCCTGCTCAGTGTGTACAGGTGTTGTGGAACTAGAGGGCCAAAATGAGGTTCCCATGTGGCCCACAAGCTGGAGTTTGCCCACTTCTGGCCAAGGGGACAGGCACTTGCTTGTTATGGTCCCTTTGTGCCATCCTGGCTTGAGATTGCGCAGCCCAAAAACTTCCCCTTTGCCTTTATACGTCTTACTGTTTTGATCTTAAATTTGAATGCATTCCTTCTCCTGTTCCCTCCATAACGTTGGTTCCAGGCACATCAGATTATAACCGCTTTGTGTACAGTCTGTCACAGTCCAGGTGTTGAGTAGGCCGTTTGAGCATTCCATTTAGTGAGAGCACACCTAATCCAGTTTTCTTGTCCCTTGTCCCCACCCCCCCCCCCCCCACGCACACACACACGCGCACACACACACGCACACACACACGCACACACACACACGCACACACACACGCACACACTCACGCACACACTCACGCACACACTCACACTCACACTTTATCTGTTTTCCGGAGGGACGCTCTCTCCGCGACTCCCTTGTCTGCTGCACACTCCCCTCTAGCCCCACCACACCTGGCACTTGTCCCTGCAACCGCAGGAAGTGCTACACCTGCCCCTAAACCTCCTCCCTCACCCCCATCCCAGGCCCCAAGAAAACTTTCCACATCAAGCAGATGTTCACCTGCACATCCACCAATGTGGTATACTGCATCCACTGTTCCCGTTGTGGCCTCCTCTACATTGGGGAAACCAAGTGGAGGCTTGGGGTCTGCTTTGCAGAATACCTCCGCTCGGTTTATACTAAACAACTGCACTTCCCGGTTGTGAAGCGTTTCAACTTCTCCTCCCATTCCTCAGACGACATGTCCATCCTGGGCCTCCTGCAGTGCCACAACGATGCTACCCGGAGGTTGCAGGAACATCGCTCATATTCTGCTTGGGAACCCTGCAACCCAATGGTATCAATGTGGACTTCACGAGCTTCAAAATCTCCCCTTCTCCCACCGCATCCCAAAACCAGCCTAGCTCGTCCCCGCCTCCCTAACCTGTCGTTCCTCCCACCTCAAGCCCTACCCCCGTCTCCGAACTACTAACCTCATCCCGCCCCATTGATGTGTCTGTCCTCCCTGGACTGACCTATTTCCTCCCTACCTCTCCACCTCCACTCACCTTTACTGGCACCATACCCGCCTCTTTGACCTGTCTCCTCTCCACCGATCTTTTCTCTCCATTTTCTATCCGCCTCTCCCTATTTATTTCCGAACCCCCCCCTTCCCCTCCCCTATTTCTGAAGAAGGGTCTAGGCCCGAAACGTCAGCCTTCCTGCTCCTCTGCTGCTTGGCCTGCTGCGTTCGTCCAGCTATACACCTCGTTATCACAAATCAGTCTAACTCTGCTCTGAATGAATTCAGAAACTCTGCCTTCACTGCCCTCTTGGGAAGAGATATTCACAGACCTAATCTTTCTCGGGGAAAGAAGATTGCTACTGTCCAAACTAAATGGGAACCGTTAGATTTTGATCCTCTGATTTCTGGTTCTAGACTGTCCCACAAGCAGAAACATCCTCTTGCATCCATCATAACCAGCCCCCTTGGGATCTTCTGTTTTTCAATAAGGCCACCTCACTCTTCTAAATTCCAATGGGAAATGCCCTACCTGCTCGTCCATACTTCAGAAGATAACTCCTTTGTCCAAGGACCAAATTAAAGTTCACTTTCTCCGAACTGTTCCTCATGCAGCCAGGTCCTTGTTCAAATAAGGAGACCGAAACTGTTCATGGTCCTCCACACGTGGGGCTATGCTGAGAGCACTATCAGAGGGAGGGGATGGAGGGTAACTGACTGCCCCCTCTTATGTTGTGTTGTCTTGTGTGAGCTGGCTTGGCCTGTTTGGCTGGAGCTTATTCATGTGTTCCATTATCTGTATCTGCCCCAACCACTCGCTCACTCAAAGCCACACCTCGCAGGCTCCTGGCTGTGCACAGTCCCTGCTGACCTGTGATGATTGCTGTAACAGAGGAGACTTGGCACACTAGGGCTCTGCTATCTTGGGAAGGGAAAAGGCTGAGGGGTTGAATGATGAATGGAGGCTGGTTAGTGCAGATGCTGTCTTGGTGATTGGTGATTGGTGATAGCCAAGTGATAAATCCATTTGGGGGGAGTTTTCATTCACCTAGAGAGTGGTGAAAGTGTGGAACTTGTTGCCACAGAGGATGGTTGAGGTTTGTGGGGAGATGGTGGCATAATGGTAATGGCTAGTAATGTAGAGGCCCAGGCTAATGCATCGGCGGCATGGGTTTGAATCCCACTCCCCCAGTAGCTGGAATAATTTAAGGTAATAAATCTGGAATTGAAAGCTTGCCTCAGAAATGGTGACCAGGACAACTATCAAACATCCGTCTGGGTTTACATCCTCTCGGGGAGGAACTGTGCCATCTTTACCCTATCCGGCCCTTATGAGACTCCGGACTCTTGGTCAGGTCCTGAAATCCATCCAAAATGTTCACCTCAAGGGGAACTGGAGATGGGCAGAAAATGCTGGCCTTGCCAGCAACGCCCACGAGCATAGGTTACTAGCAGTACAGTCTGGATACATCTAGGGAAGGTTCAGGATCAGGGTCTTCTCAATGGTAGCAATGTAAGGAAAGGTGCAGTGTGTTGGTTAGGGGAGGTTTGCATGGTTGGGCTGAATGGTCCAATTCTCACATAATGTGGATGTGTTCTCGCCATAGGCGCTGAAGCGAGCTCACGCTGGAATCTCTCTCTCGGAGCTCGAGGCTTCTGTGGCATCACCTTTCACCTCAAAGACACCGGACATTTCCTGTGTGCCGGATCTCATCAGGTAATGGGGCAGAAGTAGATTCAGCGCCTCCACCGGCGCTCAAAGTGGCGTGGAAGGTGGGGGTGTTTGGAGTCAGGGCCTTTGCCTTGGACTGATTTACTAATGGCTTGTTTTTCTGCAGGGAGGGTCGGGCTGCCCTGGTCACCTCGTTCTGCGTGTTTAAATTCATGGCTTTGTACAGCATCATCCAGTACCTCTCCGTCTTGCTGCTTTATTCTGTACGTTGGCTCGTTTCCATACGGACTTGGGAGTTGAGTCAGCTGGGGGAGAAGGGAGGGAAATGAAATAGCATAGGATGGATGGGATTGACAGCACAGGGACATGTCGGGGAGTAGTGGAATGGGGCACCACAGTGCAGCAGATGTACATGGTACAGGTAGTTCTCCTATAACATGATAGGTGTGTCACCTTGCGCTGTAGAAAATCGCGTTATAGGGAAATCATTACAGAACATTCACTACTCCTGTACAGCAGAAAGTTCACATTATCCAAACAGCGTCCACTATTCATCAAGATAAAAGTGTGGAGCTGGAGGAACATAGCAGGCCAGGCAGCATTAGAAGAAGGGTCCCATCCTGAAAAGTCTGCTTTCCTGTTGCTCTGATCCTGCCTGGCCTGCTGTGTCCCTCCAACTCTATGCTGTGTTATCTCTGACTGCAGCATCGGCAGTACTTGCTATCCCCGCTGTTCATCGGTTGTGTTACTGCCAGTTCACGTTAATGAAGTACACGTTATAGCAAAACTACCTGTACACTGTCAGGTGATGCGTGGGGTGTGGGGGGAAACATGGGAGAGGATTTGTGGAGAAGAATGGAGACAGGCAGTATAAGGAACTGGCTTGGAGGGTTAGCCCAGCCTGGCGAGAGCTGGGAGGAGTTTGGAGCAACTTGGGAGCAGACAGGGGAGAGAGGAAGCAGCCAACTGCGCAGGCTGTGAGTTGGTGCTGGAGACAGGGTATTGGCCCAAGTGGTTGGAGGTGGTTACTGGAGGGCAGTAAGGGAACTGCATAGGAGGGAATTAGAGAGGGTGGAGGCACGAAGGGAGGGAGAGTGGGTCAAATGGCCTGATCAGGGAGTGGAAATGAGGGACTGCTTGGGAGGTGTGTAGAGGGGGTGGCATCAGCTGAAGGGTCTGGGGTGCTATGGGAAATGAGGGTGTGGAATGGGTTAGGGCATGTTAGAGGACTGGTAGTGGGCTTTGTTGGATAAGAGATGACATGGGGTAGGATGCAAATAAATTGTATGTTAGAATAAAGATATTAATTGTGCCCCACATATTTCTGGTGATTTCTGCTAGCATTGAAATTAAGCTTTCTGATGTGGCTTTTTACCTTGCTTTGTTTGCAGGTCCTCAGTAACCTGGGAGATGTGCAGTATCTGTTCAGTGACTTGGCCATCATCATGTCTATCGCCTTCACAAGTGAGTAAGGGACAAGCAGGCAGGCCGCTCATGGCTGCTTTCCAGAAAGCTAGCTTTTCCTGTAATCGGTGACGGGAGCTAAACCTGTAGCCCTTGGCCCCCAGAGGCCTGAGCATGCACTGAAACCCCCCCCCCGATCCCTTGTTGATGGCTTAACCTCCAGCTGTCAGTTTGGTCACAGCCAAGTGGTTTCTGAACTAATCTTAGCCCAGCATTAGTAGTAAGCAGGGTATTTGGCATTCTATAAAAGGCTGCACAGATCAGACAGGGTTTCCTTACCCTGACACAGGAGCAGGCCCTTAGGGATCTGTTCCATCATTGTCTAACCCTCAAACCCATCCATTCACCTAACTCACTATCCCCCTACTTTTACCCAATGAAAATCTCCTAGTCGTAGTGTTGGAAGTTCATTTCACTCCCGGTCTTTTTGGGAAGTGCAATCCAAATTTCTCCTGCGATAGGAAGGATATTATTATTTTGGAAAGGATTCAGAAAAGATTTACCAGGATGTTACCACAGCTGGAGGGTCTGAGTTGTAAGGAGAGGCTGGATAGGCTGGGAGCTCTTTCATGAGTAAGTAGGAGCTTGAGGGGTAACCTTCTAGAGATATACAAAATCATGAGGGGCATAGATAAGGTGAATAGCAAAGGTCTTTTCCCAAGGGTGGGGGTAGTTCAAAACTAGGGGCATATTTTTACGGTGAGAGGAGAAAGATGTAAAAATGACATGGGCAACTTTTTCACACAGCGGGCTGTTCATATGTGGAATAGGGTGCTAGAGGAAGTGGTGGATGCAAGTACAATTACAATATTTTAAGGGTATTTGGACACATAGATGAATATGAAAGGTTTAGAGGGCTGTGGGACTAGTTTAGTTTGGAAAACTTGGTCAGCGTGGACAAGTTAGGCCGAAGGGTCTGTTTCCATGCTGTATGACACTACCCTCTGTGTGAGGAATTACTTTCTGATATTACCCCTGAATAGCCTTGAATATTAAGGCTGTGCCTCCTTGTTTGAAACTCTCTGTACCAAGGCGATCAGTTCCTTCCTGTGGCTAACCTTTTACCTTTTCAGATACCTCGACCGTCTGCATTTGGGATTGCATTTCCCAAATTATAGCAACTTGTCCTCGTAACTTAAGCCTTTAAGTGCTGCCTTGGTCGGTCTTCGCCGCAGCTCCTTCAGAGCCAGTGTACCTGCCTCCGGGCCATTAGTGAGGCAGTGATGTGCTCCTGGAAAAGTGTTGCGCGCTCTGATCGAGCTCACTACCTGGTATCCTGTGACCAGTGGTGAGATTGAGGAAGCTAAAGGGTGTCCAGCATCCGGCTGATGACCAAGACAGAGAGGGAGAGAGGCTGATTGAAGGAAAACCCACCAGAACCACACATGGGATTGCAGAGCAAGGCCCTCTGGGGAAGAGAGCGGTTTTGGAGTATAAGGAAACACAGTTGTTCACATCTTGCCCCTGACCTGATACCAACCCCTCGTCCATGCAAGCACCAAGGATGCAATGTGTACCCTTTCAACTCATGCAGTTTCACCTTCATGTCTCCTCCCCACAACCCTCCTTCCAGGTGGAACACAACTGACATATATGGCTTTCCGTTTACCATACGTGGCTCATGATATGGCCTCCTTTGTGCTGGAGACGAAGATCCACAGCACAAAAATGGCCCTTTGGCCCATTTAAGTTGTGCTGGTCAAAAACACCCACCTATCTATTTTAATCCCATTTTCCAGCACTTGTCCCATAGCCTTGTAATGCCTTGGCACCGCTAGGGCACATCTATAAATACCACTTCAATGCTATGAGGGTTTCTGCCCCTACCGCCTTTACATGCAGTGAGTTTCAGATTCCCATCACACTCTGGGTGAAAACATTTTTCCAAACATCCCCAGATGCAGACAGGGTGACCCAGTTTTGCAGACCTGCTCCATTCAGTTTGCAAGCCTGACACTTGAGGTGGCCGATCACTTGAATTCTTTGTTTTAGGCTCCCTCCCTGTCTTCAGTCTGCTACACTTTCTTAAGAAAATAGAATAGAGTCAGAGATTCGTACAAGGTGGAAACAGATCCTTTGGTCCAAACAGTTTCTGCTGACTATGCTCTCAAACGAAACTGATCCTTCCTCCTGCGCTTGGCCCGTTTCCCTCCAAACATGCATTATTCATGTTCTTTAAATGTCTTTTAAACATTGTAACCATACCCATATCCACCACTTCCTCTGAAAGTTCATTCCACACACTAACCACTTTCTATTTTAAAAATGTTGCTCCTCAAGTCTTTTTTTTAAATCTCTCACCGCTCACTTTTTTTTATAAAAAAAGCACCTCTAGCCTCAATCCTGCACTCAAGGGAAAAGACACCTGGTGTTTGCTTTATCTATACCCCTCATGATTTTACAAACTCCTATTCGGCCACCCACAACTTTCTACGCTCCAGTTTAAAAATAAGGTTCTAGCTGCTCCTTTGTAACGCAAACCCTCCTTTCCCAGTAACATTCTGGTAAATCTCTTCGTAACCCTCCCAAGCTTAATAATATCCTTCCTATAGCAGGGCGATCAGAACTGGACACGGTACTCCAGAAGACGCCTCACCAACATCCTGTACTACCTCAGCATGCCGTCCCAATTACTATAACTCAAAAGTTCTGAGTAAATGAAGGCTAGTGTGCTAAATGCCTTCTTAACCGTCCTGTCTACATGTGATGCAAACTTCAAAGAATTATGTACCTGAACCCCTAGGTCTCTGTTCTACAACACTACCCAAGGCCCTACTATCAAGGGACAGGCTTCATCTCTACAGATAGGCACTTGATGGTTTTCCAAACTCAACACTCCCCATGTGCTGTTGTACCCCAGCTGAAGGCAATGTTGCCATTACTGTTTACATCCCCCTAAGACTGTCTTCTGTTCCTGGTTCCATTCAAATCGCTTTGTCATTTGATCTCTCTTGTATCCCCACATTGTCAACTTTCGAATTTGTTCTTTCCTTCCCCTATCCTTGATGCTTAAATCCGACTACAGCTAGGGCATCATTTCAACAATTATAGAGACAGTTGTATAGCACAGAAATAAGTAAGTTGGACCATGCCGGCCAGTCGTCCAATCTGACCTAGTCCCATTAGCCAGCAGTTGGCCCATGTCCTTCTTAAACCCTTCCTACTCATGTAACCATCCAGATGCCCTTTAAATGTTGTCATTGTACCAGCCTCCACCACTTCCTCTGGCAACTAATTCCACACATGCACCACCCACTGCGCGCAAAACTTTACCCTCAGGTCTTTTTTAAATCTTTCCCCTCTCACCATAAACCTAGGTTTTTTTTCCTTTTGTGGGATAGGATGAGGTCAGCCTTTGTTGCCCCTCTGTAATTGCCTCTTGAACTGAGGGGCGCTCTCAGGCAGTTTAAGCTCAGTCAAGAGTCACCCCTATTGCTATGGGTCTGGGGTCACGTAGAGGCCAGATTGGGTAAGGACAGCAGATTTCCCTCCCAAAAGGACATTAATAAACCAGATGGGTTTCTTACAACGATCGGTGATATTTGTCACTATTTTTAAGCCTAGCTTTCAATTCCAGATTTATGAATTAAATCGAAACTCCTTCAGTTGCTGTGCTGAAGTTTGAATCCACATTCCCCCCATGGGATTACCCAGGGGCCCTGGATTTCTTTGGAGCGTTACACCACCGTCTCCCACAAGGCAACCCGAAAAGTTTGCTTTTCTCTGCAAGTGCTAAGGGTTGCAGTGGATTCTTAAAGACCACTGTCAAACTTGAAAAGGGAAGGACGAATTTGAATACTTGGTTTTTGGACAGGAAGTATTATATGAGAACTGCTCCCGTTTCCGCCAACTCGCTCAGGATCTCTGGAACCAGCCCTAACCTCCAGGACGCAGTCAATGTGGAAGCTGTTGTTGCGTTCACTTGGGGGAGAGGTAGGACCTGGTTCCATCCATGTAACTATTTTGTTTTGCAGTGAGCCTGAATTCATCCTGGAAGGAACTGGTCCCACGCAGACCACCGTCCAGCCTGATCTCTGTGCCGATGCTGCTGTCCGTGTCGATGCAGATCCTCCTCTCGCTGGCCTTTCAGGTCACGGCCTTCCTGCTGGTTAAGGAACAGCCCTGGTACGAAACGTGGACCCCCTCCTCAAAGTAAGAGATGCTTGGCAACCGTCGCTGAACAGCAAGTAATTTGCAGAACTTGGGTATTGCAGGCAGGGTCAGTATGTATTATATAGAAAAGGCAGTGATGAATTACCTCCTTGTACTACAGAGGTCCACATGGTGCAGGGGAATCGGTGCGCCCTCTGTCTCTTAGCGTAGATCTCTACTTCCTCCTTGAGATTGGACCTAAGGCACAGTAATCAGCCATTACAGAGGGAGGGGAGTTCTGAGGAAGGGTCACCGGACCCGAAACACTAACTCTTTTCTCCTTCACAGATGCTGGCAGACCTGCTGAGCTTTTCCAGCAACTTTTTTTTGTTTTACAGCTTTACCCTTAACTGGTCTGTGTTGTCCCTGTTCTCAGAGTGTTTGATGGGGTACAGTGTAGAGGGAGCTTTACTTTATAGAGATAGTAGGAACTGCCGATGCTGGAGTCCGAGATAACAAAGCGTGGAGCTGGAGGAACACAGCAGGCCAGGCAGCATCAGAGGAGCAGGAAAGCAGAAATGAAGAAGGGCCCTGACCTGAAACATCAGCGTTCCTGCTCCTCTGCTGCCTGGCCTGCTGTGTTATTGCTTTACTCTATATCTGGACCCAAGCTGCCCCTGTCCTGGCATTATTGATGGTGCATTGTTGAGAGAGCTTTACTTTGTATCTCAATGCTGACAATCAGTGGCTGAAATGACCATCATCGTTGATTTTGCTCTGTCATTTTTTTTGTATAATGTGTTGTACTGCCCAAGATGCTGGCTTCGGATAACAGCAAGTGACTTGTCTTCTTTCTGCAGTGCTTGTAACAGGATCCAGGGGGACCAGTCGTCAAACACCAGTGTTTCACTTCACAATGAGTCTAAAGTGGATGAGCACAATATCTCAAATTATGAAAATACGACACTTTTTTTTGTCTCCTGTTGCCAGTATCTGGCAGTCGCTTTTGTGTTCTCGAAAGGACGACCTTTCAGACAGCCCATCTACAGAAACTGTGAGTTGAGCATCTGTCTGTCTAGGGAATTTGTTTCTTTTTTTAGGGGTGGGTGCCAGTTTGAATCAGTCATGGGTCAGGCCCCTCACTCCTCCCCTTCACCCGGACCAATGTAGCTTGACCCCCAGCCACTGCGGTTGGGGGTGCTTTACTGAGAAAGGGGAAGCTTTCTTTGTAACTATTATAGGCAGACTAGGCAAGGAGATTTCTGGGAAAAGAATGAAAGGATCTACCAAGTGACCCAAACAACCAGCATAGAACATTTGGGCCGATGGCCTATTTTTGTGCTATTATGCTGTACTATTGAATATTTGAAAGGATACTTCGTTGAGAAAGGTGACTGTTCTCCTGGTGACCTGGTCAATACTCTTCCTACAATTAGTGCCATTGTGGGATCTCATTATGCACTGCTTGATCTTTTATTCCTGCAGTGTCCGCACTCCAGGCAAAAGTGTTTTGTTAACATCAAAGCACGTTTAGTAAAAGATCTAGAAGGTGTACATGACTCTAGATCAGCGCAATACCACGTCCCTGTGCCCCCCTCACCCTCAAAAACGCGCGCGCACACACCCCTCCCCGACAATGTTTCGAGGTGCACACGCAGCACGGACCACTCCCACTCCTGTTGCCCTGGCAATCGGTTTTTCTGCGTTACAGACTGGAATCTAATTGCAAGGTTCAGGGTGGTTTATTTGTGGAATAACAGATATCTGGGAGTGACTTACAGACTGGAATCTAATTGCAACGTTCAGGGTGGTTTATTTGTGGAATAACAGATATCTGGGAGTGACTTACAGACTGGAATCTCATTGCAAGGTTCAGGGTGGTTTATTTGTGGAATAACAGATATCTGGGAGTGACTTACAGACTGGACTCTAATCTATGGGTTCATGTGGGTTATATATGGAATAGCAGGTATGAGGGAGTGAGTTACAGATTGGAATAGATTATGATCTGATTTTGCTCTCTCTTTCAGATTTATTTATGGGTTGTATTCTGGTCCTTTATGGTTTCATCATTCTCATTATGATGTACCCGATTGACGTGATTAATGACTACTTTGAGGTGAGAGGCGGGTTAGGAGCCGATCCACTTTTAATGGGCCGGATACAGTGCCCACACTGTGAGGCTTGATTCAAACCCAAGGCCCGGCGGCGGGGGGGGATGTGTACGACTGAAATTACAGGGCCACTTTCAATGTAGTTTCTTTTGTAAAGTTGGGTGTTTTGGTTAATGTGTGTGGCCTGTTTTGCTTCTTGGGGGGTGGGGGGAATGTTGCTGGTGAGACATGGTGGGTACTGGGGGTGGGGGTGCAGAGGGGCACTGTTTGGGATCTCTATCACACGTCCTGATCAAATTAATTTTCTCCAGCCGTGTGCCTGTGCTACTAACAAAGATGTTTCTTCAATCCAGACCTGTCACTTTGAACTATTCCCACCCCCCCCCCCCCCCCCACCCCCCCACCCCACACCCCCAAACTATCTTCCTCTGGAAACTCGCTTACTAAAATAACTGTACGTTTGCTGTCCATTCTTCCACCCAACCCAACCCCTCTTAGTGCTACAACCCTGGGAGATGTTGCCTTGCTGCGCTGTGTGTTAATCTGTTACAGGAGTCCAGCATGAGGCATACTGGAGGGAACAGCCGGAATGCCCACTGTTTATGGCCACCCCAGTGTGAGCCATGCTACAGAGCATGCTATGTAGGCCTTGGGTTATGGGCTTGAGCCTGACTCTGGTGCCTCTGCAGTTGATTAGCCAGTCAACATCAAACTACTTCAGGAAGCAAAGCGCAGAATGAGAAGCATCTCAAACTCTGGGTGGTGGATGGGAATAAACAAGGAATAATGAAGAATTTCTACATATGATTAATGTACCAGCCTGACAATTGAACAGTCTTTCTTTCCTCTTTTCTGTTTGTTCCTTCTCTCCAGCTGGTCTGTGTCCCTTCGGATTGGCGAAACAAGATGTTGTTTTTAATTCTGGCCAACATAACCCTTTGTGTTCTGGTGGAGGTGAGTGTGAGCTGTGTGCTTGGGAATCTCCTGCTCCCGGAGATGGGAGGAGGGGCATGTCAAGGTTCCTGCAGATGGGAAGCGGTACAATTATAGTCACCCTGTACATAAAACCTGCAGGGTGTGATGCAGGGCAGTGTCGTGTCATTGCAATGGATTAGATTTTTTTTTTTAAGTGTCTTGCAGGGGATGCGGGCATTAATGACTGGACCAGCATTTATTGCCCATCCCTTGTTGCCCTTGAAAGGGTCATGGTGAGCTGCAGTCTGTACGGACACCCACCATGCTGTTAGGGAGTGACCGCTAGGATTTTGACCTAGAAACACTGGAGGAACGGTGATACCAGTAGATGCACCTTAGGAAGCACTCTATCTGGATGCATCATGGCTTGGTACAGGAGCTACTCTGCCCAGGGCCATAAGAAACTACAGAGAGTTGTGAACGCAACTCAGTACGTCACACAAATCAACCTTCCGTCTGTTGACTGTAAACTTCTTGTTGCCTCGGGAAGACAGTCAACATAATCAATGACCATCTCACCCCGGTTATACTCTCTTCCAACCTCCTGTCAGGCAGAAGATACAAAACCTTAGACATCTGTACCATCAGATTCAAGAACAGCTTCTTCCCTGCTGTTGTTAGACTCCTGAAATGACCTCTCAAATATTAAATTTAATGTTGATATTGCACTTTCTCTGCAGCCTTAACATTGTATTCCTTGCTCAGTTCTGTAATCCTAATGCTGTTAGTATGGCATGATCTGCACACAAAACAAAACTTTTCACTGTACCTAGGTACATTTGACAATGAATCTAATCAAATACATATTTGCATGACAGGGCAGTATGGGGCTCAGAGGGGAGCTTGCGGGGAATAGTGTCACATTTTATTATCTTGGAATCTCCAGCATCTGCAGTTCCCATTATCTCGGGGAATAGTGTCTGCTGTTTTCGCCCTTGGTAATGGTCGTGGGTTTGGAAGATGGTGTTGAAATAGCCTTGTCAAGTTTCTGTAGGTGATGCACACGGCTGCCAGCAGTGCCCAAAATGCATGGAGATGCTGGTGTAGCCGAACCCCACGGGGGGGGGGGGGGGGGGTCAGGAATGGGAGAAAGTCACCCTGTTTCTCCCAAAGATTTTGTGCTATAACTGCTGCGCTGTGTTGTGTGGTGGAGGGAGTTAATATGTAAAATGATGGATAGAGTGCTGACTCAGCGTAGATTACTGCTGTCGTTCTGACTTAGGGTTGATGGTTGCTCAAGGCTGGGTGGTGATAGTGATACAGCACAAAGGAAGGCCATTTGGCCCATTCTGTCAGTGCTTTCTCTTTGAAAGCACCGTTTGGTTTTCGTCAGAGCTCTACTGTTTTTTTGCTCCTTGACAGATATTCATCCAATTTCCCTTTGAAAGTTAGAAAGAAACTGGCTCCCTTGACGTTTTCAAGCAGAGAATTAAACAATTAATTTTCACATTTTACTCCAGGTTTTGTTTTTGCCAATTGCTGTGTCCTGTTAATACTGATTGTTTTTTTTTTCAGCGAAGGTGAGATTTGAATCCATGCGTTCCAAGCATTAGATTGAGACTTTGGATTTCTAGCCCAGGGACATTACCATTTTTACCATCTCCCCTGTTGGTGTGGAGAGGGCACAGCAGTAAGCTGTTATTTCTCCAGCCAAAACGCAGTTGAAGGAGGATAGTCATAGTGTAGAAATGACGCATGTCTATCCCAGTCACTAACCCGTGGATGTGACTGACGGGAGAGTTGGCCAGTCATGTCCATCTGACTTCAGCTTGTGGTCTTGAGACAGCCGTTCCTTGTTTTTGAGATATGGGTATCGGCGGCCAGGCTGGTAGATGTTACCTGACCGTGGTCGCCCATGAGAAGATGGAGCTGGTTTGACATCTTGAAACATGCAGTGATAGTGCTTCGTCCGTGCCCTTGGTGTAGGAAGTTTGAGAGTTTTCACCCTGTGGTTTTGAAGGAAGGGACCTGACACGCATGTTTCAGGGGAGGAAACTTTGTTGTGACATGCCCCAAGTGGGTGGAGGTTTTGGGCCTGGGAAATGGTGTTGAAGGAGCGTGGCCTGGTTGTTGCAGATGGTACACACTGCACTCTTGATGATGGGCTATTTTGGGTGCTGGACTCTGTCCAAGAGGCACTTTTAGTGTGAGGTGGGGGTTGCAGCACATAATTCAAAATAGGCCTCGTAAATTGCTGTTCTCTTGCTGCTTTGTTGTAGAATTTCTTGTGTGACCACAGCTTCCAATGGCTAAGGAATCTCTGCAGTGGAAGCTCTGATGGGCATCCTGCCCCTAACATCTGCCCACAGGTAAGAGGCTGATATACCAGCACCTGTTCTATGGAGGGCTGGAGCTCAGAGCACAGTGGGGCTTCCTCTCTGCGTTTGGGTGCTGGGAGATGGCTGAGCTCATCACACTACCAAAAGCAGGACTACTTGTAACAGCTCCACCCCGAAGGGCCAAACGGCCGCGATCTATTTGCCAAACGGAACTTCTTGTGCCTTTGGTGACCCTGTCAGATTGCTGAGACAATGTCTCTCTTTCTTTCATCATGCCTTTCCATAGAACTGTTAGAAGTAGGCCATTCAGCCCACCGAGTCTGCTCAGGCATTCCAGGAGATCATGGCTCATCTGACCCATCGCCAGCGCCTGTGTTTTAGGTATTAGGGCTCCATACTCTGAAATGCAATCCTTTGCAGCCCTCCACACCCATTCTTGTGATAGAGTCAGATGTATAGCACTTTTGGGTCCAACTCATCCATGCTGACCAGATATCCTGAATCACTCTAGTCCCATTTACCAGCATCTGGCCAATGTCCTTCTAAACTCTTCCTATTCATGTCCCCATCCAGATACCTTTTTAACTGTTGATATTGTACCAGCCTCCACCTCTCCTCTACCAGCTTATTCTATGCACGGTCTGCCCTCTGCGTCAAAAAGTTGCCCCTTAAGTCCCTTTTAAATCTTTCCCCTCTTGCCATAAACTATGCCCCTCTAGTTTTGGACTCCCCTACCCTGGGGAAAAGACCTTGGCTATTCACCCTATCCATGCCCCTCATGATCTTATAAACCTCTATAATGCCACCCCTCAGCCTCCGACGCTCCAGGGAAAATAGTCCCAGCCTATTCAGCCTCTCCCTGTAGCTTAAACCCTCCAATCCTTGTAGCATCGTGTCTAAAACCTGCCTGTGTTACTAAGTTTCTGGCCTACCCTTTTATTCTCTTCACATCTGCACCCCATGGTGCTCACCTGGTGGATGCGGGGTCATGGAATATTTGTAAGCTAGAGGTGGGTTGTTTCTTGACTGGCGATTGAATCAAAGGTAGTTGGGGTCAGTGAGAAAGTGAAATTATAGAATATAGAATGGTACAGCACAGAAATGGGTCCATGATGTTGTGCCGAACATGATGCCAAGTTAAACTAATCCCTTCTGCTTGCCCATGATCCATTTCCCTCCATTCCTTGCATGTTCATACGCTTATTTAAAAGCCCCTTAAACAGCCATATAGTCTCTGCATCCTCCTCTACCCCTGTGGCAGCGTGTTCCAGGCACCTACCACTTTCCAGTCAAAAAAAAACTTGCACGTTGCATCTCCTTGGAGCGGCCCCTTTTCGCTTTACATGCATGTCCTTCAGTTTGAGGCCACGGTCACATTAGCCAGGATCAATGGTGGAGCAGGCTAGAGGGACCGAACGGCTGCGCTCAAGCATGTAGCTGTCACAGGCTCGTTCCTTGACCCCCAGTCAATTCCGTTTCAAAATGTGTCTGCCTCTCCCTCTCTGTTCAGCCGGATGTGGACCCTGCGACGCTGAGCTGTGGGAGGAGGTTCTGGGGTCATGGAGGCCATCCCCCGAAAGCGAAGTACAAGCGGCTAGCCCAGGAGCTGCTGGTGGATCCCGACTGGCCACCCAAACCCAAGACGAGCACCAAGGCGAGGGGCATTGCCGCAGAGGGCAGCGGGCAGGTCTGGAGCCCGCGTAACTCTGCCACCCAGTTGTGACTAACCATCGGAAAAGACTGGAGGGGTGGGGCATTGAACCGGCTGTGGGAGTGGGGGCAGAGGCTGTTGTGGTATCGGGAGAGGGGTGTGGGCAGTCTGCCAGGGATTGTGAGCGTTCGCCCATTCTGCACAGGGTGACGTCTCAGGGGGCACCGTATACTTGGGCCCCCTTGGGGTGCTGTGGGGTGGGGGGGTGGATCTCTGGCGAATGTGCGGGGTGGGAGGTCAATTTGAGCCCCACACCTTCTCAACCGCCATCGACATCCCCAACAACGGGGATGCCCCTGATGACAAGATGGTCTATCCGCCTACCTCAAACGACAAACTGAGCAATCTGGGGGGAAGGTGACATTAGCGCATGATGGCTGGTACACACTGCCCCTCCCTAACCTGACCGGCACACGCGAAACCATGCACTCAGCCTATTCAGCAGGCTCCGTGTGTTCTGCAGCAGTTACCAGAGGTAAGCTGTGTTGTGTCGGGTGTCTGCCCATCCTGTCACTTTCGAAACTGCCTCCTTCCCCATGGTGCCCCCCCCCCCCCAAAAAAAAAAAGCAGCTGTGTCTCTTAAGAAACAAATGGAGATCGCAAAAGGACTCTGTCATTTGTTTGGATATTTGTTTTAAATTTCGAAAGCGGCCCAGTTTCATTGCACCTTTTCTGCTTGAGAGGGAAGAAAGATCAAAGCACATGGAGAAATGCAACAATAATTCCAGGAAGGAGGACAGTGGTTGTCTTCCTGAAGTTCAAATGGTACTGTCATAGCTTCAGACACGGATTCCCACCTCACTCAGGGTTCACCCTTCCCCACCCCAGCCCCCAACTTTAACCGGGCTGCCATGTTCACCTTCTTAGAAGGCTAGAGGTGTTTTTATTTGAAGGAAAAGCACATTTTAATTTTCTCTCCCAGTGTCTCGTCTCTCCTCACTTCCTTAACACCTCCCAGGTTTTTTCTCTTGCTCCTTCGCTCACGCCCATATTGCGCCCTATCCCTGGTGTGTTCCGCTCTCTTCCCCACCCGCCAACGCCCTAGGCACAGTCCACTCTCCTCTCCCCTCCCCCCACCCCTAACACCCTAAGGGGGCACCCCGCTTTCCCCCTCCCTATGCCCTGCTTGTCCCCCATTCCCCTCCCCCACCCCCATTACATGCCCCTGGCACGCACTGCTCTCCCACCCACCACCTGGCGCGCCCTGCTTCCCCCTGCCCCACTCCATGCCCTGAATTGCAACCTGGTTTAAATGTTTTACTTGTTTCAGCTCTTCTCTTCCCAACCCCCTTGTTCAGCTGTTGTCCAAGTGGGTACCTGAGGAGGGGCGAGTCTGAAGTGACAATGAAAACAGATGGTCCTGAGCTTGGTGGTGGGGGGGGTGCGCAGGGGCTGGTGTCCATGTAACTGTAGTTACTGGGTAGGATTTTCTGGGAATGAGTGTGGAGTTGGAATAAGATTTGGGGCCATACAATCATTTCTCATGAGAGAATTCTTCAGCCACACAGCAAATAAAAGATTCAATCTATGAATTATTTATTGCCACAAGTACAGAGTTTTGGGGTGGGATTTTTAAGTTATAAACCACACAGATCCTGCACTGGGAGATGTGCCCCTGGTCTCCCAGTTCAGGCCTTTGAAAAGCCAGCACCTTCTATTTGGGGATAAAAATATATTGAAGAGGCTTTGCTATTGAATATTTTAATTAATATAAATTCACAATAAAAGTAACAACCTTCAATTTTTCCTCGTGCTTGTTGCTTTGTATTCTGTAGTCAGAATAGTTCTGACGGACTGAATGGCTGTCTGATATGACTGTGTTCTTCAGCTGCGTTATTCCCAGAGCTGGTGGGAGTGCGCGGTCGGATGAAGTACATAGTGAGAAGATTAATTGCTCTCTTTGCAGAAGGGATTTGACAGATCAAATGGTTTCCATCCCTGCAGGATGAGATGCTAATCAGCAGGAAGGGTGAAATGATGGCACCACAAGAATTAAACCTCTCACTGTAAGTGGGTGGGTCCTACTGAATGGTCCATTTGGCCCTCGCTGCGTCAACATCGCTTGATAATGGTCTAAAATCACAACAGTTCCTGTAAGGGGAATGGTTGCACAGTGGTATCCTAATGGGCCTGTTGCAGCCTGTGAAGGTGCATGAGGAGGCTGGTAACGCACACGTCACCCTAATTTTGAGGTCTCCAGCCTGAATTTTACAGCATGACAGAAGATATTTCTCTACCTATACCCCTCTCCATTTCATGTCCTTCAAAGAATGGGCAGCTGTTCCTGTTGGTAAAAGGGCTGGCCTCTTTCATTGACGTGATGGGGGAATGGACAAAAGGCATTCAAGTGTTTGATCAGCCATAATTGGTGAGGCTAGCTCGATGGGCTGAATGGTGTACTCCTGTTCACATTTAGCAGTTCCCCAGTCAGGAATGAGGAAACATTTGATTTTTTTTTGAGGTTACTTCTTCCTCCTTTGGTTTATACAGTCAGAATTTAAACGGAGAGTGCATTGCCTCAATAAATATGATGGACCTTAGCCACATCTGTCTGTCAATGCATTAGAGGCAAACAAGTTGTTTGCAGCAAACTAATTGTGGAGCAAAATGTGGAGCTGGATGAACACAGGCCAAGCGGCATCTTAGGAGCACAAAAGCTGACGTTTCGGGCCTAGACCCCCCTCCAGAAGGTGAAGGGTCTAGGCCTGAAACGTCAGCTTTTGTGCTCCTAAGATGCTGTCTTTTATGCATTGTAACTGTACTCACGTCCACCACTTTCTTTGGAAGTTCATTCCACATATGAGCCACTCTTTTTAAAAGAAAAATGGGCAACTTTTTTGTTTTAAAGTCCTTCTCCTGTCACTTCTTAAAAATATGCCCCCTCGTTTTGAAGTCCCCAGCCCTAGGGAAAAGACACCTGCTTCTCATTTTATCTGTACCCCTCATGATTTTATAAATCTCTTTCAGGTCAACCCTCAACCTTCTATGCTACAATGAAAAAAAGTCCCAACCTACCCAGCTGCTCCTTATGTAGCAAGCCCTACATTCCTGGTTCCCATGTATCTGATTCCCTTGTCTTTTGCAGTAGTAGAGGTTGCAAGTTTTGAAATCCTGTTTGTAATATCAATCCCAGTTCACTATACCAAGTCCCTCTGACTGAATAAAACTTGTTCCTTTTGGAACAGGGCTGTTTTACCTTCACTGGGAATCTGCTCAATTTGTATCTGAATTTATCTGTCCTTGAATATCATCCACTCTTCTATCATAGCAACTACACTTAATCTCTTTCTGTTCTCTCTTGAGTTGCAGCTGCTCAGTGCAGGGGACATTGGTTCATATGCTCCACAAATATGTATAGAGGCAATGTCAAAAGGTGATCCATGCATGGGGTGGACTTCTAACAAGCTTCAAGCTTTACAGGCACAAAATTAGGAATCGTTATTCAAACATTTCTTAGTGTGGTTTTGAAAAGGATACAGGGTCCTTAGTCTTTGTGGATGGAAGGGCAAGGTAAAAAAAAACTCACATGTCACTAGGTTATAGTCCAATAGGTTTATTTGAAAACACAAGCTTAGCTCCTTCCTCAGGCTGAGTGTGAGAGAGGGGATACAAGACACAATTTATAAGCAAGATAACAAAGTGTGGAGCTTGGCAGCAGGCCAAGCAGCATCTCAGATTCTCCAGCATCTGCAGTTCCGATTATCTCTGATACAATTTATAAGCAGGAAGGTAACGGTCTCTTGTTGATTCTTTAATCAGTAGACTACTGATTAAAATGTAAAATTCAGATTCCTTTCAAATCATTATCCCAAGATACTACAATGACACAATCTTTAATTATCTTGGGATAATGCTCTGCATCATGGAAGGAGGGATGTAGATGTTTGCTGGGCCTCAGATCTCTGAGCTAGAAGATTGTGACTTTGAAGTTTCATTCCTGTGATCTCAGAACATGGTTTAGGCTGACGCACTATCAGGTCAATATGGGGTGAGTAACTGTCAAATGTGTTGCCTTTTTGGTGACAGGTTAAGCTTGGGCGACCATGTTCTCATAATCGAATCCATTGGTGCGCAGCTCCATAGTCACTGCAGCTGAGGCTGTGGATTCTTGGGCTGTCTTCTAAGCCCAACTCCAGATGACATGGGTTTGTCCAGTTATCTGAGGCTTCTGTTGAGTGTTTTCCCCTACTGATTGTCACAGGACAGCAGTGAGACCTGGAGGTCAGGGAGGCTTGAGGGGTGCAAGGGAAAGACGGTGACTCGTCTTCTGCATCATGGGCATCGAGTAAACTCCCACAGTCAGGGCAGTCTTCATTATTGACCTACGCCAGCATTGTTTATGGAGGTTGTCTTGCAGCTCCTGCTTTGAAGCCAAATGGGCATTAGTAGTTAGGGTGGGGCATTTTCCTAGGGGTATAGAGTGGGGTAGGGGTAAGACTGTACACCTTTTGGTGCACTATTCTTCTGGGGTTTGTAAAAGATCCCAGGCCTGCTATTGAAGAGGGGTTGGGTGGGGGGGAGAAAGAATAAGTCTCCCAGGTCTAATGCAAATTCCTCAATCAACATCCAGAACGCAGATGGATCACATCGGAGTATGTGGGATCTTGCTGTGCACAGATTTGTCTGCTCTGAGTTTTCGGCATTGCGGCATCGATTGAACTTGAAATGAGGTGCCCAAGTATCGACTATCTTTTGTGGGGAGGTAGTGGCGGGTTCTCCCTGATCTGGTGATAGGGGCTATACAAATGCAAGTCTTTGCCATCGGCGCGGGATGTGCCCTTTTGTCTGCGGTCCCGCCCTTCGAGCTCCAATTGGACACCGTAGCTGCCCATCATCCGCCAGCCCGTGCGGAATGGCAGTCGTTGTACGCATCATCGCAGGTCCCGTCCTCGGATTGGCCGCCGCTGCTGTCCGTCATATCCAGGTTCCACCCCATCCCCTGACGTGTGGCTTGGGCGACGCTTGGCCTCCTGCCGTTGCTGGGGCGACGACTTTTAAAACTTCTTAAAAATTAAACGGGGAAGAAAAGTCAGTGCTGAGCCTTCTCCCCCCCCCCCCCCCCCCCCCCCCCCCCCCGGTTTCCTATATCACTGTGTATCGATGATTTGGAAGAGATCGCGTTGACGAAAATAAAAGTTTGTCCGCCGGCGGCCGGGTTGAGGGGGAGGACACGAGATGGCGACAGATTGAGGTAAACGAGTCGGAGAGAGGGTCTGGGAGGAGGAATATACCTCTTTACGAAGCACTAGTCTTATCAGGAGCATCATCTCCACTTTCTGGGTACAGTGAGGAGGGAGGGGTACAATGAGGAGGGAGGACAACATTCCCTGGGGCGGGGGGTGGGTACAATGAGGAGGGAGGACAACATTCCCTGGGGCGGGGGGGGGGTACAATGAGGAGGGAGGACAACATTCCCTGGGGCGGGGGGGGGGGTACAATGAGGAGGGAGGACAACATTCCCTGGGGCGGGGTGGGGGGGTACAATGAGGAGGGACGACAACATTCCCTGGGGCGGGGGGTGGGTACAATGAGGAGGGAGGACAACATTCCCTGGGGCGGGGGGTGGGTACAATGAGGAGGGAGGACAACATTCCCTGGGGCGGGGTGGGGGGGTACAATGAGGAGGGACGACAACATTCCCTGGGGCGGGGGGTGGGTACAATGAGGAGGGACGACAACATTCCCTGGGGCGGGGTGGGGGGGTACAATGAGGAGGGACGACAACATTCCCTGGGGCGGGGTGGGGGGGTACAATGAGGAGGGACGACAACATTCCCTGGGGCGGGGGGTGGGTACAATGAGGAGGGACGACAACATTCCCTGGGGCGGGGTGGGGGGGTACAATGAGGAGGGACGACAACATTCCCTGGGGCGGGGTGGGGGGGTACAATGAGGAGGGACGACAACATTCCCTGGGGCGGGGGGTGGGTACAATGAGGAGGGAGGACAACATTCCCTGGGGCGGGGTGGGGGGGTACAATGAGGAGGGACGACAACATTCCCTGGGGCGGGGGGTGGGTACAATGAGGAGGGAGGACAACATTCCCTGGGGCGGGGGGTGGGTACAATGAGGAGGGAGGACAACATTCCCTGGGGCGGGGTGGGGGGGTACAATGAGGAGGGAGGACAACATTCCCTGGGCCGGGGGGGGGATACAATGAGGAGGGAGGACATCATTCCCTGGGGCGGGGGGTGGGTACAATGAGGAGGGAGGACATCATTCCCTGGGGCGGGGGGGGGGGTACAATGAGGAGGGAGGACAACATTCCCTGGGGCGGGGTGGGGGGGTACAATGAGGAGGGAGGACAACATTCCCTGGGGCGGGGGGTGGGTACAATGAGGAGGGAGGACAACATTCCCTGGGGCGGGGTGGGGGGGTACAATGAGGAGGGACGACAACATTCCCTGGGGCGGGGGGTGGGTACAATGAGGAGGGACGACAACATTCCCTGGGGCGGGGGGTGGGTACAATGAGGAGGGACGACAACATTCCCTGGGGCGGGGGGGTGGGTACAATGAGGAGGGACGACAACATTCTCTGGGGCGGGGGGGGTACAATGAGGAGGGAGGACAACATTACTTGGGGCGGGGGGGGTACAATGAGGAGGGAGGACAACATTCCCTGGGGCGGGGGGGGTACAATGAGGAGGGAGGACAACATTCCCTGGGCCGGGGGGGGGATACAGTGAGGAGGGAGGACATCATTCCCTGGGGCAGAGGGGGATGAAGGTAGGGGAAGGGAAATCTGATGGAGGGAGACAGAATTGTGAGAGGCACAGGTGGTGAGAATCTTTACCCCATGCCAGACCAGAAGGTCCATGTTCAAGGTGAGGAGTAACAGGTGATGTTATGGAAGTGCTGGTGATGAACTGGGGTTCTTTTTAATTCATTCCTGGGTGTTGCTGGCCAGAGAGCATTTGTTGCCCAGAGGGCAGTTAAGAGTTAACTACGTTGCTGTGCGTCTGGAGTCACGTGTAGGCTAGACCCGGTAGGGATGGCAGCTACCTCCCCCGAAAGAACGTTCGTGAACCAGATGGGTTTTTCCAACAATCGACCACGGGTTCATGGTCACCGTTAGACTCTTAATTCCAGATTATCATTGAATTCAGATACTGCCATCTGTTGTGGGAATTGATCCTGGATCCGCAGAACACGATTTGATTCTCTGGATTAACAGTCCAGTGATAATACCACTCGGCCAACATCTTCTCCTTCTCCGTCTCCTCTTCCACCTTCCTGTCCGCCCCCCGAGTGGTGGTGGACAAGGTCAGAAGTCACACGACATTGGTTTATAGTCCAACAGGTTGATTTAAAATCACAAGCTTTCAGAGCTCAGTACCTTCTTTTGGCGTCAGCGAGAGAGGTGGCATCAGACACAGAATTTATAAGGGTCACACCACTGATGAGAATGTATTAAACAAAGTTAAAGGAGATCTGAGATCAAACTTGTTTTTTCTCTGACATTAGATCTGATTTTTTGTTGTCACTCTACCTAGGTACAGTGAACGGCTTTGTTTCGTGAGCTGCACAGACAGATAGAGTCATAGAGATAGCACAGCACAGAAACAGAGACCCTTTGTCCCAACTTGTCCATGGTGACCAGATATCCTGTGTAAATCTAGTCGTATTTGCCAGCATTTGGTCCATATCCCTCTAAACCCTTCTTATTCATGTACCTATTCAGATTCCTTTTAAATGTCATAATTGTACCAGCCTCCACCACTTCTCACGCACCACCCTCTGCGTGAAACAGTTTCCCCTCTCATCTTAAACCTATGCCCTCTAGTTTTGCATTCACCCACTCCAGATTTTATCATGGCAAACAAAGACATAGAGAGTGTAGTGCGCTTAAACAGCGAGGCATTTATTCTACTGCACAGTAGGTCATTGTCATTCAGCTAGGAAACAGACCCTTCGGTCCGACCAGTCCACACCAATCATGATCTCAAACTAGTCCTACCTGCCTGCTCCTTGTCTGCAAGATCAGCGCTAACAAAGATCAATATTACTTGAAGTTATAGAGATTTCATTCACCAGTGTAATAACTGCAGGGAAGAAGCTATTCTTGAACCTGTTAGTACGTGTGTTCAAACCCCTGTATCTCTGCCTGACAGAAGAGGCTGTGGGAGGGATCTTTGATGATGCTGAGATCCTTTCTGCAGCAACAAGAAATGTAAATTTAGTCCATGAATGGGAGGTTGGCTTCCTTGATGATCTGGGCTGTGCACACAATCCCCTGTAGTTTCTTACGGTCCTGGGCAAAGCAGTTGCCTTATCAAACCATTATGTGCCTGGACAGTGTGCTTTCAGTGGTGCATGGTGAGGGTCCTAATGGACATATCAAATTTCCTAAGCTGCCTTAGGAAAGGAAGAACAGGTGTTCTTGTGCTGTCTTAACCATCAGATCTATGTGTGAAGTCCAGAACAGGTTGTCAGTTATCGTCATTCCTAGGAACTTGACACTGTCAACCCTCTCCATGACATCTCCGATGGGGGTGTGTTCTCCTCCTCTCTTTCTGGAGTCAATGGTCAATTCTTTTGTTTTACCAATACAGAGAGAGAGGTTGTTATCATTGCACCACCACATGAAGACCTCAATATTTTTATCTAATATTTGGAACGCATTTGCCTGAGAGGATGGTACTCACAATATTTAACAAGCATCTGGATGAGCACCTAAAATGTCAGTGTATAATAGGTTTCGGACCACAAACTTGTCAATGGGATTACCAGTGTAATTTGGTGTTTGGTGGTAGGCCGAAAGAGGGTCACTGTGCCTGAAATGTTGACACTGTTTTCTCTGTACAGTTGCTGCCAGACCTGCTAAGTTTTCCCAGCAATTTCTGTTTCTATTTGTGGGCTGAAGGGTCTGTTTCTATATGACTCTGTGGGAGGTTGGAGAAGGTCGACAAATGATTACACCAATGACAGTTGTGGGGTGGGGTGAGTGAGTCGAAGAGACCAGAAGGAGAATGTTTGCCTGACCCTGGCCAGCAGTGATCAGATTGTGGGCGGAGGTGGGTGGTGCATCTTGGGTTTGCTGTGTACTCCCGCCCACCACCAACCTTCTTTTCAGAAGAAAGTGAAGCTTCTCTTGATGTTGTCCTGAGTGTTGTAATGTACGTGCAATGTAGTGGACTTTGAATGCCCAGGCAAATGGAGGTTGGAGGCTCGTTGGGTTGGGTATAAAACTGGTGGTGGGGAGCTGTGAGGGTATAACAGGGAGTTGGGCGGTATGGGGGAGTGCAGCAGAGAGGTAATGGGAGGAAATAGCAAGGAGGTAATGGGTACGTATGGGAGACATAAGACATAGGAGTGCAAGTAAGGCCATTCGGCCCATCAAGTCGACTCCACCATTTAAATCATGGCTGATGGGCATTTCAACTCCACTTCCCTGCACTCTCTCCATAGCCCTTGATTCCTTTTGAGATCAAGAATTTGTCGATCTCTGCCTTGAAGGCATCCAACGTCCCGGCTTCCACTGCACTCTGCGGCAATGAATTCCACAAACCCATCAGCCTCTGGCTGAAGAAATGTCGTCTCATTTCCATTTTAAATTTGCCCCCTCTAATTTTAAGGCTGTGCCCACGGGTCCTAGTCTCCCCGCCTAACAGAAACAACACAGCAGGATAGTTAAGGGAAGTTATGGGAGAGGGGAATGGGGATGGAGGGGAAATGGGGGCGGTGGTAAATAGGGGAGATGGTGGGGAGGTGTGGTCAGCATAAGCTTCAGCCTCGCACTTGAGTCAGATGCAACCCACTGCAGGAAATCTCGGACTGCAGTGACATGTCTGAATGCTGCTGTACAGCCTGAGGGGGAACTGCCTTTTAGTTGAGACATGACACGGAGGCCCTGCATCCCTCTTGGGTGGAGACGAAAAGATCTCATGGCCACTTTTGGAAGGAGAGTGGAATGTGACTGATCCTCTAGGTGTCCTGGGGCCAGACCTTTCCCTCATTGTTCCTTCTGGAAAGATAAATACATCGGAGAAGATGCAGAAAAGATAAATGAGAACAGTTCCAGGGATTAGAGATTTGAGCACTGGCGGTAGATTGGAGAAGCTGGTGTTGTTTATCTAAGAAAACAGAAGGTTGAGAGTAAATTTTACCAAATCATGGGGTTTCTGAGCTGAGTAGACATGAAGAAATTGTTCCCATTGTCAGAAGGATTGAGAGTGAGGGGCACAGATTTAAGGTGACTGGTGAAAGAAGCGTTGGGAGCATGAGGAGAAACATTTTCACATGTCAAGTGGTTCGAGTCTGGAATGCAATACCTGAGATTGTGGTGGAGGCAGATTCAACTGAGGCTTTTAAGCAGGGAATTGGATTGTTGTCTGAAGGAAAATATTTGCAGGACAATGAGTAACTTGCAGAGGAGTAGGATTAACTAAGCTTCTGTCCAAGAGCCAGCACAGACTTAAGGGGCCAAACAGTTTCAGTCACTGCTATTGCCATTTTATGATTTAAGTCCCAGCTTGGGGAGGAAAACACCTGGAAACCACGGTCTGGGCTTTTGATTGAGGGCTGTTTCCATGGTCGAATGGGTTTCATTTATGCTTTATAGCTTCCGCTCAGATATTGTGCAGATCCCTTTCTGTATGTGTTTAAAATTTATTTCTTTGGGATAAAGACCTGAGTGCAAACAAATAAGTTATTTAATCTCCCCTTGGGGAAAGAAATGAGTGACTCACAATCTGACAGGAATCAAAACTGGATGTTGCATTTTCAGAAACTACCAGAGCATCATCTTTGGAGAAATGCTGGAGGAGGCTGTTTGGCCCATTGTGTCTGTGCTGGCTTCTTGAAAAAGATCTCCAGTTAGTTACACACCACACTACCCTGTGCTGCTCAGCCACCTTGCTCCTTATCTACAGCCTTGTACAATTTTTCTTTTCCATATAATTGTCCATGCCTCTTTGAAAGTTCCTATTAAATCTATTTCCGTCACTCAAGCAGCAAGTTACAGCTGTCAATCACTCACTACAACTAAATAACAACAATTCTGTTTACCTCCCGCACTGATTCTTTTGCTAATTAACTTAATTCACCATATTGTTATGGCACAAAAGGGGTCCATTCAGCCCATTGTGTTTACACTGGCTGTTTGAATATGCATCATGCCATTCTTCCTTCCTTTCCCCATACCCTTGCACCTTGAATCTATTTAAATAAACATCCAATGCCTTTTTGAAAGCTTCAGTTGAACTTGCCCCCTCCGCACCTCCTAGGCATTACATTCTTGTTCTTGATCAGTTTATGAGCAGGCATTGTTGTTCTCTGTCTACCCCCTCACGACTTTAAAAACATGAATCGACTCTCCTCCTCTTGGCCTTATCCTCTCTAAGGCAAACAGTGCCAACTTCACCCATTTATCTTAATTTCTGAACTTTCTAATCAGTGGAACCATTCTCGTAAAGCTGTTTGGAACTCTCTACCCCACAGACCCATGGTGCTGAGTCTTTGCGTCTGTTACAGACTGGGATGGGAAGACTTTCTGACATGGGATTAAGGTGCAAATAGAGTTGAGGTCAGACGCTAGCCATGCTCTGAAGAACGGTCTTTGTACTCAATGTTAGCTCTGTTTCCTACCCCACAGAAATTGCTGGTCCTGCTGAATTTCTCAACATTTTCTGTTTTTCAATCAGCCGTGATCTCTGATATAAACTGTTCATGGTGCTATTTCTTTGTTCTGTTAACACAGTGCACAGGCAAGCTATGTCCTGTGTAGAGCATCACAGCCAATGCTTAACCCTGTTTTCCACTGGTACACATATGAGAGTCCCTGGGTGGTGGTTGGGTGCAGGACCCCTTGCTGCTTTCCCTCTCTGCCGCTTAGGAGACTGAGCCTGACTGTAGTGCTCCAGTGACTAATCTTTGACCAACATTTCCCCTTGTTGCATGGTTTTTTGGGTGGAGTTTTTTTTCTAAGTCACCCTGATTCCTGAATTTAATGGCCACTTGCCAGGCGAGGGCTGTCAATGCGTGCATGATATTTAGCTGAGGAACGGAGATACAGAAATGCTGTCGGAGATATAAGCTCCAACAACAGCTTCACAAAAATTATACCTTGCTGAAAACAACTGCTCGCCACTGGCTTGTTTCAGTAGCATCAAGTTCTTAGACTTGCACGGTTTGATACAAACTAAATCCACCAAAGAAAATGAAGTTTTCTCCATTTTGATTTATGTTGTAGAGTCACACAGCACGGAAACAGACCCTTGGTCTGACTTGCCCGTGCTGATCAGACATCCCAATCTGACCTAGTCCCACTTGCCAGTGTTTGGCCCATGTCCCACTAAACCCTACACATCTGGGTGCCTTTCAAATTACATCAGCCTCCACCACTTCCTCTGGCAGCTTGTGCCTTGTATGCATCACCCTCTGTGTGAAAAAGTTGCCCTCTGGTCCCTTTTAAATCTTTTCCTCTCACCTTAAACCCGTGCCACCTAGTTTTGAACACCCCCCTCCCTACGAGATAGACCTTGGCTATTCACCTCATCCATGCCCCTCGTGATTTCATAAACCTCTATAAAGTAAGTCTTAATGCCAGAATAAGTGTTAGTAGGTGCCTATCTATCTGTCTTAACATTGAACAATCACTGTTGCAGGTGTAATCTCATTCTTTCAGCTTTCAATCATTTGCGAAACAATATTTTACCATCTCTTGTGTTTCTATTATCGTGCCTTTTCTCCCTACCTCACTACTTTGCTTTCCAAATTTTATTTGACTTTGAAGTCATCCCCTCTGTTTATGCTCCCTTATTTAGGGCCATCGTTGTTCGATTCACAGACCTGTTCGCTAAGACCCAGGTGCTCTCTAGACATGTCTGTTTCCACCATGCTGTTGCGGAAAAGTCAGCAAGGGCTTAGGGTGGGGAGTGTGATGAGGCTGGAATCCTTGGAGATGAAGTTTCATGGAGTCGTCAGTTGATCATCTGTAATTGGCGTTGTTGCTCAGTTTGTGTTTTTGTGAGTCTCAGTGGTAGTTCTCCACCAGTCCCAGAAAAGAATGGTCAGTTAGTAACATGTTTCACGATGTTACTTTAAATAACATGTTAAATGGGTGATTGTCGCCTTATACAGAGAAACATATAAATTGGGAGTAGGCCATTCAGCCCGACAAGGATGCATCATTGTCATTCATTAAGAACATAGAATCCCTACAGTGTGGAAGCAGGCCCATTTGGCCCATCGAACCGAACCAAACCAATCCTCCAAACAGCATCCCACCCAGACTCACCCCTCTACCCCTATCCTTGTAACTCTGCATTTCCCATGGCTAATCTACCCAGCCAGTGCATCTTCGGACTGTGGGAGCATTATAGGCTTCGTTTCCCTGAGAACAGCAATTTCACTGCAGAACCAGCTGTAACATGCAAACCAACAGTCTGGATTCACTGATTCTGTACGTGGTCCTGCTAACCACATTCTCACTACACTGTACAGCACTGCCAGGTTCAAACAAGCAATTCAACTTGAGTTGCTTGCGGCAAACTACTGTCCATTGTACACAATCTCAAAGGACCAAATCCCTTCCTGTTCAATTCCATTGTGCACCATCCCAATGAACCACAACTCCTTGCACTCACTTTTTGTACATAACCTCAATGGACCCAAATGTCCTGTGGTCAGTCATCCCACATGAGACAAAATTACGGGTGTTTTTCTCCCTTTTCCACGTTTTTAACTTTCATCCTTGCTGCAATATTGACTGAACATTTGCGGTCATTGTCTGGTCTTACTTCTGTTGTCCTTTGTGTGATTGCAGCAACTATTGCCTGAATGTGAGAGAAACGTTCTGAGCAGCTATTTTCAAAGCCTTTGTAGAGGATCTCAGTTGTCCCTGGTGCTGAGGCAGCTTTGGGGCAGGCTGTCATCAACTTTATTAACCCAGGGTGAGGGGAATGATTTACACTTCTGATTGAGTAAGCCCACTTGATAGGATTGTGTGAGTTCTAAGAAAACTGTGCATAAGGTTAAGAGATGGGTGAGTACTAAATGAGTATTTTGCATCATTGCTTACTGTGGAGAAGGATATGGAAGCTAGAGAACTTGGTGAAATAAATAGCGATATCTTGAAAAGCCTCCAAATTAAAGAGGGTGTATTAGAATACATAAAGCTGGATAAATTTCAGGGACCAGATCAGTTATCCCCTAAAACTTCATGGTGAGTTAGAGAAGTGATTGCTGGTCTCCTTACTGATGTATTTGTATTGTCGATAGTCACGGGTGAGGTGCTAGGAGACGGTTGGCTAATGTAGTGCCATAATTTAAGAAAGATGACATCGGCAGTGGGCAAATTGTTGGAAGGGATTCTGAGAGATAGGATTTACATGTATTTGGAAAAGCAAGAACTGATTAGAGATCGTCAGCATGGCTTTGTGCATGGAAAATTGTGTCTCACTGACTTGGTTGAGTTTTGAAGATTTAAAGAAGAGGATTAACGAAGGCAGAGTGGCGGATGTTGTCTGTATGAACTTCAGTAAGGCATTTGACAAGGTTCCTTGTGGTAGATTGGTTAGCAAAATTAGATCACATGGAATACAGGCAACACTGACCATTTGGATAAAATTATCTCGAAGGTAAGAGACAGAATGTGGTAATGGAGGGTTGCTTTTCAGACTGGAGAGCTGCAACCAGCGGTGTGGTGCAAAGATTGTTGCTGGGTCCACTACTTTTTGTCATATGATAGATGTGAATAAGGAAGGTATGGTTACTCACGAAAACAGAAGTTGCTGGAAAAGCTCAGCCAGTCTGGCAGCATCTTTGGAGAGGGATCAAGGTTGATGTTTCGGGTCCAGTAACCCTTCCTCATAACTGTCCTGGGGAGGGTCTCCAGACCCAAAGCATTGAGTCTGGTTTCTGTCCACAAATGATGTCAGACCTGCTGAGCTTTCCCAGCAATTTCTGTTTTTTTCTGATGTACAGTATTTGCAGTTCTTTCAGTTTTTATTAGGTATGGTTGGTAAGTTTGCAGATGACTCCAAAATTGGTGCTGTAGTTGACAGCAAAGAAGTCTACTTCAGAGCACCACCGGACCTTAATCAGATGAGCCAATGTGCTGGGGAGCGGCAGGTGGAGTTTAATCTAGGAAAATGTGAGGTGCTACATTTTGAAAAGGCAAATCGAGACAGGACTTGTACACATAATGGTAGAGTCCTGGGCAGTGTTACCAAACAAAGAAACCTTGGAGTGCGGGTTCATAGTTCCTAGCAGGTAGACAAGATAGTGAAGAAGGTGTTTGGTACACTTGCCTTTATTGATCAGTGTGTTGAGTGTAGGAGTTGGGATGTCATGCTGTAGCTATACAGATCCTGAGATGCTGCTTGGCCTGCTGTGTTCATCCAGCCTCACATTTTATTATATTGGTTAGATCACTTTTGGGACACAGAGTTCAGTTCCAGTCTCTCTGCTGAAGGAAAGATGTTGTTAAACATGAAAAGATTTACAAGGATGTTGCCAGGGATAGAGGGCCTCAGCTATAGGGATAGACTGGGGCTACTTTTCCTAGAATTTTATTTGTCTCAGAGGGTCATTCATAAGTGGAATTCTCATCCTACAGAGTAGACACAGCAGGCTATTGAATGTTCCAAGATAGGTTCCTAATAAAACAAGGGAGTCAAAGGTCATGGGTGGTGGATGGTGGAAAGTACAGTTGAGTTCATAATGAGGTCAGATGTCTGGATGGCTCAGTGGGTTAGCACTGCTGCCTCACAGCGCCAGGGACTTGGGTTCGATTCCACCCTCGGGTGTCTGTCTGTGTGGAGCTGGCACGTTCTCCTTACGTCTGCATAGCTTTCCTTAGGGTGCTCCAGTTTTTAGTGTTAGTCCAGGCCATTCCAGTTCAGTTTGCTTTTATTTTTCACCTGAACAAAAATAATTTCAATCATAGAGTCATACAGCACAGAAACCTTGTCCATGCTGACCACACATCCAAAACTAATCTCATCCCATTTTCCAGCATTTGGCCCATGTTCCTCTAAACCCTTCCTATTCATTTACCCATCCTGGTGCCTTTTAAATGTTGTAATTGAACCAGCCTCCACCACTTCCTCTGAAAGCTCATTTGACGCACACACCACACTGTGAGTGGAAAAAGTTGCCCCTTGGGTCTCTTTTAAATCTTTTCCCTCTCACCTTAAACCTAGTTTTGGACACCCCCACCCCAAGCAAAAGCCTTGTCCATTCACCCCGTCCATTCACCCCATCCGTGCGCCTCATAATTTTATAAACTTCTATAAGGTCACCTCTCAGCCTCTGATGCTCCAGGGAAAATATCCCCAGCCTCTTCAGCCTCTTCCTATAGCCCAATCCCTCCAACCCTGGCAACATCTTCATAAATCTTTTCTGAACCCTTTCAAGTTTCACAACATCCTTCCTATAGCAGGGAGACCAGAACTGAACACAGTATTCCAAAAGTGGCCTCACCAATGTTCTGTACAGATGCAACATGACTTCCCAACCCCCCTATACCCAATGCAATGACCAATAAAAACAAGAATATTAAACGCCTTCTTCATTATCCTGTCTACCTGTGACTCCACTTTCAGGGAACTATGAACCTGCACTCCAAGGCTCTTTGTTCGGTAACACTCCCCAGGACCTTAGCATTAAGTGTATAAATCCTACCCTGATTTTCTTTTCCAAAGTGCAGCACTTCACATTTATCTAAATTAAACTCCATCCGCAACCTCTCGGCCCATTGGCCTATCTGACAAAGGTCGTATTGTATTCTGAGGTAACCATTTTTGCTGTCCACTACACCTCCAATTTTGGAGTAAGCTGATGGTAAGCTATCTGAAATCGGTTATTAACATCTCTAACCCTATCGCAGGCTTTGTTGTAGGAGGACTGGATAAGTGAGAGCTATATCAATCTGTCCTCCTTCCATTGATGGCAGGCATTCGGACTTATTGCTGTTGAAGATGAAGACAGGTGCCTTGACCTTCCTGAGAAAGATGTATGCCCCTCAGAACTACACCGATGAAGACAGTCTCCCTGTTCAGGCAGTGCCAAGACCACTGGATGTAGAGCCAGTTCGGATGGACTCCCTCTCTGACCTGGATGTGTCCCTGACACCAGACAAGATCGGAAAATCCATGGGAATACTGAAAAAACGAGAGGGGCCAGATGGCGATGTGGCAAGCAGGAAAGTCAGCCAGCGGCAGGTAATTAGATTGCCCCCCTTCCCTTGCGCAATAATAACATGTTCCAATGACCCCGTTTCCCCACCTGATGCTAACGCGTTTCTAAGACGCATTCCCCTCTGAGCAATATTAATGCAGTGCGCACACACACACACACACACATGCACGCACACACATACACAGAGAGTTACCAATTGGCATTCCCAGCGAACCTTGAACTCTGCACTCGGTCAGGATCATGGCCCAGGTTGAAGCTCTGAGTGTTTGGTGTGGGTCTTGTAGAACATCTCAGTATGGTCTGTGATTTCCTCTGATCCTGGGCAGGGAGATTCGTGCTGCGCCCATTTCACATGGAGCATTTACCGGGTCACAGTATTCAGGTCTTGCTGCTGTGTTAATAGGCTGCACACTTGCTCAGTATTGACTGTGCAGGAACAAGTAGTTCACCCTAGTGTTCCTTCTCCATGCAAGCCTCCTGCCACCTTCAGTCTTTAATTCTCTTCCCCTCATGGGTTTACTTCCCCTTAAACACATCTAGACCATTCATTTCAACCACTCCCTGTGGTCATGAGTTCCACATTCTTCCCACTCTGAGTAATGCATTTAGTTTATCAGTGACTTTATTGTGTATTTCAGACCCTTAGTACTGTTGCAGCCTAGAGACATTACACAGGTACTGAGCCAAACCAAGCCGTTCTGCCCATCAGAGTCACTGCATCCATCATTTATATAGTTGTGCCATCCCCAGAGATTGTGTAATTATAAGTATTTATTGATGGTCTTTAACTTTTGGTCTGCACCAGACACTGTAGACTTGCGAGAAGAACTTCAGAGATTTATTCCACAGCACTGCCAATTGACTGGAGCCTATTCGTGTTGGTCAGGGCCATTCCAGTTCTGTTTTCTTTTATCTTCTTGAACAAAACTAATTCCAGTCATAGAGTCAAACAGCATGGAAACAAACTCTTCTGCCCAATTAGTCTGTGCCGACCAGATATCCAAAATTAACCTAGTCCCATTTGCCAGTATTTGGACCATATCCCTCTAAACTTTTCTTGTTCATGTACCATTCCAGATGTCTTTTAAATGTTGTATTTGTACCAGCCTTCACCACTTCCTCTGGCAGTTCATTCCATACATGCACCACCCTCTGCATGAAATATTACCCCTTAGGTCCCATTTTCAATCTTTCCCCTCTCACGTTAAACCGATGCCCTCTAGTTTTGGACTCCCCGACCCTGGGAGAAAGACCTTGCCAATTCGCCCAATCCATGCCCCTTATGATTTTATAAACCTCTGTGAGGTCACCCCTCAGCCTCTGTTGCTCCAGGGAAAATGGCGCCAGCCTGTTCAGCCTCTCCCTACAGCTCAAAACCTCCAACTCCAGCAACGTCCTTGTAAATCTTCTCTGAACCCTTTCAAGTTTAACAACATCTTTCCTATAGCAGGGTGACCAGATTTTAATGCAGTATTCCAAAACTGGCCTGACCAATGTCCTGTAGAGCCACAGCATGACTTCCCAGCTCCTAAACTCAATGCACTGATCAATGAAGGCAAGCGTACCAAACATCTTTCTCAGTCAATGCAAAACACAAACTCGATTCTTGAAGTGATAATGGGAACTGCAGATGCTGGAGAATCCAAGATAATGAAATGTGAGGCTGGATGAACACAGCAGGCCCAGCTGCATCTCAGGAGCACAAAAGCTGACGTTTCGGGCCTAGACCCTTCATCAGAAAGCTCTCTGATGAAGGGTCTAGGCCCGAAACGTCAGCTTTTGTGCTCCTGAGATGCTGCTGGGCCTGCTGTGTTCATCCAGCCTCACATTTCATTATCCTCGATTCTTGAAACTGTGTTTCAGTCTGACTCCTGTATTGCTTTGTACTGCAAGTTGAGGCAATATGTAGTGATCAGAGATGGATGTTTTAAGATGGCTTTACTAGGTCACTCAGATGTAGTCACATCCCCAGTTTGAAGTGACTTGTATTGTCATTCTGGCTGTAGCCCCTTTATAAATTCTAAGAACGCCACCTATCAGTGGAATTGACCCATGCAAACACGTCACTTTGTAATTGCAACCTTCCAAAAGAGGTGGTGTCACAACAGTACCACTGCAGAAAGGGTGTAATACGATGTGTTAAATTTACACAGGTAGTTTACTTTGGCAGTGCAGGCATGGTCATTTGTAATGGAAGAAGCTAGCAGGAAGCGTCTGCGTATGTTAATACACACACCTACCCACCCCCAACATCCACTCACCTCCAGCATTGATCCCTCTTGCACTATATTTCTTCTTTCTAACTCTCAACCCCCACGCATTTCTCAGAAAATATGCCAATATTCCCATAGTGAGAAAGATATATAAGGGCTGGCTTTCCAGATGGAACTCCTCAACATAGAACACCACATGTCTGAGCGAGCTAAGGTGGCTGGCCGTGTGGTTGTTGTCACTTCAATTGACAGGCAGTATGGTGTAGAGACAGGTGCCTGCAGTCTTACAGTTGTGTGTGCCCGTGGGTGAGAACCTGGGCCAGAATGCGGCTTGGAGAGTAGGCCCTCTGCTGACTGCAACGTCCAGTTTTAGAAATCCAAATTTCTTTCCACTTGCAGGTACGGTTTGACACTGGCTCTGCTTCAGACGGCTCTGACAAGAAAGTTTTGATCTCAGATGACCCAGATCACCAGGAGGAGGGCACAGGGTCTGTGGAATTGGCTTCCGAGGACACAGAATCAAATGCTCAGACTGTGATCAATCCATCCTCCATTGTCTGCAGCGACCGTAAGGATAAAGGCCCCAGAGACCACATTGACTCATGGAAGACCAGAGCAGTCAAAGCAGCCAGACCGAGCAAAGCTAGCAAACCTCCGAGGCAGGGAGGGCTTCTGGGTGGTGCTGAGGACCACGGGGCCCCTCCCCTGGCCACCCCAGAGTATAACACCACCCTGGCACTGGGGCAGGAGCTGCAGCGGCTGAGGGAAGCAGGCTTTGATGCGAAGAAAGCTGCCACAGAGCAGCTGAAGAGGTCATCAGTGACACGGAATTGCATAGAAGGGAAAGTGGCTGAAGGTAAAGATCCAAATGTGGGGAATATTGATAGTTTGGGGAATGTGTAGCACAGTGGCTCAGTAGTTAGCCCTGCTGCCTCACAGCACCAGGTCCCCAGGTTCAATTCCACACTCGGGCAACTGTTTGCCCGAGTTTGCCCATTTTTCCCACAACTGCATGGTTTTCTCTAGCTGCTCTGGTTTCCTCCCACAGTCCAACAGTGTGCAGGTTAGGGTGGATTGGCTGTGGTAAATTGCCCCGTAGTGCCCAGGGACATGCAGGCTAGGTGGGTTAGCCGCGGGAACTGCCAGATTCCAAGGATGGGATAGTGGGGTGGGGCTGGGTGTGTGGGTCAGTGTGGACTCGAAGGGCTGATTGGCCTGCTTCCACACTAGGGATTCTGCGGTTCTGTGATTGAGTGAATGACTCCGGTTTGCTAAAAAGCCAAACTGATCGGGGGATCTGCATTGGTGCTTGGTAGGGGATGCTCAGGATAAAAATGTAGTTACCAACCTGCCAGCATTTCGATACATGTAGATTTTTGGTTTCCATGCAAACTGTACTTGACATTTTGAGGCAAATGAGTTAAATTTTGGGTACAGCTTGTATGGACCAAGCTTGTGTTTCTTGCAATGACAAAAATTGAGGGTGGAGCAGTGGTGTCGTGGTAATGCCTCTGGACTAGGAGTTCATAATCCCAGGCTCATGCTCTGGGAAAGATGACTTCAAAGACTGTCATTGGAAGAAAGAGCTGGTCTATTGGTGACACGTAGTCAGTGTTGATTGCCCTGAAAACCCATCTGATTCACATCCTTTAGGGAGGGAAATCTACTGTCCTTATCCAGTCTGGTCTACACATCCACAGTGATGTGGGGGACTCCTAAATGCCCTCTCAATTAGGATGGGCAGTGAATTCTGATCAAGCACCTACATTCCAAGAACAAAAAAACTATGTGGTGATCTAGTTGAGGTATTTAAAATAATTAAAGGAGTTCCACGTAAGGGCCTGAACTTTTTAGTTTATAACGGTGTCATATGTCAATGCAGGCTGGGTGAGCCGAAGAGCCTGTTCCTGTGCTGTACTGTTCTTTGTTCCTTGTAGGATTCAAAAGTAGGAGGGGTTAGTGAGGAATAATGGTCTGTAATAGCAATTGATCATGATCGAATTGAAGGTGGAGCAGGTTTGAAAGGCTGAATGGCTTCCTCCTCCCATTTCCTCCCTCTCTCTGTCCACCACAGAGAGCCAGTCTGTTTTCTGCCATCTCCCTGCACAATCCTCACTGAGCCATTAGCTCCTGACCTCATCCTTTCTCATCACTGCACATTCATCTCTGCATCTACGTCTCATTTGTGCCAAGTTGTCATTCCTCTCATGATGTTGTCTACATTTCTTATTTTTTACTTTCAAACATGGGCTTATTTAAGAAAGGCTGCAAGGAGAAGCCTAGGGACTATAGACCGGTGAGTCTGCCCCTGTGTTGGGCAGGTTGTTGGAGATGATTCTGAGAGATAGCATTTACATACATTTGGAAAGGCAAGGGCTGATTAGGGATAGTCAACATGGCTTTATGCGTGGGAAATCATGTCTCACTAACTTGATTGAGTCTTTTTGAAGACATGATCAAGAAGATACAAGAGGGCAGAGCGGTAGACGTTATCTACATGGACTTTACTAAAGCCTCTGACAATATTCAGGGGATTAAGGGAGACCTTGCCGATTGGATACAAAGTTGGTTTGAAGGTAGGAGACAGAGGAGGCCTGTGACCAGCAGTGTTCCACACGGATCGGTTCTAGGTCCATTGTCATTTATACGAATGATTTGGATGAGAATTTAGGAGAAATAGTTGGTACATTTGCAGATGACACCAAAATTGGTGGTATAGTGGACAGTAATGAAGGTTATCAAAGATTACAGAGTGATCTTGATCAATTGGGGTGATGGACTGAGGAGTAGCAGATGAAGTTTAATTTGGATAATGTGACGGATTGCTTTGTAATACAAAGGGCAGGACTTATACAGTTAACGGTAATAGACAATAGGTGCTGGAGTAGGCCATTCGGCTCTTCGAGCCAGCACCACCATTCATTATGATCATGGCTGATCATCCACAATCAGTATCCTGTTCCTGCCTTATCCCCATAACCCTTGATTCCACTATCTTTAAGAGCTCTATCCATCTCTTTCTTGAAAGTATCCACAGAGTTGGCCTCCACTGCCTTCTGGGACAGAGCATTCCATCTATCCACCACTCTCTGGGTGAAGAAGTTTTTCCTCAACTCTGTTCTAAATGGCCTACCCCTTATTTTTAAACTGCGCCCTGGGTAGCGTTGTCAAACAGCGAGACCTAGGAGTTCAGGTTCATAGTTCCTTGAAAGTTGCATCACAGGTAGACAGGGTGGTGAAGAAGGCATTTAGCACACTTGCCTTCATTACTCAGACCATTGAATGTAGGAGTTGGGATGTTATGTTGCAGTTGTACAGGATAATGGTGAGGCCACTTTTGGTCTGTTGCATCCAGTTCTGGTCACCCTGCTATAGGAAGCAATTCATTAAATTGGAGAGGGTTCAGAAAGGATCTACCAGGATGTTGCCAGGACTAGAGAGTCCGAGTTATAAGGAGAGGCTGGGACTAGGTTTCACGGGAGCGTAAGAGGTTGAGGGGTGACCTTGTAGAGGTCTATAAAATCATGAGGGGCATATATAAGGTGGATAGTAAATATCTTTCCCTAAAGTAGGGCAGTTCAAAAGTAAAGGGAGATAGCAAGAACTGCAGATGCGGGAGTCAAAGTCAATTCAGTGTGGAGGAATAGGTCAGGCAGCATCAGAGGAGCAGAAAGTGAAGGGCTTATTTTTAAAGTGAGAGGAGAAAGATTGAAATGGGACCTGAGGGGCACTGTTTTCACACAGAGTGTTGTTTGTATCTGGACTGAACTGCCAGGAGGATTGGTAGATGTGGGTACAGTTACAACTTCTAAAAAACATTTGGACAGGTACATGAATAGGAAGGGTTTAGAGGGATATGGGCCAGACGCAGGCACTGATGAGTTGGACTGAAGGGTCTGTTTCTGTGCTGTATGACTTTGTGACTGTATTCACTGGTGGCCTGGGCCAGGGTTTGCTGCCCATCTGTGATGATGGAGGTGAGCTGCCTTCTTGAACTGCTGCAGTCAATGTGCCATAGGGACACCCACGTGGTGCTGTTAGGTAGGGAGTTCCAGGATTCTGACCCAGTGACACTGAGGGAACGGTGATGTATTCCCAATTTGGGCTCGTGAATGGTTTGGAGAAGAACTTGTAGGGGGCAGTGTTCCCATGTTTCTGCTGCCCTTGTCCTTCTAGGTTGTGGCTTTGGAAGGTACTGTTGCAAGCGCCTGGATGTGTTGCTGCAGTGCATCTTGTAGATAGTACACACTGTGCTACTCAGCATCTGTGATGGAGGGTGGATGTGATGCCAATCAAATGGGTTGCTTTATCCTGGATGGTGTTGAGCTTCTCTGGTGTTGTTAGAGCTGCACTCATCCAGGCAAATGGGAAGTATTGCTTTTGCTGCCAGTAACAAGGTCAGTCTTGCAACAGCCTTGTGACTCTGTCAAAGAATATTTTTAGTTGTAGCAACCAGTCTCCATTTAGCACACAGATGTGATGTAATCATTTCAACACGCTTCCATTTCATGCAAATGGGCTGATTGCATCTTTACTGAATGTTAATTGTGAAAGGCTGCAGACATTTATTGCTGAGGGTTCTCTTTCCTGCAGGAGTTTCTTACAATCCGTGGCTGTGCCAAAAGGGTCAGACAGCATCCCGAACTGCGTCCTCTGTCAGCTGGGCTGTTGCAGGGTCCTGATGAATCTGTGGCCAACTCGCTGCACGGAGCAATCATGTCAGACAACGCTGGGCAAGGGTATCACACGTTAGAGAAGCAAGGAGGGTAGGCAGAGTTATCATGCAGGTTGGCTATGATCTGACCCAGTAGTGTTACAATCCCAAGGGGCTGAATGGCCCCCTGTTTGTTGCCCATGTGCTATTCCATTGGTTGCATTGAATGAGGATCTAAACTGGCTTAGCGGAGGTCTTGGGATGTAGGAAAACAGGTACTTCCACATCATGGAGGGTGGGGAAGGAAAGAATAGCACTGATGGAGGTGGACACGGTCAAGCCCCTTTTGCAGGAATGTGGAGTGGGGCCAGAGAAAAGATCTGTTGTTCTTCAGGGCGTGAGTAGGAGAAGAGGAAGATATAGGGAGGAAAGGCCGGCCATTTATCTACTTTCTTTTCCTTCCCTTTCCCTAGATTTGGAACTTAGCGATCTAGAAATTTCCTTTACTTAACAGCAGTTAACCTCTTGATTAAAAGCAGAAATTAGTGTAAATTTAGGAGTTGGGAGGTCATGTTGCGGCTGTGCAGGACATTGGTTAGGCCACTTTTGGAATACTGCATTTAATTTTGGTCTCCCTGCTATAGGAAAGATGTTGTTAAATTTGAAGAGGCGCAGAAAAGATTTATAAGGATGTTGCCAGAGTTGGAGGGTTTGAGCTATAGGGAGAGGCTGAATAGGCTGGGACTACTTGCCCTGAGGCTGGGGTGGTGATTTGAGAGAGGTTTATAAAATCATGAGGGAAAGGGCAAATTGTCAAGGCCTTTTCCCCAGGGTGGGGGAGTCCAAAACTAGAGGACATAATTTTAAGGTGAGTGGAGAAAGATTTAAAAGGGACCTAAAGGGCAATTTTTCACGCAGAGGGTGGTGTGTGTATGGAATGAATTTCCAGAGGAAGTGCAGGAGGCTGGTACAATTACAACATTTAAAAGGCATCTGGATGGCTACGTGAATTGGCAGCATTTAGAGGGATTTGGGTCAAAAGCTGGCAAATGGTTCTAGATTAATTTAGGATATCTGATTGGCACGGACAAATTGGACCAAAGGTTTTCCGTGCTGTATAATTCTGTGACTCAATGCTCAGCGTGTCTAGCAGTGACTGTGGAGAGAGAAACAAAGGGGACATTTCAGGTTGTGACCCTTCAGGGGTGGGTGAACATATATGTTGGTGTATGTTCGGGGAACCAGGACGCACAGTAAATTTAAATTCATGGAAAGCAATGGTGCGAACGTTGGACTGGTGGGTGTGAAGGTAACTGAAGCTTTAATGAGAGAATTCAAACCAGATCCCATCCCCTCAAAATCTCAGGTTTGTTCCAGTGTGGAAGGAGGCCTTTCAGCCTATTATATTAGTACCTAACCATGCATTGACTCTATCTATACTTCTCGCTGTCTCGGGAAGGCAGCCGACATAATTAAGGGCCTTCCCACTCCGCTTATACTCTCTTCCAAACTTTTCCATCAGGCAGAAGATATAAAACACAATACCAACAGATTCAAGAACAGCCTCACCCCCAATGTTATTAGACTTCTGAACGGACCTCTCAAATTTTAAATTTAAATGTTGACGTTACTCTTTGTGCACCTTCTCTGCGGCAGTAACATGGTATGCCTCACTCTGTTCTGTTACCCCATGCACTTTGTATGGTATGATCTGTATGGCACGCAAAACGAAACTTGCCACTGTACCTAGGTACATGACAATAATAAATGAAATGACATCACCCATGCACATTAACTAACTATTTTAAATATTGGAGGATGTAAAGAGGAAGGATGTGGAGAGAAGCTGGAGTGAAATAAGCATATGAATTGCTCCTTCAGAGAGCCAGTATGGACATAATGGGTTGAATGGCCTTCCTCCACACCGTAGAAGTTCTACTATTAATCCTGGAGCCTGTCATCTGTTGAGTCATTCAAGAATCATATTCTGTTGCAGGCCTGAATGTTCCGAAGGACCAGCAACGTTACAAAGGACTGGTGAGCTTGGAGGTGCCTGTGGATGAGGTGCTAAGCGTGGCTGCACAGGAGAAAATGCTGCTGGTCAAACCTAGGCCAGAGAGTAAGAAGGTAATGAGCTCAGCCCAGCAGAAGCAAGAAATAGGTTTTACACATCTGGTTGTCCCAAAACTCTTATTGAACCATGGAACAGTTACAGAAGGTGACCATTCAGCCCCTCATAGACATGCTGTGTTTCTGCCTGCAGTTGATCTTCTAAAAGATTATTTCATGGGGTCTGGGGGGTCACTGGCTACGCCAACATTTATTGCCCATCCCGATTTGCCCATGTAAAGGTGTTGGTGGAAAAGGCCTCTTGAAACTCTGTGGTCTAAATAGAGTAGGGACAACCAGAGTGCTGTCAGGAAGGGCCTTACGCTATCGCCTTGCAAATTCTGTCTCCCTGGATAATTATCCAACTCTCCACACCAGGCCTCAGTTAAGACTGCTAGGGCCACACTGTTGGAAATTGAAGTAAAGTTGAGTCACTGTTGTAATGTAGGAACTGTGTCAGCAGACTGTGCACGGTAAACTCCCAGACACAGTTATAGTGACAGTGTTATCTGTTTTAGTCTTGGTGGATAATCATCAGCTGCAAGGCTGTCTGCTATCCTTCTCTGAATGTTGCCTTGGACTCTTATTTTTAAGATCTGGGGCATGTGCAATCGCATAGTTTGGACCTCAAAGACAGGGCAGAGCGAGGAAGTGTTGCTCCAAGATCCTGATGCAATCGCACAGCAGACCGCAGGATTTAGAATGAAAGGAGTTGGGTCAGGATGGAGGCAGGTTCAGTTGTGGATTCTCGAGGGGAATTGGATCATCAGCAGAAAAGAAATTACAGGGCTACGGATGAAAGGCAGGACAGTGGGACTGGCTGAATTGCCCTTTCAGACAGGCAGATTGTGGCACCATGGTAATGTCACCAGACCAAGAATCCAGAATCCCAGACTAATGCTGCGGACAACATGGGTTCAGACCCCACCGTGGCAATTTAAATTCCATTTATGAAATCAGGAATTAAAAACTAGCCCCAGTAATGGTGACTGCCATTGACTGTCATTAAAAGCATTTTGGTGTATTAATGTCCTTTTCGGGAAGGAAATCTGCCAGTCTGGCCTACACATGACTATAGTCTATTGGCATACTCTGAGCTAACTTAGCAAACTAATCGGTTTTCAAGGGCAGACAGGGATGAGTAAAAACTGCTGGCCTTGCCCATCGGTTCTCACATTTCGCGAGAGATTAAGTAAAACTATCTCCCCTAAAGATCAAATATTCTAGTCAAGCAACATTGAGTAGAAGTTGAGACATTGTGTTGCAGTTGTAGGGGACATTGGTGAGGCCACTTTTGGAGTATTGGGTACAGTTCTGGTCACCCTGCTATAGGAAGGATATAATTAAATTGGAGAGGGTTTGGGAAAGATTTACAAGGATATTACCAGGACTGGAGGGCTTGAGTTATAAAGAGAGGCTGATAGGTCAGGACTTTTTTCACTGGAGTGCAGGAGGTTGAAAGGTGATCTTATTGAAATTTATAAAATCATGAAGGTTGCAGACAAGGTGATTAACAAAGGTATTTTCCCTAAGGTGGGGGAGTTCAAAAGTAGAGCGCATAATTTTAAGGTGAGAGGAGAAATGTCCTTTTAAAATCTGAGGGGCAGCTTTTGTACACACAGCGTGTGTGGAATGAACTGTCAGAGGAAGTGGTGAATGTGGGTACAATTACAAAATTTAAAAAATATTTGGATAAGTACATGAATAGGAAAGGTTTGGAGGGATGTGGGCCATATGCAGGCAAATGGGACTCGTTTAGTTTGGGAAACTTGGTCAGCACGGACAAGTTGGACCTAAGGGTCTATTTCCATGCTCTATGACTATATGATTCTACGACTCCCTCTCTGACTCGAACTGTGGCCAACACCTGAAGTAGGGAGGTAAATGGAACTAAAGGAAGCGACCTACACAGTTGCCGTGTAAAATAGGAATGCGGGGGATTCAGAGAAATGTAGAAACCAACCAAAGGGAATTCGAGGGTACCAAATAAAAGCTACAAAAGAGGAAAATGAGAAAATGATAGCATAAATAATGTGAAAACAAGGATTTGCATTTATACACCATAGTGCCTTTCCCATCTCCAGATATTCCATAACACGTCGCAGCCAATTTTGTACTTTTGAAGTGCAGTCAGATAGCGAGAAAAAAATTAGGTGATATTTGACATAAGAGAAAAACAAAAGCCAACCTATCAGTAAATTACATTTTTTCAGAATTCATTCATGGGACATGGACATCGCTGGCTGGCCAGCGTGTATTGCCCATTCCTAATAGCCCCTTGAGAAGCTGGTGGTGAGCCACCATTTTGAGCTACTGCAGTCTGTGTGGTGTAGTGCTGTTAGTGAGAGAGTTCCAGGATTTTGACCCAGTGTCACTGAAGGAACGGCGATACATTTCCAAGTCAGGACGATGGTTGGCTTAGAGGGGACCTTGGTGGTGTTCCCATGTATCTGCTACCCTTCTCCTTCTAGATGGTCGAGGGTGCTGCTTTGATGAGTTGCTGCAGTACCTCTTGTAGGTGGCACACACTGAGTATCACCGTAAGATTACTGGGCCATAGGGCTGGTGGTGGCTTAACCTGGGTGGCACCGCATGGGGAGAGCGTTTCATCACACTCCTGACTTGTGCCTTGTAGGTGTTAAACAAGCTCTGGGGAGGTAGGAGATGAGTTACTGGCTGTAGAACCCCTGAGCCTTTGACCTGTTATTGTATTTAAACAGCTGGCCCAGCTCAGTTTCTGCACTACAAGATTAGATAAGATACCAGTGATAGAAGGAAAACTGAAAACACATTGCAGGGAGGAACGTGTTAACAAATTTAGAAAAAACAGTAGTAGGGAGAAAATTGGGATTTAAAAGGGGTTAAGCCTTCAGGTGCTGATGGTTTCCACCCCAAGGCCTTAAGAGCAGCAAGTGAGGTAACTGTAGAGGTGCTAATTTATCTTTGCTTTTGCAGCAGGTTACTGAGATGGAAGCTCCCGACCTGATGATGTTCTATGATCCCCTGGAGCTGTTAAGCGAGACTCCCTATCTCTCTGTGGAGGGCCTGCCAGTCTTAAAGGTACAGCCACAGCCAAAACCTGCTGCTTCATCTTTTGACCTTTTTCGCAAGCTAAAACAGTGGGAGGCCTAGCAACAGGAAGATTGCGGTTTGGAATGCTGCGGGAATGTATATTCTGTGTAGAACTTTCATACATAATATATATCAGTCCTTTCAGCTGTTTAAAACAATTCCCAATTATGTTGATGATAATTGGCAAATTTTGGGACATTTCAAGACAGGACACTGTGAAACTAGAAATTGAGCAAAGTATTTTAACATTGAGATATGAATGTGTGGTGCCAGAATAAGGTTTTATTTTCCTCTTTATGCTGCTTATGTCAGTATTCTGAGACTTTCCCTCGCAGTAAACATTTCCTCAGTCACTAATACCAACAAGCACCTTTTTCAGTTGAGGATTTACCCATCAATGTAGTGGGTATTGTCTTACTAAACCTTTAAGCTCACTGAGTTGAAGTGGGCCAGGCCAGCTCATAAGGTACATTATATCACCCAGGACTATGAGGAGCAGACTGCCAAGGCTCTACCCCACTCTTATGCCACAGGGTCAACACCTTTGGGAGAATGCAAAGAAATTCACTGAGCTTCTCTTCCTGCCAGTGCCCTACCTGAAATAGGCCGAGCCTTCTGTCTGGAGTCTACAGAGATGGGCAATAATAGTTCTAGGTTCAGCGTCACCTTCTATGGAGACACTGTTGAAAACCAGCTTATACGAACAAGCAATGGATGCGGCTGATCAGTTAGTCTGATCTTGGTGCTGTTAATTGAAAAGGAGTCACTATTACGTGGCTCTTAATTCGTCCCCAACAAGTAGCATTCATGAGTTTGATCATCACTCAATTTTTTAGTGCATGTTGCCAATTTTAAACGATACAGATTTTGTAACTTGTTCACGGTAAACCGATGGAAGCATATTTTTGTACGAATTAAAGCTCTGATTCTTTTTCTGCTTTGTCTCCAAAACTGCCTCCTATCGATTCAGTCAAAATGTCTTTTTTTGTTGAACTGATCAAAGTGACTTTCAGTGGAGTGTTGAGAGCTTGATACAGATCCTTCCTTTCATTGAGGTCTAAAGAAGAGTTATTTAGCTTTAACTTCAACTCTGTTTCTCCGTCCTCAGATGCTGCCAGACCTGCTGAGGTTCTCCAACACTTTGCTCTTTAGCTTTCATTTGCACTTCATTGTACTTCTCAGTGTTTAACACAATTATTTCTGAAGCATGGTGACTGTCATTCCTGTAGCTAAATATGGCAGACAGCAGCTTGAAGCAGAGTCGTGATTTATGATTCTTTAAATGCAGGTATATTTTCTCTTTGCTGATGTTGATTGATGGAGAATTGTGGCCATTGGTAACCTTCCTGGCTGCACTGTCAATTGGATCTGGTAAGAACAGCCTGGATAAGTGAAGGTGGGACAAAGATCAATGATAGTGAGATGAAAGAAGGTGACAGGAGGCTAGTATGGACTGTGCAGTTTGTTGGGCTGAATTCTCCTAGGACCCAAACAAAATGTGTTACCTTTACTTCAGGGGGAAGCCCAGTGGCTCAGTGGTGAGCAGTGCTGCCTCACAGCGCCAGGGACCCAGGTTTGATTCCACTCTCGGGCGACTGTCTGTGTGGAGTTTGCACGTTCTCCCCGTTTCTGCGTAGATTTCCTCCGGGTGCCCCAGTTTCCTACTACAGTCCAAAGATGTGCGGGTTAGGGTGGATTGGCCGTGCTAAATTGCCCATAGTGTCCAGGGATGTGTAGGCTAGGTCGATTTAACCATTGGAAATGCAGGGTTACGGGGATAATGTTTGGGGGATAAGTCTAGTGGGATATTGTCGGGAGGGTTGGTGTGAACTCGATGGGCTGAATGGCCTACTTCCACACTGTAGGGAATCTATGATTCAGGGTTGCAGAGTCCATGTAGTAACAACTCATACACCTGATCAAGCAACACATACAAAGGATGGCATCTCTGACAACTGAGGCTACATTAAGTGTCACCCTAAGACTATTCCTTCTGCTGAGGGAAGTAAAGGGTTAACAGTCTATAATGTTACAAAAATTGTCAACTTTAACCAGGTTCATAGCATTGAAATTATATTTTCACCCTGGAGGTGTCATTGGTGTGAATGGGACAAATGTACACCAGAGACAAGATGTATAAATGTGATTACCGTGAAGTGTTTGCACTTCTATAGAAATGTTCACAAAAGAGACAAAATGTGGTCAAAAGGGGACACTGACTCCAGAAACTGCTGTTTAAATATCTGCCATAACTAAAGCTTTCCAGAGATACTCCTTTCAATGAAGATTTGTATCAAAGACCTTTGACTTTAGTTCATCTGAGACTCCTACAATATATTCATAACTTAGTGTCTTTCTGATTCACTGCCTATTAAAGCGAAGCCCTGTTGATTGTTTATTGTTTCCTTCACATTGACTTACAGATTCTTGCTTTGACAGGGGGAGAGGCAGAGCTGATTCCTTGACATTCAGAGTTGTCAGGGCCTGCAGCATCAGAGAAGCAGGAAAGCTGATGTTTCGGGTCTGGACCCTTCTTCGGAACTGAACTGTCAGCTTTCCTGCTTCACTGCTGCTGCTGCTGGGCCTGCTGTGTTCATCCAGCTCTACACCTTGTTATCTCAGATTCTCCAGCATCTGCAGTTCCTACTATCTCTGTCACATGTATATAGCAGCTTTAAAAACCTAAGGATGCCTAAAAGTTGGATATGTATAAAGTTTACCATTTGGCCGCTTGAAGCTGCTTGATCTATTCAGCAAGATCAGAGCCAGTCATTTTGTGCCACACCTTTTGAGGTAGGGTAATCCAAAGACAGACAAACCTCAGAGAAAAGAATTCGCATCTCTGTCCAAACAGGGTAAATCTTAAATTCAAACAGTGCTGTGGGATAATTTACGACCCTTATGTTGTAGGAAATTTGGGGCCCTTGTGTTGTAATGGGAGTACCTCTACCTCTGAGCCAGGAGGCGCGGGTTCAAATCCCACCTGGTCAAGAGGAGTGTGACAACATTTCTGAATAACCTGTACAAAACACGGCATTGCAACCCCGTCCCAATGCCCTCAACAAACAGCACTGAGATGGAGAGCAAATACCAAAGTTGTTGGAAAAGCTCAGCGGGTCCGGCAGCATCTGTGAAGGAGAAAACGGAGTTAACGTTTCGGGTCCAGTTCTGAGGAAGGGTCACCGGACCTGAAATGTTAACTGTTTTCTCCTTCACAGATGCTGCCAGACCTGCTGAGCTTTTCCAGCAATTTCTGTTTTTTGTCCCTGATTCACAGCATCTGAGGTCCTTCCGGTTTTTATTGGAGAGCAAACAATCTGTTTTGATAAGACAGAGAAAAATTGGGCCAGAACACATTGTTATTTTCTCGAACAGTCCTGATGTATCCTTAAAAACAACTCGAGGACGCGGGACGTGAACTTTCCCTTCAAACGCTGGTAATTATATAGCAGGTTGACTGTGGGTGGCAGCACACATGGGCAGTGCAGCATCACCGCGCAGGCGTGGTTTGTAAGTTGGTTGGGGGGAGCCGCATGCGTATTCGGTCAGCGGCGTGGGGGGTGTGCGTTGGCAGTGCGCAGGCGCACTGGTGACACCCGTCAGCGGCGGGAGCTGCGCGTGCGCACTGGGCCCGGCGGAAAATGGCGCGAAGCGGTGAAGCCGGGGTTTCCGCGGCCGAGTTCGAGGAAACGAAACGGACTTTTCAGAGAAACATCAACCAGGTAATCCCGGGGGGAGAGAGAGGCACTGAGGGAAAATGGGCTGTTGGTGACCGAGGGCTGAGGAAAATCAAGTTTTATAATGTAACCCGGGACAAACACCGAGAGAGGGAAATAAACCCGGGGGGAACACCGAGAGAGGGAAATAAACCCGGGACAAACACCGAGAGAGGGAAATAAACCCGGGGTAAACACCGAGAGAGGGAAATAAACCCGGGACAAACACCGAGAGAGGGAAATAAACCCGGGGGGAACACCGAGAGAGGGGAATAAACCCGGGGGGAACACCGAGAGAGGGAAATAAACCCGGGGTAAACACCGAGAGAGGGAAATAAACCCGGGACGAACACCGAGAGAGGGAAATAAACCCGGGACAAACACCGAGAGAGGGAAATAAACCCGGGACAAACACCGAGAGAGGGAAATAAACCCGGGGGGAACACCGAGAGAGGGAAATAAACCCGGGACAAACACCGAGAGAGGGAAATAAACCCGGGGTAAACACCGAGAGAGGGAAATAAACCCGGGACAAACACCGAGAGAGGGGAATAAACCCGGGGTAAACACCGAGAGAGGGAAATAAACCCGGGGGGAACACCGAGAGAGGGAAATAAACCCGGGGTAAACACCGAGAGAGGGAAATAAACCCGGGGTAAACACCGAGAGAGGGAACTAAACCCGGGACAAACACCGAGAGAGGGAAATAAACCCGGGACAAACACCGAGAGAGGGAAATAAACCCGGGGCAAACACCGAGAGAGGGAAATAAACCCGGGGTAAACACCGAGAGAGGGAAATAAACCCGGGACAAACACCGAGAGAGGGAAATAAACCCGGGACAAACACCGAGAGAGGGAAATAAACCCGGGACAAACACCGAGAGAGGGAAATAAACCCGGGGGGAACACCGAGAGAGGGAAATAAACCCGGGGTAAACACCGAGAGAGGGAAATAAACCCGGGACAAACACCGAGAGAGGGAAATAAACCCGGGGTAAACACCGAGAGAGGGAAATAAACCCGGGACAAACACCGAGAGAGGGGAATAAACCCGGGACAAACACCGAGAGAGGGGAATAAACCCGGGGTAAACACCGAGAGAGGGAAATAAACCCGGGGCAAACACCGAGAGAGGGAAATAAACCCGGGACAAACACCGAGAGAGGGAAATAAACCCGGGACGAACACCGAGAGAGGGGAATAAACCCGGGGTAAACACCGAGAGAGGGAAATAAACCCGGGACAAACACCGAGAGAGGGGAATAAACCCGGGGTAAACACCGAGAGAGGGAAATAAACCCGGGGGGAACACCGAGAGAGGGAAATAAACCCGGGACGAACACCGAGAGAGGGAAATAAACCCGGGGTAAACACCGAGAGAGGGAAATAAACCCGGGGGGAACACCGAGAGAGGGAAATAAACCCGGGGTAAACACCGAGAGAGGGAAATAAACCCGGGACGAACACCGAGAGAGGGAAATAAACCCGGGGTAAACACCGAGAGAGGGAAATAAACCCGGGGTAAACACCGAGAGAGGGAAATAAACCCGGGGTAAACACCGAGAGAGGGAACTAAACCCGGGACAAACACCGAGAGAGGGAAATAAACCCGGGACAAACACCGAGAGAGGGAAATAAACCCGGGGCAAACACCGAGAGAGGGAAATAAACCCGGGGTAAACACCGAGAGAGGGAAATAAACCCGGGACAAACACCGAGAGAGGGAAATAAACCCGGGACAAACACCGAGAGAGGGAAATAAACCCGGGACAAACACCGAGAGAGGGAAATAAACCCGGGGGGAACACCGAGAGAGGGAAATAAACCCGGGGTAAACACCGAGAGAGGGAAATAAACCCGGGACAAACACCGAGAGAGGGAAATAAACCCGGGGTAAACACCGAGAGAGGGAAATAAACCCGGGACAAACACCGAGAGAGGGGAATAAACCCGGGACAAACACCGAGAGAGGGAAATAAACCCGGGGTAAACACCGAGAGAGGGAAATAAACCCGGGACAAACACCGAGAGAGGGAAATAAACCCGGGACAAACACCGAGAGAGGGGAATAAACCCGGGGTAAACACCGAGAGAGGGAAATAAACCCGGGGCAAACACCGAGAGAGGGAAATAAACCCGGGACAAACACCGAGAGAGGGAAATAAACCCGGGACGAACACCGAGAGAGGGGAATAAACCCGGGGTAAACACCGAGAGAGGGAAATAAACCCGGGACAAACACCGAGAGAGGGGAATAAACCCGGGGTAAACACCGAGAGAGGGAAATAAACCCGGGGGGAACACCGAGAGAGGGAAATAAACCCGGGACGAACACCGAGAGAGGGAAATAAACCCGGGGTAAACACCGAGAGAGGGAAATAAACCCGGGGGGAACACCGAGAGAGGGAAATAAACCCGGGACGAACACCGAGAGAGGGAAATAAACCCGGGGTAAACACCGAGAGAGGGAAATAAACCCGGGCGGAACACCGAGAGAGGGAAATAAACCCGGGACGAACACCGAGAGAGGGAAATAAACCCGGGGTAAACACCGAGAGAGGGAAATAAACCCGGGACAAACACCGAGAGAGGGAAATAAACCCGGGGTAAACACCGAGAGAGGGAAATAAACCCGGGGTAAACACCGAGAGAGGGAACTAAACCCGGGGTAAACACCGAGAGAGGGAAATAAACCCGGGGTAAACACCGAGAGAGGGAAATAAACCCGGGACAAACACCGAGAGAGGGAAATAAACCCGGGGTAAACACCGAGAGAGGGAAATAAACCCGGGACAAACACCGAGAGAGGGAAATAAACCCGGGGTAAACACCGAGAGAGGGAACTAAACCCGGGGTAAACACCGAGAGAGGGAAATAAACCCGGGGTAAACACCGAGAGAGGGAAATAAACCCGGGGGGAACACCGAGAGAGGGAAATAAACCCGGGGTAAACACCGAGACAGGGAAATAAACCCGGGGGGAACACCGAGAGAGGGAAATAAACCCGGGGGGAACACCGAGAGAGGGAAATAAACCCGGGGGGAACACCGAGAGAGGGAAATAAACCCGGGACAAACACCGAGAGAGGGAAATAAACCCGGGACAAACACCGAGAGAGGGAAATAAACACCAAGAGACCAAAATAAAACAGGGATAAATACTGAGAGGGGAAATAAACCTGGGATAAATACTGAGTGACAGAAATAAGCCTGGTTTAAATACTGAGAGACCAAAATAAGAACAGGACAAATACCGAGAGAGAAATAAATCCAGGATGAAGGGAGAAAGACACCAGATTTGATCATTAACAAACTAGTGTAGAGACACAGTGCTCTAGACAGGATTGGAAGAGATATGGACTTGAGTAGAGCACTAACTTGTGACAGAGACAGGATGCGGTTTCATTTTGAGTTAAGTTTGTATTTTTTGACTGTCCTGTTGCAGGAGCTGGAAGAGGCTGTATTACTAATGGGTGAGCTGAACAAGAACCTCTCCTACTGGGCTGAGAAGACGGGAGAAATTGAGAAGATGGCACAGGTCAGTGATTTGAGATGCAGTCTGTGTCATGCTTTGATCTCTTCAGTAAATCATAGAGGAGGATATAACTGGACACTTGGAAAAGCAAAGCTCAATTCACCAGTGTCAACATGGTTTCATGAAGGACAAGTCATGCTTGACAAACTTGCTGGGGCTCTTTGAGGATGGAACCACCAAGGTGGATCATGGGACTCTGATGGATGTTGTGTATCTAGACTTCCAGAAGGCATTTGACACGGTGCTGCAGAAAAGACTGATCCAGAAGGTTTAATCTCAGCGGATTAAGGCTGGCGTATTGGCTTGGATAGAGGACTAGCTGACTGATAGAAAGCAGGAGGTCAGGATAAATAGGTCATAGAATATTATCATAGAATCCCTATAGTGTAGAAACAGGCCCTTTGGCCCATTAAGTCCACACCGACACTCAGAGCTCCCCACCCAGACCATTTCCCCCATAACCACCCAATCTACACATCTCTGAACAGTACGTGCAACTTAGCATGGCCAGTCTCCCTAACCTGCACGTCTTTGGACTGTGGGAGGAAACCGGAGCAGCCGGTGGAAACCCACGCAGACACAGGGAGACTGTGCAAACTCAACACAGACAGTTGTCCGAGGCTGGATTCGAACCCAGGTCCCTGGTGCTGTTAGGCAGCAGTGTTAACCACTGAGTTATTGTGCCACCCCATAAAATTGGTCAAAGGGGCACCCAGATCTTTCTCTGAGTGCAAAGTGTAACTAGTTGGGTATCGCAGGGTTCAGTTCTTGGACCTAAACTATTTACAATCTTTATAAATGACCTCCAAGCAGGGACAGAGTGTAACAAAGCAAAGTTTGCAGATGATAGCAAAATAGGTGGGAAACCAGGCAGTGATAAAGAGTTTACAAATGGGTATTGATAGGCTAGGAGATTGGGCTGGAATCTGGCAGGTGGAGTTTAATGTGGTTAAGTGTGAGATTGTTCATTTTGGCCAGAAAAGTAAAAGGCAAATTAGTATCTAAATTGGAAGCAGATTCAAAGTGTGTCAGTGTAAGGGATCTGTGCATTGCCGTGTGTAAATCACAGAAAGTGGGTATGCAGGCACAACATGTAGTAAAGGCAAATATAATCCTGGCATTTATTGCAAAAGGACTGGATTCTGAAAGTAAAGATGTGTTGTTCCAATTACATAAGGCATTTGTGAGACCACATCTGGAATATTGCATCCAGTTTGGATCCCCTTACTTGAGGAAGGACATGGGAGCACTGGAAACAGCTCAGAAGAAGTTCACCAGATTGATATCAGGGATGAAAGGGCTGTCGTATGAGGAACAGCTGAATAGCTTGGGCTTGTGCTCACTGGAGTTCAGAAGAACGAGGGGAATCTGATCAAGCTATATAACATGCCAAGGGGATTGATATGGTGGACGTTGAACAGATGTTGCCCCTTGCGGGACAATCTTGAACAAAAGGTCAGAGGTAGACAGTGAGCGGGGGTAGGCTCAAAACTGAATTGAGGAGAAACTACTTCCCTGAGGGTTGTGGAACCCACTACCCCAGAAAGCAGTGGAGGCAGAATCAATCAACAGATTCAAGAAAGGAATTGATATGTTTCTGATGAAAAGCAGGATAAAGGACAGTGGGCAGCAGGCAGGAAAGTAGAGTTGCGACCAAGATAAGATCACCCAAGTTGGACCAAAGCGTTTGTTTCCATGCTGTACATCTCTATGACTGTGACTCTATGATATGTTAAATGGCAGATATAAGGGGCTGAGTTGCCCACTCCCACTCCTAATTCCCGTGTTGCTATGTGTCATGAAAAGTGATATGCTGTTAAAAGTTACTGAGTTTCACATGTACCTTGAACTATAAAGAAGTCACCAGTGAGACTCTCCTTGACACTACGAAGTGGTAAATTTTATAGGTAGCTGCAGGGTACTCTCCCTCCATTAGAGGATATTTTCTGATCTCCTGGCTTCTGTATGATTAAGCCATTATGATGCCTGAGAGTTCTTGTGTCCACAGCCCTTTGGGTGACTCTGGTAATTTTCAGACAGCTCCTACCTTTCAATGTTGTGCTCACTTTAAAGCAGCAGCACTCCATAAGGGGAAATTCCATGGTGTCTCCTGTTAGACTGACTATAGGTAACTTGGATCAAACTGGTCATTTGCCTTTTGAAACCATATAAACTAATGCTTTATCAGAAATGCAGCAGAGAAAGCCTTGTACTAAGATTTAGGTAGGGGCTCCAGCATTGAAAAAACAAAATCCAGTATTGCACCACCCTGAAACAGTATAAATATGGTGGAATTTTATTTTTTTCTTTATTCATTCACAGGATGAGGGTGTCACTGGCTGGGCCAGCATCTATTGCCCATCCCTAATTGCCCAGAGGACAGTTAGAGTCAACCACAGGTCCCCAGAACCTCACCTAGGTCTCTGGATTAACAGTCCAGCAATAATACCACTAGGCCAGTGCCTTCATAGAAATGCACAGCACCAAGATAGACTCTTCTATCCACTCTTCCATGCCAACCAGATATCCTATGTTAATCTAGACCCATTTGGCCCATATCCCTCTAAACCCTTCCTATTTATATCCCCATCCAGATGCCTTTTAAATGTTATAATTGTACCAGCCTCCACCACTTCCTCTGGCAGCTCATTCCACCATCTGTGAAAAAGATGCTTCTTAGGTCCCTTTTAGATCTTTCTCCTTTTACCTTAAAACAATGCCCTCTAGTTTTGGACACCCCTAGCCTGGGAAAAAGATCTTGGCTAGTTACCCTGTCTATGCCCCTCATGATTTTATAAACCTCTATAAGGTCACCCTTTCAGTCTCCGGTGCTCCAGGGATAATAGCCCCAGTCTATTCAGCCTCTTCCTATAAGCTTAAACCCTCCAACCCTGGCAACTTCATTGTAAATCTTTATCAAGCCCTTTCAAGTTTCATAAAATTTTTCTTATAGCAGGGAGACCAGAACTGAACCTGTTTCGAATAAAGTTAGAACACCTCTCTGGTTCAGGAATCTAATGATGACCATGAAACTGTTTGTCAAGAAAAAGCTGACTAGTTCTCTAATGTCCTTTTAAGGATAGAAACTGCTGTTATTAATTGGTGATAATGGGAACTGCAGATGCTGGAGAATCTGAATAGTTTTTTAAAATCCTAGCTGTCAGTAATCTTTCAGCTCTGAATACAAAAGGATTCTAAGTGTTTGTTAACCTCATCTTTCCACTCAGGTGTGGAGTATGTTTCAGAATAGACTGGCAACCCTCAAGAGCACAGTGACAACTTTAACGGAGCAGGCAGACTTTCCTCAGACTGGAGGCACTCGCAATTGTACTGAAGAATTATGACTACAACTTGAAGGATCGATAGAGGAACTTTTTTTTTAAACAGTGAGATAAAGAAAGTGACACGCCCTCCAATTTTCCTTCCCTTGCATCATCTTCGAGTAAATTTTGGGTATGTTAATATGATGGATATTGATGCAGTTTGGTAGTGTGCTTGGTGTTTTGGGCAGCAGGCTGTCCCAGATTAAACATGGAGTTAAAGCTGTTGCAGGCAGACTCTTCCCCTCACTCTTTAACCAGTGAGATGTCATTTCACATGCGTTAAGTCTCTTTATTAGGTAATTCCTCATCATCAGTCTACATAAGTTGTTGCTCGTGCTGGTATGCTTTCACCAACAAGAAGGCCCTTCAAACCAGTGCCTTTTCTTCTGTAAATCAATAGACAGCGTTGCTGAGAGATCCTCAGTGGTTTGAACAAATAACCAATAAAACTACGGATACTTTTTATTCCTATCCTTCACTGTCGCTTCTGCACCTGATGATTAGTGGATAAATTCTCTGTGATCAGCAAGTTGAACGAGGAGCTGAGATGCTGCGCAACAGATCATTGAATTTCAGAAAAGCTCTGCCTAGGATGGCTGTGTGTTCAGAATGAGAACTCAGAGGGCAGTGCTATCAGAAATCAACAGGAACTGAAGACCTACTTTCATATTTTTTTTGAAAGCCAAATTTAATTGGATCGTGGAAGTGTTTAAATATAAGGGCTTGATTTATCGCTTAATTGAAAAGTATTCAACTGTTCCATTCTGCTGTCACAACTTTGTTAACTGCACCCTGTTTTCTATCCAGAGGCGTAAAGTAAATGTAGTTCTTCTCATAATTTACTGATCATCTAGTGATTATTTGTTCCCTTGATGTTTAAACTCATCCGATGCCTCCTCACACAGGATTTGTCTAAACCTGATGCCTTAGGAAAAATATTCATCACTATTTTGCTAAAATAAATACTACTTTTGAAATCCTACAACCTATACAATATTTGATTATTTCTTCTACACTTACCAAGTCTACAATGTATTAACAGTCTAATCCATGGCCCATGTAGAAATGTAAGTTACAAGGGGACATAGGGGTAAGTTAAAAGGGGTAGGTTTTGAGGAGATGTGAGATGTAAGTTTTTTTTTACACAGAGGATGGTAAGTGCCTGGAATGTGTTGCCAGAGCTGGTGGTGAAGGTGGATTCAATAACAGCATTGAAGTGGCAGCCTGACAGATTTATAAATAGGTAAGGAACAGGGGGATACGGACTGCGTAGAGGCAGAAGGGTTTTAGTTTAGAAAGGCATATATCAGCACAGTTTTAGTTGGCTGAAGGGCCTGTTCCTGTGCTGTACTTGTATCACACTCCACGCTTCTGAGGCAGTCATCCCTTATCGTATCTACCTCCAGCTTTACCTGAACTCTTCCTCCCTTGAACCGCTCGCTCTTCACCCTCCAGAAGCACCTTCAAAACCTCAAATGCTGCAAAATTGTTTCTGTTACACAAAAGGTGCTGGCAATCATGCAGCAATACTCAGAACCACCTGAACTAGATCCATATTCAACAACCAATTTCACCACAACGGCTGATCAGTTCATTGTCACATCGCTGCTTGTGAGAGCTAGCTGCGCGCAATTTGACTGCTGTGTTTCCCACTTTGCAACAATGATGATTTATGGCACAAATGTACTGGATTTGTGAAAAGTGCTATATGAATGAAATTTTTTTTTCATTGTCCCATCCTCTGGATTGCCCATTCCTCATTTTCACAGACTAAAGACTATCTTTCCCACCTGGATAGTGGGAATACCCCTACATCGATCCAGCAGACATTTTCTCCATCTGCAGTGGCCTCTCTCCACTTCAGCCAAAACATGATTGCGGCTCCCTCCTGCAAAAAAAACTAGGAGCGTCCTCCCAGAGTTTCATTGCTACTAACCCATGAGCACCACCTGTGACATTATTACTCCATCACTGCCAAATTCTAAGCCATTATTCACCAATAGCTCATTACCACTCAGACCCAAATACTATCCTTCAGCTTAGCCAAAACCAGAGCACCCAGGGGAAACCTACGCAGGCACAGTAAGGATGCGCAAACTCCACACACCCAAGAGTGGAATTGAACCTGGGTCCGTGGTGCTGTGAGGCTGGAAAAGCTCAGCAGGTCTGGCAGCATCTGTGCAGGAGAAAACAGACTTAACATTTTGGGTCCAGTGACCCTTCCTCAGAACACTGTGATCAGGATTGTTGACTCTGAGAGACGTCAGTGTGTTCTCTGCCTCACAATGACAACTATCATGCCATGTATTGGTTATATAGGACAGGTTCCAGTATTGGGTACTGATATGTCACTGTTGTGTCATGCTGTTTGTATCACATCTTTATCTCACATAACCGTTCAAGGTCGGGGAAATGACCAAGAACTTTGGGGATAATGAAATCCTAAATAAGGACGGCATGGTGGCTCAGTGGTTAACACTGCTGCCTCACAGTACCACGGACCCAGGTTCAATTCCACTCTTGGGTGTGTGGAGTTTGCGCATCCTTACTGTGCCTGCGTAGGTTTCCCCTGGGTGCTCTGGTTTCCTTACACAGTCACGAAGCCGTGCAGGTTAGGTGGTTTGGCCATCCTAAATTGCCCCTGGTGTGCAGGTTAGGTGGATTAGCAATGGGTTATAGGCAAAGGAGGTAGGTTTTGGTGGGATGCTGTTTGGAGAGTTGGTGTGGACTGAATGGTCTGCTTCCACACTACAGCAATTCTGTGATTCTTACTGGTTGACAAAATTGATGGTTCAAGCACAGATGATTCAGATTTTTTCCCTTCAGTAATTATGATTTTTCACTTTGAAATAAGACTTGAAGTCAATAGAATCAATTAAAAATGCTGAACAAATCACTAAATATTAAATTCATTCATAAGCATCCTGTTTGTGATTTCATTGAAGTTCAATGCTTCTGCCTTTCTCAAAAACTGGAGGCTTTTTCCCCTCAAAGAATAGAAAGTGAGCATGTACACTTTGAAGGATTTCCCCAAGTACAGCTGCAGGCTCCTGTTTGGATTTTCAGTACAGCACTGTACAAATTTTTATCTCATCCATGTCTGCTGTTTTTCTCACATTTTTGCACTTGTCCTGGAGAATGTCTGTAACCCTGAAACCAGGCAACCAGAACTTCAATTTATTGGTGTGGAATGTATTGCCTGAAAAGGCAGTGGAACAGGTTGAACAGTAACTTTCAGGGGAGAATTGGCTATCTGCTTGCAAAAGCAAAGTTTTCAGGGATGTGGGGAAAGCATTGGACAGTGAATGAGAGAGCTGATGTGTGTTCTTATGCTCTAGGATTCATAGTCCCCTTGAGGGATTGCAAGTCCATAAGGACTCCCACCAATTTTTGCAGAAGCACCATAGAGTACATTCTATTCAGGTGCATAATGGTTTGGTACAGCAACTGCTCTGCTCAGGACCATAAGAAAATACAGAAAGTTGTGTGCACAGCCCAGATCATCACAGGATCTGATCTCTGACCCGTGGACTCAATCTACGTGTCTCGTTGCTCCAGAAAGGCAGCCAATATCATCAAAGACTGCTCCCACACTGATAATACTCTCTTCCATCAGGCAGAAGATACAGAAGCTTGAACACATGCACTAACAGGCTCAAGAACAGCTTCGCCCCTGCTGTTATTAGACTGCTGAATGGACCTCTAATTTCAAATCTAATATTGGCTTTGGTTTTGTGCATCTCCTGTGCAGTTGTAACTATGATCCATATGTTACGATCTGCCTGTACTGCTTGCAAAACAAAACTTTTCACTGTACTTAGGTAGATGTGACAACAATAAACCAAATCAAATATCTTTCTCATCTGAACATAACTACAGCATCTCCAGCATCAACTTCTCCCAGAATAATCTTTGGCTTTTGGTAAGTGAAAAATAAGCACATTAATACATGATATCGTCTGGGGTTGTATATATCGCTTTTTTACCAGTAGTGCAGAGTTGATGTTTTTCCATCTCTGGAAAGGCAGAAACAAGTCTAAGCAGTGACGGACCAAGATAAAGTAAAGGTCACTATGTTGCTGAACTTGCGTGGAACTATGGAAGTGTTTGGGAAATGACCCTCACCCTGAAGCAGTCTAAAAGTTGGACATCTTAAGTACTTGTTCTGTATTCAAACAAGTGATTGAAAAGTGGTAAAACTGCCAGCTCCTGCAAGTAATGAGACAGCAGAGAAAGGGGCCAGCCCTTTTGAGGCCGTGCCACCTTAAAGTGGAGGATGGACCTGGAAAGGTCAATGAAGACCAAGGAAAAAGTTCCTCAACACTTCAAACCCATGAACAGCACGTTATCACAAACAAATAGTAAGAACTGCCAATGCTAGAGTCTGAGATAACACAGTGTGGAGCTGGAGGAACACAGTAGGATTTCTGAAGAAGGGTCCCAACCCAAAACGTCAGCTTTCCTATTCCTCTGATGCTGTCTGGCCTGCTGTGTTCCTCCAGCTCCACTCTGTGTGACATGTTATCACAAACTACTGAGATGAACACATTCTGTGCCAACTGTCTCTTTATCTTACAGCAATGAACCACCCTCATTGTCATGAATTACACACACTTCCTATCTATTGAGCAAATGCGTCATATCTAAGCTATCGCTTAAAAAAAACTAGCTTAATATTGCTTAAAATACTCAACTTAAGTATTGTGAAGTGTTTCTGGCTGTCAGACAGTATGCCCAGGTATGATCACCCGCAAGCTTCCACTGTGCATTGTCAACAGTCCTGCCTCTCCTCTTGACTTCTCCACTACCTCTTCAACGTCATCATACTTTTTCAAGAACTTTGCCTACTTCTCGTAAACATTTGTGCAGGGGAATAATATCCTACATCAAAGGCAAATATGTATATGTAAATGTGAAATATTGACCCCACCTTTAATGACCCTGAATTTGCTGTGATCTTAAGGGCCAGATTCTCAAACTCCAGGATATCACTTCACCTTGTGATACCTCTCCTGCATGTTTCCAGATCCCACTCTGCAGTGTTCAGGCAGTCAAGGTCAGGTGCAGAAAGAAGGAAATGAAAGTTTGTGAACAAAAACAACAGAAATGATGCACTTTTAATGTAACCAACAATTAACACCTGAAGGAATGAGATTCCAAATATGTTAAGAGTTAGTCTTTGATGCCAGAGGGATACATTGGTAGTAATTAAATAGGATATCATTGAGTGAATCTTTGACAGCTTGTCCAATGTTATTTAAATACATCAAAACCTTAAATGAATCCCTGCATCGCTTTAAATCAGCTCCATTTTTCTGATTGAGAGATTTAATTCTAATCTATATTTGCACAGCTAAATGCATTTTAATGGTGAAGTGGGAAGTGAGAAGCCATTTTTGCAAAGCTACTAGTAAAGCCAGACATTCTTGCTTTCAGTCTAGATTTGTGCATTAATCCTTCCCCGAAGTTGCTGTGCTATTTGTCCATAAATAATCACAACCTCATATAATATCCATTATGTGTTATTTATATTCAGGTGTTGGATAATGAGACTCATCAATGTTTACATATTTATGAGCATGCTGAACTCTTTAATGAGCTTTGCACGTAAATTAAATCAATTGAAAAATACGGGTGATTTAATGGTGGCGGTGGTTAAAAATGCTAAAGAAAGCACTGGTGATTTGCCATTGGGAAACAAAACACGTATAGTGTGTAAGATCACTTAGAGTCGTACAACACACTAACAGACCCTTAGTCCAATCAGTCCATGCTGACCATAATCCCAAACCAAACTAGCCCCACCAAGCCTGCTCCTGGCCCATATCCCTCCAAATGTTTCTAATTCATCTACTTATCCAAATGTCTTTTAAATGGTCTAACTGTACCCACATCCACCACTTCCTCTGGAAGTTCACTCCACACACGAACCACTCCCTCTGTAAAAAAATTGCCCCGTTGTCTTTTTTAAATCTTTCTCCTCTCACCTTAAGAATATGCCCCCTAGTCTTGAAATTGCCCATTCTTGGGGAAAGACGCCTGCCGTTCACCTTATCTATACCCCTCATAATTTTATAAACCTCTATAAGGTTTATAAAACCTTCTACGCTCCAGTGGAACAGGTCCCAGTGATACAAGTTCCAGCCTCTCCCCATCATTCAAACCCTCCATTCCCAGATAGAGAGGAGAATAAAATGAGCAGGCTGTAAGAAGCCTTGGAGGTTTATGATTTGTAATGTGTGTTTCCTGTAAACCAAAGCTTGCAAGTGAAGTAAAAAGATTCAGCAGCTGTGTTTTTTCTTCACCATCTGGCTATCAGAGTGTTGACAGATAGCCTCGCCATAATTTTGACAGCAAATTATATACCATTCCATTCAGGCTTACAACCAGACTCGTGATATTTATATTAAAAAAAATTATCTCATGCATGACAACTCAAACAGATGATGTTATTTGAAGATCTTTTAAAACAACATCAGGAGTAGGCCATACAGCCTTGGGGAGCCTGCTTCCACCATTCGATGATAGCAGATCTACAGCAGCTCCACATTTGCTGCCCATGATTCACCTTGGTACCTGAGATTATTACCTGAAGAGGATGGACATTGCAGGGCCACGGGGAGAAGTTGGGGGAGTGACACTTGGTGAATTGTTGCTTCGGAGATCCAGCACAGATGCAATGAGGTGAATACCTTCCTCTGTGCTGTAACTGTTCTGTGATATCCCAGTAGCTATCAGGCTGGAAATGGTACACAAGAGTTAGGATCAAAAGGTTATTCAGCCTTGCGATTTCACTAAACATTTCAGTAGGATTATGGCTGGACTGAATCTGGCTTTAACTTCACTTTCCTACCTATCTCCAATTATCCTCAGAGATAATGGGAACTGCAGATGCTGGAGATTCCAAGATAATAAAATGTGAGGCTGGACGAACACAGCAGGCCAAGCAGCATCTCAGGAGCACAAAAGCTGACGTTTCGGGCCTAGACCCTTCATCAGAGAGGGGGATGGGGGGAGGGAACGGGAATAAATAGGGAGAGAGGGGGAGGCGGACCGAAGATGGAGAGTAAAGAAGATAGGTGGAGAGAGTGTAGGTGGGGAGGTAGGGAGGGGATAGGTCAGTCCAGGGAAGACGGACAGGTCAAGGAGGTGGGATGAGGTTAGTAGGTAGCGGGGGGTGCGGCTTGGGGTGGGAGGAAGGGATGGGTGAGAGGAAGAACCGGTTAGGGAGGCAGAGACAGGTTGGACTGGTTTTGGGATGCAGTGGGTGGGGGGGAAGAGCTGGGCTGGTTGTGTGGTGCAGTGGGGGGAGGGGACGAACTGGGCTGGTTGAGGGATGCAGTAGGGGAAGGGGAGATTTTGAAACTGGTGAAGTCCACATTGATACCATATGGCTGCAGGGTTCCCAGGCGGAATATGAGTTGCTGTTCCTGCAACCTTCGGGTGGCATCATTGTGGCAGTGCAGGAGGCCCATGATGGACATGTCATCAAGAGAATGGGAGGGGGAGTGGAAATGGTTTGCGACTGGGAGGTGCAGTTGTTTTTTGCGAACTGAGCGGAGGTGTTCTGCAAAGCGGTCCCCAAGCCTCCGCTTGGTTTCCCCAATGTAGAGGAAGTCGCACCGGGTACAGTGGATGCAGTATACCACATTGGCAGATGTGCAGGTGAACCTCTGCTTGATGTGGAATGTCATCTTGGGGCCTGGGATGGGGGTGAGGGAGGAGGTGTGGGGACAAGTGTAGCATTTCCTGCGGTTGCAGGGGAAGGTGCCGGGTGTGGTGGGGTTGGAGGGCAGTGTGGAGCGAACAAGGGAGTCACGGAGAGAGTGGTCTCTCCGGAAAGCAGACAGGGGAGGGGATGGAAAAATGTCTTGGGTGGTGGGGTCGGATTGTAAATGGCGGAAGTGTCGGAGGATAATGCGTTGTATCCGGAGGTTGGTAGGGTGGTGTGTGAGAACGAGGGGGATCCTCTTGGGGCGGTTGCGGCGGGGGCGGGGTGTGAGGGATGTGTCGCGGGAAATGCGGGAGACGCGGTCAAGGGCGTTCTCGATCACCGTGGGGGGAAAGTTGCGGTCCTTAAAGAACTTGGACATCTGGGATGTGCGGGAGTGGAATGTCTTGTCGTGGGAGCAGATGCGGCGGAGGCGGAGGAATTGGGAATAGGGGATGGAATTTTTGCAGGAGGGTGGGTGGGAGGAGGTGTATTCTAGGTAGCTGTGGGAGTCGGTGGGCTTGAAATGGACATCAGTTACAAGCTGGCAACCAGCTTGTAACTGATGTCCATTTCAAGCCCACCGACTCCCACAGCTACCTAGAATACACCTCCTCCCACCCACCCTCCTGCAAAAATTCCATCCCCTATTCCCAATTCCTCCGCCTCCGCCGCATCTGCTCCCACGACAAGACATTCCACTCCCGCACATCCCAGATGTCCAAGTTCTTTAAGGACCGCAACTTTCCCCCCACGGTGATTGAGAACGCCCTTGACCGCGTCTCCCGCATCTCCCGCGACACATCCCTCACACCCCGCCCCCGCCACAACCGCCCCAAGAGGATCCCCCTCGTTCTCACACACCACCCTACCAACCTCCGGATACAACGCATTATCCTCCGACACTTCCGCCATTTACAATCCGACCCCACCACCCAAGACATTTTTCCATCCCCTCCCCTGTCTGCTTTCCGGAGAGACCACTCTCTCCGTGACTCCCTTGTTCGCTCCACACTGCCCTCCAACCCCACCACACCCGGCACCTTCCCCTGCAACCGCAGGAAATGCTACACTTGTCCCCACACCTCCTCCCTCACCCCCATCCCAGGCCCCAAGATGACATTCCACATTAAGCAGAGGTTCACCTGCACATCTGCCAATGTGGTATACTGCATCCACTGTACCCGGTGCGGCTTCCTCTACATTGGGGAAACCAAGCGGAGGCTTGGGGACCGCTTTGCAGAACACCTCCGCTCAGTTCGCAACAAACAACTGCACCTCCCAGTCGCAAACCATTTCCACTCCCCCTCCCATTCTCTTGATGACATGTCCATCATGGGCCTCCTGCACTGCCACAATGATGCCACCCGAAGGTTGCAGGAACAGCAACTCATATTCCGCCTGGGAACCCTGCAGCCATATGGTATCAATGTGGACTTCACCAGTTTCAAAATCTCCCCTTCCCCCACTGCATCCCTAAACCAGCCCAGTTCATCCCCTCCCCCCACTGCACCACACAACCAGCCCAGCTCTTCCCCCCCACCCACTGCATCCCAAAACCAGTCCAACCGGTCTCTGCCTCCCTAACCGGTTCTTCCTCTCACCCATCCCTTCCTCCAACCCCAAGCCGCACCCCCCGCTACCTACTAACCTCATCCCACCTCCTTGACCTGTCCGTCTTCCCTGGACTGACCTATCCCCTCCCTACCTCCCCACCTATACTCTCTCCACCTATCTTCTTTACTCTCCATCTTCGGTCCGCCTCCCCCTCTCTCCCTATTTATTCCAGTTCCCTCCCCCCATCCCCCTCTCTGATGAAGGGTCTAGGCCCGAAACGTCAGCTTTTGTGCTCCTGAGATGCTGCTTGGCCTGCTGTGTTCGTCCAGCCTCACATTTTATTATCCTCCAATTATCCTCAACTCCTTTGTCAATCAAAAATCTATTTAACTCAGCCTTGAATAAAATCAATGACCCAACATATATTAAATGCTGTGGAAGAGAATTCCACAGACAAATTACTTTTCGTACTAAATGGGAGACTCTGAATATATCTTGGATATATTTTTGCATGTTGGTGCAATTGCATTTTACGTATTTGTTCACGCAGATTATTTGATCAGGTTCCTCTGTGATAGTTTCTGCAAAACACGGTCATTATCAATGATATCCTAACACTGCCTGGCACTCCACCAATGATAAACATTTGATTTCCTTTTATTTTGAGCTGAATTTTTCAGGGTCCATAAGGGAATTAATGGGAGGTGATGGCCGAGTGGTACTATTGTTGGACTGTTAATCTAGAGACCCAGGTAATGTTCTGGGGACCTGGGTTCTCAGATTTTGCCATGGCATTTGGTGGAATTTGAATTCAATAAAAATCAGGAGTTGGGAGTCTCACAATGACCATGAAATGATTGTCATAAAAACCCATCTGGTTCACTACCTTACATTTAGGGAAAGAAACTACCATCCTAACCTGGTCTGGCCTACATGTGACTCCAGACCCACAGCAATGTTGTTGACTCCTAACTGTCCTCTGGACAATTAGACATGAGCAATAAATAACCAGTGATGCTCTCATCCTGAGAGTGAAATTTTTAAAAAATCAGGATGTTGCCGAATATGGAAGGCTTGAGTTGTAAAGACAGGCTGGGATTTTTTTTACTGGAGCGTAGGAGGCTGGTAGGTGACCTTATAGAAGTTTATAAAAAATCATGAGGAGCTCATGACAGGGTTAATGGTCGGTGTCTTTCCTCTAGGTTGGGGGATTTCAAGACTAGGGGATGAGAAGAGAGAGACTTAAAATGGGCATGAGGGGTAAATTTTTTTACACAGAGAGTGGTTCGCATTTGGAGTGAACTTCCTGAGGAAGTGGGTACAGTTACAATGTTTAAAAGAGATTTAGATAAGTACATGAATAGGAAAGGTTTGGAGGGACATGGGCCAGGAACAGACAGGTGGGACGAGTTTAGTTTAGAATTACATTCAGCGTGGACTGGTTGGACCAAAGGGTCTGTTCCCACGCTGTATGACTCTATAATCTTGAATAAACCTACCCCAAAGTTATTTAGTTTAAGTTGGTAAAGGAGAGGGTAGGAATCTATAAAAAACAGAAGCAACCTATATTGGAAAGGGCAGGAGATCAAGGGGAAAGTAAAAACCAAAGGTGGTTATTGATGGGAAGGGAATAATAAAATGATGGAATTGGAATCGAAAGAGCAGTTAAACATAAAGTGAGAGGAAATCTTACTAAAAGTGAGTTAGACACCAATTCGCACACTTGTCTTTAATGAAGCAGATATCATGTGTTGGGAGGAACCAGACATGGTCGGGATTACTGCGAAACAGCTATAGAAAAATTGAAACTGGGAATTAAACCTGGTGGGGTATAAGACACTAAGAGTGAGAGCTGGCACAGATGTACTAATTAGGGATAACATAATGGCACCACACTGTGGGGTGGCATGATGGCTCAGAGGTTAGCACTGTTGCCGCACAAAGCCAGGGACCTGGGTTTCATTTCACCCTTTGGTGACTGTGTGGAGTTTGCACATTCTCCCCGTGTCTGCGTGGCTTGCCTCCGGGTGCTCCGGTTGGCTCCCACAGTCCAAAGATGTGCAGGCTAGGGTGGATTGGCCATGCTAAATTGTCCCCTAGTGCCCAGGGTTAGATAGATTAACCATGGGAAATGGGTTACAGGAATTAGGTAGAGGGGTGGGATGCTTTTCAGAGGGTTGGTGTAGACTTGACGGGTTGAATGGCCTGCTTCTACACTGTAGGGCTTCAATGAACAATGCAAGGATGAAAATCTAATCCATATGGATGGAAATAAAAGTTAATAAAGAATCAATTGCACCAGTAGCTGGAGTCTACGTACCCACCACATAGTGGAAGTGAGGTGGAGAAAGAAATATCCAGATACATTAGGGAGTTGAGCAAAGAATAAGAATCATGGGAATTTGAACTGTTTCAGAGCTGCTCAGACTTTGCATGACCCAGAGTGAAAATTTGGGGAATATGTAGGTTGACTTGAGAGGCATATGTTACTGAGCAGGAGGAGCTTTTGTCTGCTGGGTCCAGGGCTTGGGATGACTTTCTGTCGCTAAGCAAGTGACTTCCATTGACTGAGAGTAGGTGAAATATTGCAGCAGTTTTCAAGCCTCAAAGATTCATTTGGCCACGCAAACCCCCATCAGTGAAAAGCAAAACGTGAGGTTTTAAAGGGGCTTTGTGGCTGTTAGCACTCAGTCTGAGCTTTAGCAGCCATTGTTTGGAGTATCAGCTAGAATCTCATCTTGCAACGATGCGGGGGCCAAGGCCTGAGCTACCTTGTGATTAGTTGGGACTGAAGAGACAGACAACAATGTGCACAGGATGTTATCTAACCCACAAGCAAAAAGCCCAACAAGGGAAGGTTCACTATTGGACCATTGTAATGGAAAGCAGATAAGAGAAAGAAAAGGGGAGTATCTAGGCAATGGTGAGCACAACGTATAAACACCCCTTATTAGATGAGCGAATACGGCCAGAGAGTTCAGAAATGGGAGCAAATATTAGAATGGTCTGCCAGCTGGCTTCAGTACAGAACGTGGGAGTTACGAGCAGAAAGAGGGGCAGAAATTGGGAAGTGGTGTCCCACAGGGATGTGCTGGGCCCAATATTCACAACTGACTTTAACCATTTAGACTTGGAATGTCATACATAATTGTTTGACGTTATGGTGATAACCATCACTGGGAAAGGCTACAGCGAATTACGGGAGGTCATTTATTTGTAGAATGGGCACTTAATTGGCAAATAAAAGTCAGTGGAAATAAATGTGAGTTCATACATTTGGTAGCAAGAATTGGGAATTGTATAGAAGTTGAGGTAGAGGAACAAAGGGATCTTGAGGACAAATACATTGATCAGGCAGTGATTGGAACCATGGCTGTTGACTAAGGGACCCTTGATTGAGGTTGTTAACCTGGGCCAATCAGGGAGCCCTGGCTGACAGATATAAACAGGAGATTCCGCATTCCCTCAGTCTAGGGACTGGCTCTCATCCAGCTGGTCAGAGCCCCTGTAAATAAAGGGTGATGTGGCAATAGAATACTAGCCACAGTGCAGTTGTTTCAGATCAGTAAAAGTTGCTCTATTGCTTAGCAAGAGCATATATATAAAAAAGAGCAAGCTTTATTTGTACAGAGGCAGAATTGAAAAACAGTGAATTAATGCTTACATTTGTATTGAAACTTGGTTAGACCACACTTAGATTGTGGCATGCAGTTCTGCTAGCTGTATTGTTAAAATGGAAACAGAAACACTGTAGAGGAGATTTACAAAGGATGGGTTTACATTTCAAGAAACGTTGAGCAGGTTAAATCTCTTAGAAAAAGAAGGCAGTGGGTAGGGGATTTTAAAATGATGGACAGTTTTTGATAGAGTGGATATGGAATCTACTTGTGGGGCATGCCACCAGTGTGGCATAGTTACCGAGATAACCAAAGGGTGGCCAAAAGACGGAACTCCTTACCACAGGAAGTGGTTGGAACAAATGTATCATTGGTTTTCAGGGAAAGGTTAACGAGTACATGAGGGATAAGGGAATAAAGGGTTCAACTGTTCTTCAGAAGCCAGCAGAGTGAGAGAGAGAGAAAGAGAAAGATAGAGCATTCTTGAAAGATTAACATTGCCACTGAGGAAAGAAACTTAAGTTGCCCTCTACCTTAATTCACCTTCAGATGAAACCCTCATCCATATACTTGTCATGTCTTGACCATTTGATTGTCTCCCACCTGGTCTCACCTTGCATGCTGCCCCCAGGCCTGAAATCAACTATAACTCTGCTGCCCTTGTCCTGGCCCTTGAATCTCGTTCTCCAGCACCCTATGCTCACTGATCTGGAACAACTCCCGGTTCAGCAGGCCATTATCTTCAAGGGAAGATATTTTATTGGAGGCAGTTTGGAGACGATTCACTGGGATGATCCGTGACATAGAGGGACTGTCATTTGAGCAAAGGCTAAACAGGTCAGGACTCTACTCGCTGGAGTTTAGAAGAATGAGAGGGGATCTCATTGAAACAGGATTCTCAAGGGCTTGCAAGGGTCAATGCTGAGAGAATGTTTTCCCTCATGAGAGACTCAAGGACCAGTGGGCACAGTCTCATAAAAAAAGGACACCAATTTAAGACTGAAATGTGGAGAAATTTCCTCTCTCAGAGGATTGTGAAACGTTGTCAATCTTTGCCTCAGAGAGCTGTGGGGGCAGAGTCCTTGTGTTTATTGCAGGATGAAATGTGTGGATTCATAATCAGAGGGGGAATTGGGGTTACATGAAAGGGCAGGAATGTCGGATCAGCCATGGTCCTACTCCATGACGAAGCAGGCTGATGGGCCGAATGGCCTACTCCTGTTCCTTATGGTTTCGCCTTGGTTTATAGGCCTTAATATTTGTTTTTGAACTCCCTCCTGACATCGCCACTTCAAAGCTCTGAAACCTGCTCCAGCCTTAAAATCCTCTGAGATTTCAGCGATTCATTCTTTGATGAATATGAATAAGCACGAGGCACGTTTGAGGAACTACAAGGAAGGTCACTGGAAGACTTCTTGAATACAGAAATATGAAGACTTAGCCACAACGAGGAAAGTGCTTGATGACTTACCTGAAGTGAGGCAAGATTTGAAGAGTCCATGGCATTCAAGCAATCTGTTGTTTTTCCAACGTCCTTTGATACTGTTGAACAACCAATACATGTATTTAGATGGGAGTTACGTAGGGTAGAGAGCAGCCTGGGTCTGCATCTGAAGCAGCAGCAGCTCCTGGTCAGTTGTCTCTTCCCATTACTGAGGGGATCCCACAGCATTTGAATTAGAACAACGGGTGGCGAGAGGAAGGGACAGGTCTCCATGAGCTACCATGTGTGTTACAATGGCTTGAACCCAAGCGGTTGGTTTTAATCTCACCATCTAAGAAACTGAGCTACCTGATACCCAGTGCTAAGGTGGGGTTTAATTAATGTGTGGTTGAGCCAATGAAGTTAGCGTCATGTAACTCTGAACTCAGTAGCATCATAGAGATGCACATCCCGGAAACAGACCCTTTGGACCAACTCGTCCATGCTGACCAGATATCCCAAACTAATCTAGTCACGTTTGCTAGCATTTGGCCCAAACCCCTCTAAAACTCTTCCTATCCATGTACCCATCCAGATGCCTTTTAAATGTTGTAATTTTACCAGCCTCCACCACTTAGTCTGGCAGCTCATTCCACACACACCACCCTCTGTGTGAAAAAGTTACCCCTCAGTTCCCATTTAAATCTTTCCCCACGGACCTTAAACCTATGCCCCTCTGGTTTTGGACTCACCTACCCCTGGGGAAAAGGCCTTGGCTATTCACCCTATCCATACCCCTCATGATCTTATAAACCTCTATAAGGTCACCCCTCAGCCTCTGACACTCCAGGGAAAATAGCCCCAGCCTAATCAGCCTCTCCCTGTAGCTCCAACCCTCCAACCCTGGCACCATCCTTTTCTGAACCCTTTCAAGTTTAACAACATCCTTCCTATAGCAGGGAGACCAGAACTGAACACAATATTCTAGAAGTGGCCTCACAGCTACAGCAACAACATGACCTCCCAACTCCTAGTACTCTGCTGGAGGGCTGGAAGTTGTATAGCTCAGTGCATGCACCTATGTAGTCTGATCATCATGGACAGACTGTTAAACATTCTGTTAAACATTAACCATGTTTAAAAGTAACATGGAAGGCTGAAGCTTGTTGTCCCCAACTGAAACACAAACTCTGCCATCTAGCTTTTCAGAGTATTATAAAGACGAAATATACTGGTGCATTTCGGTTTGCAGAACACAACTAGCAAATTTGCAATGCCTTCCTAATGGACAA